>NC_069499.1:1550966222-1551301222 GCF_027579735.1 Bombina bombina | reverse complement strand
TTAGTTGCTAGTGTTTAGTACTATTAGTTACTAGTGTTTAGTACTATTAGTTACTAGTATTTAGTACTATTAGTTGCTAGTGTTTAGTACTATTAGTTACTAGTGTTTAGTACTATTAGTTACTAGTGTTTAGTACTATTAGTTGCTAGTGTTTAGTACTATTAGTTGCTAGTGTCTGGTACTATTAGTTGCTTGTATTTGGTACTATTAGTTACTAGTGTTTAGTACTATTATTTGCTAGTGTTTAGTACTATTAGTTACTAGTGTTTAGTACTATTAGTTGCTAGTGTTTAGTATTATTAGTTGCTAGTGTTTGGTACTATTAGTTGCTAGTGTTTAGTACTATTAGTTGCTAGTGTTTAGTACTATTAGTTGCTAGTGTTTAGTACTATTAGTTACTAGTGTTTAGTACTATTAGTTGCTAGTGTTTAGTACTATTAGTTACTAGTGTTTAGTACTATTAGTTACTAGTGTTTAGTACTATTAGTTACTAGTGTTTAGTACTATTAGTTGCTAGTGTTTAGTACTATTAGTTGCTAGTGTTTAGTACTATTAGTTGCTAGTGTTTAGTACTATTAGTTGCTAGTGTTTAGTACTATTAGTTACTAGTGTTTAGTACTATTAGTTGCTAGTGTTTAGTACTATTAGTTACTAGTGTTTAGTACTATTAGTTGCTAGTGTTTAGTACTATTAGTTGCTAGTGTTTAGTACTATTAGTTACTAGTGTTTAGTACTATTAGTTGCTAGTGTTTAGTACTATTAGTTACTAGTGTTTAGTACTATTAGTTACTAGTGTTTAGTACTATTAGTTGCTAGTGTTTAGTACTATTAGTTACTAGTGTTTAGTACTATTAGTTGCTAGTGTTTAGTACTATTAGTTGCTAGTGTTTAGTACTATTAGTTACTAGTGTTTGGTACTATTAGTTGCTAGTGTTTAGTACTATTAGTTGCTAGTGTTTGGTACTATTAGTTGCTAGTGTTTAGTACTATTAGTTACTAGTGTTTGGTACTATTAGTTGCTAGTGTTTAGTACTATTAGTTACTAGTGTTTAGTACTATTAGTTGCTAGTGTTTAGTACTATTAGTTGCTAGTGTTTGGTACTATTAGTTGCTAGTGTTTAATAGTATTAGTTACTAGTGTTTAGTACTATTAGTTGCTAGTGTTTGGTACTATTAGTTGCTAGTGTTTGGTACTATTAGTTGCTAGTGTTTAGTACTATTAGTTGCTAGTGTTTGGTACTATTAGTTACTAGTATTTGGTATTATTAGTTGCTAGTGTTTAGTACTATTAGTTGCTAGGGTTTAGTACTATTAGTTACTAGTGTTTGGTACTATTAGTTGCTAGTGTTTAGTACTATTAGTTACTAGTGTTTGGTACTATTAGTTGCTAGTGTTTGGTACTATTCGTTACTCGTGTTTGGTACTATAAATTGCTAGTGTTTGGTACTATTAGTTACTAGTGTTTAGTACTATTGATAGTGTTTAGTACTATTAGTTGCTAGTGTCTGGTACTATTTGTTACTCGTGTTTGGTACTATTAGTTGCTAGCGTTTAGTACTATTAGTAACTAGTGTTTAGTACTATTGCTAGTGTTTAGTACTATTAGTTGCTAGTGTTTGGTACTATTAGTTACTACTGTTTAGTACTATTAGTTGCTAGTGTTTAGTACTATTAGTTGCTAGTGTTTAGTACTATTAGTTACTCGTGTTTGGTACTATTAGTTGCTAGTATTTGGTACTATTAGTTACTACTGTTTAGTACTATTAGTTGCTAGTGTTTAGTACTATTAGTTGCTAGTGTTTAGTACTATTAGTTACTAGTGTTTAGTACTATTAGTTGCAAGTGTTTGGTACTATTAGTTACTAGTATTTGGTACTATTAGTTGCTAGTGTTTAGTACTATTAGTTACTAGTGTTTAGTACTATTAGTTGCTAGTGTTTAGTACTATTAGTTGCTAGTGTTTGGTACTATTAGTTACTAGTATTTGGTACTATTAGTTGCTAGTGTTTAGTACTATTAGTTACTAGTGTTTGATACTATTAGTTACTAGTATTTGGTACTATTAGTTGCTAGTGTTTAGTACTATTACTTGCTAGTGTCTGGTACTATTAGTTACTAGTATTTGGTACTATTAGTTGCTAGTGTTTAGTACTATTACTTGCTAGTGTCTGGTACTATTAGTTGCTTGTATTTGGTACTATTAGTTACTAGTGTTTAGTACTATTAGTTGCTAGTGTTTAGTACTATTAGTTACTAGTGTTTAGTACTATTAGTTGCTAGTGTTTAGTATTATTAGTTGCTAGTGTTTGGTACTATTAGTTGATAGTGTCTGGTACTATTAGTTGATAGTGTTTGGTACTATTAGTTGCTAGTGTTTGGTACTATTAGTTGCTAGTGTTTAGTACTATTAGTTACTAGTGTTTGATACTATTAGTTGCTAGTGTTTAGTACTATTAGTTGCTAGTGTTTGGTACTATTAGTTACTAGTATTTGGTACTATTAGTTGCTAGTGTTTAGTACTATTACTTGCTAGTGTCTGGTACTATTAGTTACTAGTATTTGGTACTATTAGTTGCTAGTGTTTAGTACTATTACTTGCTAGTGTCTGGTACTATTAGTTGCTTGTATTTGGTACTATTAGTTACTAGTGTTTAGTACTATTAGTTGCTAGTGTTTAGTACTATTAGTTACTAGTGTTTAGTACTATTAGTTGCTAGTGTTTAGTATTATTAGTTGCTAGTGTTTGGTACTATTAGTTGATAGTGTCTGGTACTATTAGTTGCTAGTGTTTGGTACTAGCTCATGCTTGATACTAATTAGCAGTGACTGCAAGTAGACATACAGGACATATTAGCTGGAGCAGGTATGAGCAGAAGCTTGTGCTGCGAGGCACTAGGTACCCTATAATAAGGCATCCTGCACCTGTTGTTTTATTTAGTATCCTTCATAGCTCCAATGAAGTGCAATATTGTGCTGCAGTTGCTGTCCTGCTATACACAGCACAGACATACACTGAGTTAACTGCTATGCACCTAAACACAGCTGCTATGCTTGCTGTATATATAGCTCATCATGTTAACCCTTCCATGCCATGCACTGACATGACCTTGCACAGGACAGAAAGCTTTCTCTGGGGTAGAAATATTAGTCAATGTTTCTGTAATGGGGCAAATACAACTGCATTATAAAAATGTGTTTAACGTAAAATTGCTTGAAAATCTGCATTATGTATACAAATATGATGACTTTGCAGAAGAAAATAAAATATGCAAAGACCCCACAGCCTGTATGCACCATGCAATATGGTAAAAAGATAATCAAATCTCTCTCTCTATCTCTCTTTCTTTATCTCTCTTTCTCTCTCTCTCTCTCTCTCTTTTTGTCTCCTTTTCTTTCTCTCTTACTCTTTCCTTCTCTCTCTCTCTCTTTCTCTTTCTCTCACACACACTCACTTTCTTTCTCTCACTCTCTTTCTTTTTGTTTTTAAGACAAACATGCAGGCTAGTTAGAGGCAGATACACAGACAAACTTAGCAGCTCATGGTACTTATGTATTTCCATCTTCTAGTCCTTATAATAAAGTGTGTGTGTGTGGAGGAAATTCTTACCACAAGCTCCAATGGGCACAGACCTGTCTATCCTGTTGTCATCCCATGCAGCACCCCAGCAGGCTGCTGATCTCCACTTACAGCCACCTCTGTCCCAAACTCTGTAAGTTGTTGTCCTGGAGATGGGAGGTTTTGGATTACAGGGCTGTCCTGTAGGGGAAGGTGGGGAGGGAACAGAGGCTTCTCCCAGCCCGTGCTGGGGTGTGAATGGGGGGAGAGAGGGAGGCTGAGAACAGCTGTAGTACGACTTCACTTTGCTCCTGACACTTGTGACTTTGATCCAAAAATGTTTTCCTTATGAAATATTAAAACATTTCTTTTGTGTTTCTTAACTTTTTAAGTACCAGAGAGGACGCAACAGCACTTTGTTGTGATGCTGTCTTTTTTTAACTGGTTAATTATATCCTCTCCAAGTCTTTATTCACACCACTCCCTCTCAGTGTTCACATCTGCATCACATTCATAAAACATTCATACTTAATTATTATTTTTCTGCTGAAAAAAGTATGCAGCCTCCCAAGAGCAATGATAAACACCATCACAGCAGGGGTTAATGTGGCTGTTAAAAAACAAGTGAATAACAAAGGTTCAGTGTTTTTTTTTTTTTAAGAATTAACAATAATCGCCAAAATTGGGTAATATTTCTGAAAGGCTGATTTGTGGGTGGGTACAGGGGGTGCCTAATCTGGGGCAGCAGCAAGTGTGATACGAGGACACCTTAGGTGACCGCAGGGGCTAATTTGAGGAAGAGGGGGTCTAATGAAATGGATACTGGTATATCTGCGTGGGGTACCAGTATATCTAATCTAGAGGCTAAGTGAGTCTGGTCTGGGTGATCTCATTTCGTGTGCTTTGGGGTTGTCTGACGTGGGAAGTAATGCAGGTCTAATCTAAAGCTGACAATGCCATGCTAGGGTTTACTTGGGTGAGATTTTGGGAATGGTGTGTACTGAAATATTCTGTGCTACTCTGTAGAGCTAAATGATGTAGCAGTTTTTTGACACGGCTCATCTGGTCTTTCTCTGTCACACACAAAACATCCTTGTGTGTGGTTTTTTTTTTGGTTTGAAGCTCTGTGCCAGACCTCAGCCTCTGAAAGACGTTTGTATTTTGAAGACTGTCAGAGCTCTGATTCTCAGAGTGAAAAGAAATCTTTGTAACAGCCTAGAGGAAGCCGGGCCACAGAACCTGCGAGGGGCTGGAAAACATACTCGTTACATATAGAAGCAGCATTATATTCACTCTGATCCCAAGTAGTATCCCATCTCTGCACATTGTAGCTCATCGTGTATAAAGCGTTGTCAGTTTCCTTAACCACTTTCATTCACACTCCTGATATTACCAGTAGATTATAAGCTCTTGGAGCACAATCTACTGCTATACAACTAGATCATATGATTTTGGAACTGGAACTTCCATTACATCACTAGATTCTAAAGTGTTAGGGGCAGGATATCCCATTATACCTCATGAAGGTAAATTCATGGGTGAGAGAGATTTTAATTATACAGTTAGATTACAATATCATTAGGGCAGGGACCATTATAGCACTTGACCGTAAGATTCTTGGGACAGATTCTCCCATTTTACCACTGCTTAGTAAGTTCTTTAGTCTCATTACACCTCTAGATACTCAGGGCAAGATCTCCCATTACAACACTAGACTGTAAGCTCCTTAGGGAAAGATCTTCCATTAAATCTCTAGACTGTAAGCTCCTTATGGCAAGATCTCCCTTTACACCTCTAGACTAAGTTTCTTAGGGCAACTTCTCCCATTACACCACTAGACTGTAAGCTCCTTAGGGCAAGCTCTACCATTACACCACTAGACTGTAAGCTCCTTAGGGCAAGATCTACCATTACACAACTAGACTGTAAGCTCCTTAGGGCAAGATCTCCCTTTACACCTCTAGACTGTTTCTTAGGGCAACTTCTCCCATTACACCACTAGACTGTAAGCTCCTTAGGGCAAGATCTACCATTACACAACTAGACTGCAAGATCTCCCATTACACCTCTAGACTGTAAGCTCCTTAGGGCAAGATCTACCATTACACAACTAGACTGTAAGCTCCTTAGGGCAAGATCTACCATTACACAACTAGACTGTAAGCTCCTTAGGGCAAGATCTACCATTACACAACTAGACTGTAAGCTCCTTAGGGCAAGATCTACCATTACACAACTAGACTGTAAGCTCCTTAGGGCAAGATCTACCATTACACAACTAGACTGTAAGCTCCTTAGGGCAACTTCTCCCATTACACCTCTAGACTAAGTTTCTTAGGGCAAGATCTACCATTACACCACTAGACTGTAAGCTCCTTAGGGCAAGCTCTCCCATTACACCACTAGAATGTAAGTTTCTTAGGGCAAGATCTCCCATTACACAACTAGACTGTAAGCTCCTTAGGGCAAGATCTCCCATTACTCCTCTAGACTGTAAGCTCCTTAGGGCAAGCTCTCCCATTACTCCTCTAGACTGTAAGCTCCTTAGGGCAAGCTCTCCCATTACACCACTAGACCGTAAGCTCCTTAGGGCAAGATCTACCATTACACCACCAGAATGTAAGTTTCTTAGGGCAAGATCTACCATTACACAACTAGACTGTAAGCTCCTTAGGGCAAGCTCTCCCATTACACCACTAGACTGTAAGCTCCTTAGGGCAAGCTCTCCCATTACACCACTAGACTGTAAGTTCCTTAGAGCAAGCTCTCCCATTACACCACTAGAATGTAAGTTTCTTAGGGCAAGCTCTCCCATTACACCACCAGAATGTAAGTTTCTTAGGGCAAGATCTACCATTACACCACTAGACTGTAAGCTCCTTAGGACAAGCTCTCCCATTACACCACTAGAATGTAAGTTTCTTAGGGCAAGATCTCCCATTACACAACTAGACTGTAAGCTCCTTAAGGCAAGATCTCCCATTACTCCTCTAGACTGTAAGCTCCTTAGGGCAAGCTCCCCCATTACACCACTACACTGTAAGCTCCTTAGGGCAAGCTCTCCCATTGCACCACCAGAATGTAAGTTTCTTAGGGCAAGATCTACCATTACACAACTAGACTGTAAGCTCCTTAGGGCAAGATCTGCCACTGCACTAATAGACTGTAAGCTCATTAGGGCAAGATCTACCACTGCACTACTAGTTTGTAAGCTCCCTTGACAGGGTTTTCTATTATACCCCTTGATTGCGATCTTCTTGGACAGGAAATCCATTACACCACTAGATTATAAGATGTATAAAGAAAGATCTCACATGATTTCACTAGACCTTAAGACTTGTTCCCTGTTTACACTACTAGATTGTAAGCTTCTTGGAATAGGCTGTCCTACTACATCACTATATTGTGTGCTTATTAGGACAAGTTCTTCAATTATCCCCTTATATTGTAAGCTTCTTGGGTAGCAAGCCCATTATACAATCTCTAATGAGATCACTAGATTGTAAGCTCCTTAGGACTGGGTCTCCCATTACACCTCTAGATTGTAAGCTCCTTAGGACAGGGTCTCCCATTACACCACTAGAATGTAAGCCCCTTAGGACAGGGTCTTACAATATACCGCAAGATTGTAAGCTCATTAATATAGGGTGTCCAATAACACCACAAGATTGTAAGCTCCTTAGTATATGGTCTCCCATTACACTACTAGAATGTGAGCTCCTTAGTATAGGGTCTCCCATTACATCACTAGAATGTCAGCTCCTTAGGACAGGGGCTCCTATTACACCACTAGAATGTAAGCGCCTTAGGACAGGGTCTCCCATTACACTACTAGAATGTAAACTCTTTAGGACAGGGTCTCCCATTACACTACTAGAATGTAAACTCTTTAGGACAGGGTCTCCCATTACATCACTAGAATGTAAGCTCCTTAGGACTGGGTCTCCCATTACACCACTAGAATGTAAGTTTCTTAGGGCAAGATCTACCATTACACAACTAGACTGTAAGCTCCTTAGGTCAAGATATCCCATTACACCTCTAGACTGTAAGCTCCTTAGGGCAAGCTCTCCCATTACACCACTAGACCGTAAGCTCCTTAGGGCAAGCTCTCCCATTGCACCTCTAGACTGTAAGTTTCTTAGGGCAAGATCTCCATTACATCTTTAGACTGTAAGTTTCTTAGGGCAAGATCTCTCATTACACCACTAGACTGTAAGATCCTTAGGACATGGTCCCTCATTACACCACTAGACTGTAAGCTCCTTGGCACAGGTAATCTAATTATAATACTTAATTGTTATCTTCTTAGGGCAAGATCTCCCATCAGACCCCTGGATTGTAAAATGATTGGGGCAGGGTTGTACATTACACCACTAGATTTTAAGCTTCTTGGGTAGGAACCGTAACCCCTATATTGTAAATCCATCATACCTCATATGTAAATTCCTAGGTGAGAGGTTTTGATTACAATACCTTAGAGCAATATCTCCCATTACACCTTTAGATTGTATGCTCTTTTGGGCCGAGTCTTCTATTACACCACTAGACTGTAAGTCCCTTTTGGGTAGCTGTGGTATAATGTGCCCCCTGTAGGAGGGGCTGTATATGCCAGGTTGTCTATCTGACACTTATATCCGCCCACTATAGCACAGTCCTTCATGTGATTCTCATTCATAAAGTTCTTTCCCCATCTGCTTGATTTGAAACAGACTTTCTTCTCTCCATCATCATGAAAACACCTCCTAAATTACTGCTGCTGACTCCTAGCCTGCCTTGTTGCATACTGTTGTCTGTGTATATATTTCTGTATATATTTATCTCATCACACCTTATATTAAATTGCTTGAGAAAGTGGACAAACCTGTCAGTGTTTTTACCATATAGTAATTATTTCCATGTGATGCATTAGTGTTTAATATAAAGTCATTGTCTGTTATTGCACCACTAGTATGTAAGCTCATTAGACCAAGACCTACCACTGCACTAATAGACTGTAAGCTCATTAGACCAAGACCTACCACTGCACTAATAGACTGTAAGCTCATTAGGGAAAGATCTACCACTGCACTAATAGTTTATAAGCTCATTGGGGCAAGATCTACCACTGCACTACTAGTTTGTAAGCTCCCTGGACAGGGTTTTCTATTATACCCCTTGATTGCGATCTTCTTGGACAGGAAATCCATTACACCACTAGATTACAAAATGTATAAAGAAAGATCTCACATGATTTCACTAGACTTTAAGACTTGTTCCCCGTTTACACTACTAGATTGTAAGCTTCTTGGAATAGGCTTTCCTACTACATCACTATACTGTGTGCTTATTAGGACAAGCTCTACAATTATCCCCTTAGATTGTAAGTGTCTTGGGTAGCAAGCCCATTATACGATCTCTAATGAGATCAGTAGATTGTAAGCTCCTTAGGACAGGGTCTCCCATTACACCTCTATATTGTAAGCTCCTTAGGACAGGTTTCCCATTACACCTCTAGAATGTAAGCCCCTTAGGACTGGGTCTCCCATTACACAACTAGAATGTTAGCTGCTTAGGACAGGGTCTCCCATTACACCACTAGAATGTAAGCCCCTTAGAACAGGGTCTTACAATATACCGCAAGATTGTAAGCTCCTTAGTATAGGGTCTCCAATAACACCACAAGATTGTAAGCTCCTTAGTATATGGTCTCCCATTACGCTACTAGAATGTAAGCTCCTTAGTATAGGGTCTCCCATTACATCACTAGAAAGTCAGCTCCTTAGGACAGGGGCTCCTATTACACCACTAGAATGTAAGCGCCTTAGGACAGGGTCTCCCATTACACTACTAGAATGTAAACTCTTTAGGACAGGGTCTCCCATTGCACCACTAGAATGTAAGCTCCTTAGGAGAGGGTCTCCCATTACATCACTGGAATGTAAGCTCCTTAGGACTGGGTCTCCCATTACACCACTAGAATGTAAACTCCTTAGGACAGAGTCTCTCATTACACCACTAGACTGTGAACTCTTTAGGACAGGGTCTCCCATTACACCACTAAAATGTAAGCTCCTTAGGACTGTGACTCCCATTACACCACTAGAATGTAAGTTCCTTAGGACTGGGTCTCCCATTACACCACTAGAATGTAAGTTCCTTAGGACAGGGTCTCTCATTGCACCACTAGATTGTAAGCTCCTTGCGATGAGGTCTCCCATTGTACAACTAGATTGTAAGCTCCTTGGGACAAGGTCTCCCATTACACCATTAGATAAGATCCTTCGAACAGACTAGACTGTAAGCTCCATAGGATAGGTTCTTTCATTACACCTCTAGATCATAAGCTCCTAAGAATAGAATATCTCATTACACCACTAGATTGTAAGCTCCTTATGACTGGATCTATCTTTACACCACTAGATTGTAAGCTCCTTAGGATAGGTTCTTCCATTACACCACTAGACTGTAAGCTCTTTAGGATAGGGTTTACCATTAGACCACTAGATTATAATCTCAGGATAGGGTTTACCATTAGACCACTAGATTATAATCTCATTACCACCAGATTTAAGATTCTTATAGTAGAAATTCCTATTATACTGGTAAATTAGGGTTTCTTCTGCAATTTATCGTTATCTCCTGGCAGATAATTTTTACCTTTTATTTCTTCTTTCATATCCTGTACTGAAAACATATGTGATAAACTAAAATAAATACTATATACAGTACATTCACCGGCCACTTTATTAGTACCAGGTTGGACCCCCTGTTGCCTTCAGAACTGCTTTAATTCTTTGTGGCATAGATTCAACAAGGTGTTGGCAACATTCCTCAGAGATTTTGGTCCATATTGACATGATAGCATCACGCAGTTGCTGCAGATTTGTTGGCTGCACATCCATGATGCAAATCTCCTGTTCCGCCACATCCCAAAGGTGCTCTATTGGATTGAGATATGGTGACTGTGGAGGCCATTGGAGTACAGTGAACTCATTGTCATGTTCGAGTACAGTGAACTCATTGTCATGTTCAAGACACCAGTTTGAGATGATTTGAGTTTTGTGACATGGTACATTATCCTGCTGGAAGTAGCCATCAGTAGATGGGTACACTGTAGTCATAAAGGGATGGACATGGTTAGCAACAATACTCAGGTACGCCATGGCGTTTAAACGATGCTCAATTGGTACTAAGGGGCCCAAAGTGTGCCAAGTAAATATCCCCCACAACCACCACCACCATCCTGAACTGTTGATGGATCCATACTTTCATGTTGTTTACGCAAAATTCTGACCCTACTATCTGAATATCACAGCTGAAATCAGACCAGGCACCATTCTTCCAATCTTCTATTGTCCAAGTTTGTTCAGTTTCCTGTTCTTAGCTGACAGGAGTGGCACCCAGTGTGGTCTTCTGCTGCTGTAGCCCATCTGCTTTCAAGTTCGACGTGTTGTGCATTGAGAGATGTTATTCTGCATACCTTGGTTGTAACAAGTGGTTTTTTTGAGTTACTGTTGCCTTTCTATCATCTCGAACCAGTCTCTCCATTTTCCTCTTACTACAAGGCATTGTCCGCCAAACAAGTGCCGCTCACTGGATATTTTCTCTTTTTCGGACCATTCTCTGTATACCCTAGAGATGGTTGTGCATGAAAATCCCAGTAGATCAGCAGTTTTTGAAATATTTAGACCAGCCGGTCTGGCACCAACAACCATGCCACGTTCAAAGTCACTTAAATCCCCTTTCTTCCCCATTCTGATGCTCGGTTTGAACTTCAGCAAGTTTTCACCACATCTAGATGCCTAAATGCATTGAGTTGCTGCCATGTGATTGGCTAATTAACAATTTCTGTTACCAAGGATTTGAACAGGTGTACCTAATAAAGTGGCCGGTGAGTGTATATTTCCTTGTTGTGTTGCATGACTTCAATTGTTAATAATGATATGTTTACCTCTCTGTTGCGCAGGTGTCGGCATGCAGTCATTGCCTCGTATTTTGGAGATGAGAAACCTTTATGTAACAACGGTTGTGACACCTGCAAGAACCCGCGTGCTGTGAAACAGCAGATTGAGCAGCTTCAGGGGCTGCTCATGGGTGGAAAAAGCAGGACTTGCATCCAGCAGCCTGGTGCACCAAGTGGAGCTTTCGGATATGATCCAGAGCTATATGAGGGGGGCAGGACGGGCTATGGATTTGCCAGGTAAGTTGTAAGTCCTGCAGAGGGAATGCAATATACATTATATGGTGTTTTCCCAAAAATTTTATGGGCACATCACCCAGCTGATTTTACTGAACACCTGGTTTACAATTTAAGCCAACATTAAGTTACAATTAGCTATTATTTTTTTAATGTTTGTTGCAGTACCCAAACAATACACCAGTCCAAACCTTGGTATGTAGTGCTACAAAATGGCAAACTCAAAACTAAACAAGAAGTTTCAAACATCTTGGTCTCTGCACACAATAACTGGCTTCTGCATCACCAACTTTCACACTACTTTCTGACACACCCAGACAAACATAATATTTCTAGAACACTGACACCATTTAAATCGATGTGCAATATACCACTACCGCATCAGGGTGCCGTCTCCCTTTCTTGCAAGTTACTCCTAACACATCAGGCCAGAAACCCTCCAACATATGTCGCGCGTTGGGAATCAGAGCTGGATGACCATCGACCGGCTAAAACATGGGATAAGATATATAAATAGATGAATTATTCGGCCTCATCTATACATATCGCAGAAATGAACATTAAGCTCCTATGCAGATGGCATTACACCCCAGACAAACTAGGGAGAATGATACCTAGTTATGACAACAGGTACTGGAGAGGATGTGAGAACAGGGGTACATTTACACATATATGGTGGACGTGCCCAACTGCACAGCAATATTGGCTAGACATTAGCAGAGAAATAGCAATTAGTACTAGGCACCCCACCCCCCTAACACCGTGGACGTTTCTGTTCAACCACCTCCCCCCTCTGCGATGTATACTTCAACTTAAACTCCTGACCATTATGATAGACACAGCTAAACGGTATTGGAAAAAACCCACACTACCGACGGTACAGTTCTGGAGGGATAGAGTTACTACTGCCTTAGAATTAGAACAACACCACTATACCAAACTCAAGAAACTAGATCATTTTCATGCTATACGTTTTATCTGGGGCGGGTATATGCTCTCCCATACACCCCCATATAACCATACATAAACAACCACGAAAATATACATCCTTCTTTGGACCAAGATCTATTTGTACTAGAGAGCTTAATTCTAGACATTTTTAGGGAACCTCCCCACCTAATACCAAATAATGTTTATTGCACTATCCAGAATACTCACCGCACTGAGATAGAATGTTATTATATGTTTTATTTTGAAATGTTACATAAGATGTTTATCATGTTTGTCTCTTTGTTCTTTTTATGTTTTTGCATGCATGTTACTATTTGTTACAAAGGACCTCAGGGTAACATTAAATGGACCACCAGCGGACCTATTTAAATGGACTTGGAGAAACAGTACTTATGACACCCTTTACCATTTGTTTGTTGGTTGTATGACATGTGTACTAAGGTCAACAGTTCGATACTTGAAATTAATCTGTAACATGCATTTTGGTTTTCTACAATAAAGCTTTTAAAAAAAACAAACAACAAAACATTGCAGAATATTACACTTTAACATAGTAATTTAGTAGATGAGGTTGAAAAAAGTCAGAAGTCCATCGAGTTCAAAATATACAAATCTTAATTTATCTACAATAAAAGCTCCAATTGACCTTAAATTAATCCCATTTAACACCACCAATCATAGCTGTTTCTAGCCAGAACTGTATCTAAACCATTTTTAAATGTATCTAAGGTATTGACATTTACTACCTCCTTAGGCAATGAGTTCCACAATTTGATTGCTCTTACAGTGAAAATAAAATGCTGGAGATTAAATCTATTTTCCTCCAGCCTTAAATTGTGACCTCTTGTCACAAACTATTTTCTTGGAATGTCAGAACTTCATGTCACCTCTCAAGTGCTTTTTTCTAGAGAAAACAGACACAGTTTGACTAACCTCTCCTCATAGCTTAAATTCTCCATTCCTCTTATTAGTTTTGTGGCCCTTCTCTGAACTATTTCTAAGTCTGAAATATCTTTTTTAGAGATTTGTCCCCAGAACTGCACTCTATACCATACTGTACCTACTCGGCTACTTGATAATGCCACCCGGTTGGCAGAATTCTCCAGGGAGAAAACTGTTATAGACTAGTAGAACAGAGTTGACTCTAGCAACTATTAATTAATAGACTTAAAGGGTTAGAAAATACTTTGAGATTGTAATATAAAATGTTTAGTAAGAAAACATTGCAATATAATTTCATTATTTATTTTGCCCCCGTTTCCTGTAATTTAAGTATGAAATTTAGTTTTTTTCACTTCTGAGATTTGGAAGAGCAAACTGCAGACTTCTCATGCCTAACCCTGCCACATATCTGTCCAGAATTGGCTTTATCAGAGATGTTAAGATAATAAACTGCAAATCAATTAAGGTTCTGTTTACATATAGTCCGTGATTGGCTTTTTTTATTCCTTTAACAAGTCCTGATTGGCTCTTCCAGATAAGACAAGTAGTGGGTGGAGTTTGGCTAATGAAAACTATTGCAGCAAGCAAATTAATGCATTTAAAATTCTTAAACTCGCCTAATATGGTAGTTTTTTAGAAGTTAAACGCATATATACAAGAAATGATATAATGATAAAACATAACATAGTGCATTTTTAGACTTTTATTTGATATTACAACTTGCTGCTTGTCTCCTTAAAGGGACATAAAACCCAAACATTTTCTTTCATGCTTAAAATAGAGCAATTTTGATCAACTTTCTAACTTACTCCTATTATCTCATTTGTTTAGTTCTCTTGGTATCTTGTTGAAAAGCATACCTAGGTATGCTCAGGAGCTGGGAGCTAGCTGCTGATTGGTGGCTGCACAAAAATGCATCTTGTAATTGGCTTACTAGTGTGTTCAGCTAGCTCCCAGTAGTGTATTTATGCTCCTTCAATAAAGGATACCAAGAGAATGAAGCAACATTGATAATAGAAGTAAGTGAGAAATTTGCTTAAAATCGTATGTTATATCTGAATCATGAAAGAAAAATGTTGAGTTTAATGTCCCTTTAAGCATGACGTGTTGTTGGTTTGACACATGTAGGTAGTACAGCTGTTTAGATACCATATCACCCAGTCCCATAGACTATAACTAGAGTGGCTCCTGCTTCTCTGCTTTATGAACAACTGACCCTCAAACTGATCCTCAAAAACAGGCACGTAGGTTATAAAGCAGAGATGCAGGAATAAACTAGTTACCGTCTATAGGGAGCTATACAACATCTGATTGGCCCATCGGTATGTGAAACACTTTAAAAATCATTATGAAAAAGCTGCCAGTAAGAACTTATGATTGCTTTCTGCTGTGCATTTAATTATGCATTTAAGTTTACTGTCCCTTTAGGGTTTTTAGTGTCTGTGTATATATAAATATGCATGGTGTATATAAACATCAAACCTTGTTTTCTTTTACACCATTGTGCTTTCTTTTACCTTGTTTGCTTTACATAATCTCCTTTGTGTTTTTTTTACTGTAATATCTGTTGCTTGCGGTCCTGTTTTCAGACTTGATGATGACGATTCTGATGAGGGCCAGAGAGACATCACAGACGAACGAAAGAAAAAGTGGAACAGTTTCTACCAAAAACAAATGAACCTGCGCAAGGTGAGGGTGGCCTCTGTAATCGTAGGGCGGCAAACTGCATTTATGCCAAACCTTAACTCTTTGTTCTTTCCCTACAGAGCAAAGAACTGGAAGAATTCATCCCTCCAGGTAGGAGCACTTATCTGTTTATACCCGCAGACTATAACATTTTTCTTGGGTTTATAAAGTAATAGTTTCATACAGTTGGTTAATCCTATGCAGATTCACTATGGGTTCCATTTGTTTTGTGTGATCTTCCGTTCATGTCACGTGTTTTATAAAGCATATAGCAAATTATTAGATTGTTTCCAGATAATCTGCATCTAACTTTATCTTTTCTGTAGATGAAAGCAGTCGGCTAAAAGAAGCGTCCAATGACAAAATCCCCAAGCTGACGGTGAAGGTAAAAAGTGACAGATGTTTTCAGAAGGTTGGGAATGTTGTGTCCTTAGATTGGCAAACATAATGTAGTGATATGTTGTGTTGCTATCCTATATAGTGCCTTATAGACCATATATATTACTTAGATAACAAGACATATAAGCTATGAATGAAATTGCCACAAACTTGTTACCAAAAGCCTGTATAAGCTGTATGCTGACTGCTGTATTTACAGGCACGGGAGCACTGCTTGAAGATGCTAGAGGAAGCTTTGAGCAAAAATTTGCAGGCTGCTGGTACAGAATACAGGTAGGAAGAGATTTCCTGACTATAACGTTGTAAACTAATAGCATTAAAAACAGAATTAAGCCACCAGTGCGCCCTTAAAGAGACAAGTTACCCAGATATTATGAGCATCAGTTAAACATTTTACAAATATATATATATATCTTTTGCTTTAAGTAAAAGCTGTTTAAAATTAAAATGAAACTAACATTAAGTGTCAAAGGCCCTGATATTCAACACCTCTCTGCTCAGGTGAGATGATCTAAAATGATCCTACAGCAGTGCAAGATCCCTAGTAAAATTATTAAAAGGCAGATTTTGCTTTACTTCTAAAGGGGGCGTTCCCTGCATTTCTGTATGTGAAGGAGAGACAAGCCCAGCCCAATATAGCACTGCATGACATAAGTTCTGCTGCACTTCTGATTAAATTTTATTACATTTAAACTTTTGCACTTTCTATTTTGTATTTTATTTTGTAAACAACACTGTATTTAGGATTGTGGTTTTACAATTTCTGAATGATGCCATCACAGTTTCTGTGTAACAAGTTAGGCTCATACTTTTTATATTTATGTTTATCTTTCACAAATTAGATTGCACTTTGCATGTCTTTTATTTAAAACTGAAAAACTGTCAGCTTCAGTTTCCCAGAGTGTGTCAATACTTTCTATTTGCCAGATAATCAATCATTCTCTAGTTTGGAGAGTTGCTGACTTTACAGGGGCAATACTCACTGAATTTTCTAAGAAAAGGGGAGGAACCTGGAAATCCCAGAGAGATGTCCCTCCCACTTTCTAAAACTGTCAGTTTACAATGGAGAAAATACAAAGTGCAATGTAATTTGTAAAAGAGACACAGAGATATACAAAGTATGATCATAAGTTTTCAAAGCATAATCAGATTGTGTAATATCACTGCTAGATCAAATTTTAAATGTATTAAAATACAAATGAGAAAGTGCAAAGCTTAAATGCAACAATACTGAGAGGACCCAATCTTTTCTGTTCTGGAGCTCACTTTATCTATGTGTTCAGTCCATTTGCAGGGATTAAACATTTTGTTATATCCAAGCAACAGTGCAATAATAAAATGTTCTAACACATAAGACATTATAATGATCAATATCAATCATACACTGAGGAACATCTTCTACATAACTCTTATAACCACTTGTAGTGTATATTGCATGCTTACTTCACTTCTCATAGTAAATTGTATTTAGTTTTATCTGTGATCTCTTCTACTTGTGTAGTGCAATATCTAAAGTCATTAACCATTTTTTATTCTCAGGGCTAACTTACAGAGTGCATTATATATTATCTCTCACATGTAATATGTTATAAAAACTAACTGTCCTTCCAGTGCTGATGTTGAATCATCTGCTGTTCAGCTAGAGTATGAGGCTTTCCGTAGTAACAAGATGTCCAATTTGTACAAGGCATCCGTTTTAAAGAAGGTAAGAGCTGGGGTTGCTAAAGCCTGGGGTACTGGCAAGCCTACAGTCTAGCTGCATAGAGTAGGGGGACCATGATGGGAGAAGGGTGGATCAGGGAGAGTAACAGGAGAAGTGGCAGGATCAGGTGAGTAACAGTAGAAGGGGTGGGATCAGGTAGAGTTACAGGAGTAGGGGTGGCAGGATCAGGGAGAGTAACAGGAGAAGAGACGGTGGGATCAGGGAAAGTAACAGGAGAAGGGGCAGGATCAGGGAGAGTAACAGGTGAAGGACGGGATCAGGGAAAGTAACAGAAGAAGGGGCAGTATGAGGGAGAGTAATATGAGAAGGGGCAATATGAGAAGAGAAGGGATTAGGGAGAGTAATAGGAGAAGGGACGGTATCAGGGAGAGTAACAGGAGAAGAGATGGGATCAGGGAGAGTAACAGGAGAAGGGGCAAGATCAGGGAGAGTAACAGGAGAAGGGGCAAGATCAGGGAGAGAAGGGACAGGATCAGGGAGAGTAACAGGAGAAGGGGCAGGATCAGGAAGAGTAACAGAAGAAGGGGCGGGATCAGGTAGAATAACAGAAGAAATGTCGATCAGGGAGAGTAACATTAGAAGAGGTGGAATTAGGAGAATAAACGCAGAAGGAACGGCATCAGGTAGAAGAAGGGGTGGGAGAAGGGGTGGGATCAGGTAGAATAACAGGAGAATGGGCAGAATCAGGGAGAGTAACAAGAGAAGGGGTGGGATCAGGTAGAATAACAAGAGAAGGGGCAGGATCAGGGAGACTAACAGGAGATTGGGCAGAATCAGGTAGAGTAACAAGAGAAGGGGTGTGATCAGGGAGACTTACAGGAGAAGGGCGGGATCAGGGAGACTTACAGGAGAAGGGCGGGATCAGGTAGTGATAGGAGAAGGACCAGGGATTCAGGTAGTGACAGGAGAAAATCCCGGGATCAAGTATTAACAGGAGAAGGGCCTGGGGTCAGGTATTAACAGGAGAAGTGCCTGGGATCAGGTATTAACAGGAGAAGGGCCTGGTATCAGGTAGTGTCAGGGGAAGGGCCTGGTATCAGGTAGTGACAGGGGAAGGGCCTGGGATCAGGTAGTGACAGGAGATAGGCCTGGGATCAGGTAGTGACAGGGGAAAGGCCTGGGATCAGATAGTGACAGGTGAAGAACCTAGGATCAGGTAGTGACAGGGGAAGGCCTTGGGATCAGATAGTGACAGTAGAAGGGCCTAGGATCAGGTAGTGACAGGGGAAGGACCTTGGATCAGGTAGTGACAGGGCTTCCCGTTAGCATCAGGTAGCAACAGGGAAAGGGCCTGGGATCAGGTAGCAACAGGGGAAGGCCTGGGATCAGGTAGCGACAAGGGAAGGGCCTGGGATGTGGTAGTGACAAGGGATGGGTCTGGGATTAGGTAGCGACACTAGAAGAGCCTTGGATCTGGTAGTGACAGGAGAAGGGCCCGGGATCTGGTAGTGACAGGGGATGGGCCTGAGATCAGGTAGGGACAGGGGAAGGGCCTGGGATCAGGTAGTGACAGGAGAAGAACCTTGGTTTAGGAAGTGACAGGGGAAGGGCCTGGGATCAGGTAGTGACAGGGGGGAGGACCTTGGATCAGGTAGTGACAGAAGAAGGGCCTGGGATCAGCTAGTGACAGGGGATGGGCCTGAGATCAGCTAGTGACAGGGGATGGGTCTGGATCAGCTAGTGACAGGGGAAGGGCCTGGGATCAGGTAGTGACAGGGGATGGGCCTGGGATCAGGTAGCGACAATGAAAGAACCTTGGATCAGGTAGTTATAGGGGAATGGCCTGGGATTGGGTAGTGACAATGAAAGAACCTTGGATCAGGTAGTGCCAGAGGATTGGCCTGGGATCAGGTAGTGCCAGAGGATTGGCCTGGGATCAGGTAGTGCCAGGGGAAGATCCTGGGATCTAGTAGTGACAGGAGAACGGCCTGGGATCAGCTAGTGACAGGGGATGTCCCTGGGATAAGGTAGTAACAGAGGATGGGCCAGGGATCAGGTAGTGACAGGGGAAGATCCTGGGATCTAGTAGTGACAGGAGAAGGGCCTCTGATCAGCTAGTGACAGGGGATGTGTCTGGGATCAGGTAATGACAGGGAAGGGCCTGGGATCTGATACCGACAGGGGAAGGGCCTGGAATCTGGTAGTGACAGGGGAAGGGCCTTGGATCTGCTAGCGATAGGGGAAGGGCCTGGGATCTGGTAGCGATAGGGGAAGGGCCTGGGATCTGGTAGCGATAGGGGAAGGGCCTGTGATCTGGTAGCGACAGGGGAAGGGCCTGGGATCAGGTAGTGACAGGGGAAGGACCTGGGATCAGGTAGTGAGAGGGGAAGGGCCTGAGATCAGGTAGTGACAGGGGAAGGGCCTGGGATCAGGTAGTGACAGGGGAAGGGCCTAGGATCAGGTAGTGACAGGGGAAGGGCCTGGGATCAGGTAGTGACAGGGGAAGGACCAGGGATCAGGTAGTGACAGTTGAAGGACCTGAGATCAGGTACTGACAGAAGAAGGGCCTGGGATCAGGTAGTGACAGGGGAAGGACCTTGGATCAGGTAATGACAGGGGACGGGCCTGGGATCAGCTAGTGACAGGGGAAGGACCTTGGATCAGGTAGTGACAGGGGAAGGGCTTGGGATCTGGTAGTGACAGGGAAAGAACCTTGGATCAGATAGTGACAGGGAATGGGCCTGGGATCAGGTAGTGACATGGGAAGGGCCTGGGATCAGGTAGTGACAGGGGAAGAGCCTGGGAACTGGTAGTGACAGGGGAAGAGCCTGGGATCATGTAGTGACAGAAGAAGGGCCTGGGATCAGGAAGTTACAGGGGAATGGCCTGGGATCAGGTAATGGCAGGGGAAGGGCCTGGGATCAGCTAGTGGCAGGGGAAGGGCTTTGGATCAGGTAGTGACAGGAGAAGGGCCTGGGATCAGGTAGTGACAGGGGATGGGCCTGGGATCAGCTAGTGACAGGGGATGGGTCTGGATCAGCTAGTGACAGGGGAAGGGCCTGGGATCAGGTAGTGACAGGGGATGGGCCTGGGATCAGGTAGCGACAATGAAAGAACCTTGGATCAGGTAGTTATAGGGGAAGGGCCTGGGATCAGGTAGTGACAATGAAAGAACCTTGGATCAGGTAGTGACAGAGGATTGGCCTGGGATCAGGTAGTGACAGGGGAAGATCATGGGATCTAGTAGTGACAGGGGAAGATCATGGGATCTAGTAGTGACAGGAGAACGGCCTGGGATCAGCTAGTGACAGGGGATGTGCCTGGGATAAGGTAGTAACAGAGGATGGGCCAGGGATCAGGTAGTGACAGGGGAAGATCCTGGGATCTAGTAGTGACAGGGGGAGGACCTTGGATCAGGTAGTGACAGAAGAAGGGCCTGGGATCAGGTAATGACAGGGAAGGGCCTGGGATCTGATACCGACAGGGGAAGGGCCTTGAATCTGGTAGTGACAGGGGAAGGGCCTTGGATCTGCTAGCGATAGGGGAAGGGCCTGGGATCTGGTAGCGATAGGGGAAGGGCCTGGGATCTGGTAGCGATAGGGGAAGGGCCTGGGATCTGGTAGCGATAGGGGAAGGGCCTGTGATCTGGTAGCGACAGGGGAAGGGCCTGGGATCAGGTAGTGACAGAGGAAGGACCTGGTATCAGGTAGTGACAGGGGAAGGGCCTGAGATCAGGTAGTGACAGGGGAAGGGCCTGGGATCAGGTAGTGACAGGGGAAGGGCCTGGGATCAGGTAGTGACAGGGGAAGGACCTGGGATCAGGTAGTGACAGGGGAAGGACCTGAGATCAGGTACTGACAGAAGAAGGGCCTGGGATCAGGAAGTGACAGGGGAAGGACCTTGGTTCAGGTAGTGACAGGGGAAGGGCTTGGGATCTGGTAGTGACAGGGAAAGAACCTTGGATCAGATAGTGACAGGGAATGGGCCTGGGATCAGGTAGTGACAGGGAATGGGCCTGGGATCAGGTAGTGACAGGGAAAGAACCTTGGATCAGATAGTGACAGGGAATGGGCCTGGGATCTGGTAGCGATAGGGGAAGGGCCTGGGATCTGGTAGCGACAGGGAAAGGGCCTGGGATCTGGTAGCGACAGGGGAAGGGCCTGGGATCTGGTAGCGACAGGGGAAGGGCCTGGGATCTGGTAGCGACAGGGGAAGGGCCTGGGATCTGGTAGTGACAGGGGAAGGGCCTGGGATCAGGTAGTGACAGGGGAAGGACCTGGGATCAGGTAGTGACAGGGGAAGGGCCTGAGATCAGGTAGTGACAGGAGAAGGGCCTGGGATCAGGTAGTGACAGGGGGGAGGACCTTGGATCAGGTAGTGACAGAAGAAGGGCCTGGGATCAGCTAGTGACAGGGGATGGGCCTGAGATCAGCTAGTGACAGGGGATGGGTCTGGATCAGCTAGTGACAGGGGAAGGGCCTGGGATCAGGTAGTGACAGGGGATGGGCCTGGGATCAGGTAGCGACAATGAAAGAACCTTGGATCAGGTAGTTATAGGGGAATGGCCTGGGATTGGGTAGTGACAATGAAAGAACCTTGGATCAGGTAGTGCCAGAGGATTGGCCTGGGATCAGGTAGTGCCAGAGGATTGGCCTGGGATCAGGTAGTGCCAGGGGAAGATCCTGGGATCTAGTAGTGACAGGAGAACGGCCTGGGATCAGCTAGTGACAGGGGATGTCCCTGGGATAAGGTAGTAACAGAGGATGGGCCAGGGATCAGGTAGTGACAGGGGAAGATCCTGGGATCTAGTAGTGACAGGAGAAGGGCCTCTGATCAGCTAGTGACAGGGGATGTGTCTGGGATCAGGTAATGACAGGGAAGGGCCTGGGATCTGATACCGACAGGGGAAGGGCCTGGAATCTGGTAGTGACAGGGGAAGGGCCTTGGATCTGCTAGCGATAGGGGAAGGGCCTGGGATCTGGTAGCGATAGGGGAAGGGCCTGGGATCTGGTAGCGATAGGGGAAGGGCCTGTGATCTGGTAGCGACAGGGGAAGGGCCTGGGATCAGGTAGTGACAGGGGAAGGACCTGGGATCAGGTAGTGACAGGGGAAGGGCCTGAGATCAGGTAGTGACAGGGGAAGGGCCTGGGATCAGGTAGTGACAGGGGAAGGGCCTAGGATCAGGTAGTGACAGGGGAAGGGCCTGGGATCAGGTAGTGACAGGGGAAGGACCAGGGATCAGGTAGTGACAGTTGAAGGACCTGAGATCAGGTACTGACAGAAGAAGGGCCTGGGATCAGGTAGTGACAGGGGAAGGACCTTGGATCAGGTAATGACAGGGGACGGGCCTGGGATCAGCTAGTGACAGGGGAAGGACCTTGGATCAGGTAGTGACAGGGGAAGGGCTTGGGATCTGGTAGTGACAGGGAAAGAACCTTGGATCAGATAGTGACAGGGAATGGGCCTGGGATCAGGTAGTGACATGGGAAGGGCCTGGGATCAGGTAGTGACAGGGGAAGAGCCTGGGAACTGGTAGTGACAGGGGAAGAGCCTGGGATCATGTAGTGACAGAAGAAGGGCCTGGGATCAGGAAGTGACAGGGGAATGGCCTGGGATCAGGTAATGGCAGGGGAAGGGCCTGGGATCAGCTAGTGGCAGGGGAAGGGCTTTGGATCAGGTAGTGACAGGAGAAGGGCCTGGGATCAGGTAGTGACAGGGGATGGGCCTGGGATCAGCTAGTGACAGGGGATGGGTCTGGATCAGCTAGTGACAGGGGAAGGGCCTGGGATCAGGTAGTGACAGGGGATGGGCCTGGGATCAGGTAGCGACAATGAAAGAACCTTGGATCAGGTAGTTATAGGGGAAGGGCCTGGGATCAGGTAGTGACAATGAAAGAACCTTGGATCAGGTAGTGACAGAGGATTGGCCTGGGATCAGGTAGTGACAGGGGAAGATCATGGGATCTAGTAGTGACAGGGGAAGATCATGGGATCTAGTAGTGACAGGAGAACGGCCTGGGATCAGCTAGTGACAGGGGATGTGCCTGGGATAAGGTAGTAACAGAGGATGGGCCAGGGATCAGGTAGTGACAGGGGAAGATCCTGGGATCTAGTAGTGACAGGGGGAGGACCTTGGATCAGGTAGTGACAGAAGAAGGGCCTGGGATCAGGTAATGACAGGGAAGGGCCTGGGATCTGATACCGACAGGGGAAGGGCCTTGAATCTGGTAGTGACAGGGGAAGGGCCTTGGATCTGCTAGCGATAGGGGAAGGGCCTGGGATCTGGTAGCGATAGGGGAAGGGCCTGGGATCTGGTAGCGATAGGGGAAGGGCCTGGGATCTGGTAGCGATAGGGGAAGGGCCTGTGATCTGGTAGCGACAGGGGAAGGGCCTGGGATCAGGTAGTGACAGAGGAAGGACCTGGTATCAGGTAGTGACAGGGGAAGGGCCTGAGATCAGGTAGTGACAGGGGAAGGGCCTGGGATCAGGTAGTGACAGGGGAAGGGCCTGGGATCAGGTAGTGACAGGGGAAGGACCTGGGATCAGGTAGTGACAGGGGAAGGACCTGAGATCAGGTACTGACAGAAGAAGGGCCTGGGATCAGGAAGTGACAGGGGAAGGACCTTGGTTCAGGTAGTGACAGGGGAAGGGCTTGGGATCTGGTAGTGACAGGGAAAGAACCTTGGATCAGATAGTGACAGGGAATGGGCCTGGGATCAGGTAGTGACAGGGAATGGGCCTGGGATCAGGTAGTGACAGGGAAAGAACCTTGGATCAGATAGTGACAGGGAATGGGCCTGGGATCTGGTAGCGATAGGGGAAGGGCCTGGGATCTGGTAGCGACAGGGAAAGGGCCTGGGATCTGGTAGCGACAGGGGAAGGGCCTGGGATCTGGTAGCGACAGGGGAAGGGCCTGGGATCTGGTAGCGACAGGGGAAGGGCCTGGGATCTGGTAGTGACAGGGGAAGGGCCTGGGATCAGGTAGTGACAGGGGAAGGACCTGGGATCAGGTAGTGACAGGGGAAGGGCCTGAGATCAGGTAGTGACAGGAGAAGGGCCTGGGATCAGGTAGTGACAGGGGAAGGACCTGGGATCAGGTAGTGACAGGGGACGGGCCTGGGATCAGCTAGTGACAGGGGAAGGACCTTGGATCAGGTAGTGACAGGGGAAGGGCTTGGGATCTGGTAGTGACAGGGAAAGAACCTTGGATCAGATAGTGACAGGGAATGGGCCTGGGATCAGGTAGTGACATGGGCAGGGCCTGGGATCAGGTAGTGACATGGGCAGGGCCTGGGATCAGGTAGTGACAGGGGAAGGACCTTGGTTCAGGTAGTGATAGGAGAAGGGCCTGGGATCAGGTAGTGACAGGGGAAGAGCCTGGGAACTGGTAGTGACGGGATGGGCCTGGGATCAGGTAGCGACAGGGGAAGGGCCTGGTATCAGGTATTGACAGGGGAAGGGCCTGGTATCAGGTAGTGACAGGGGAAAGACCTAGGATCAGGTAGTGACAGAAGAAGGGCCTGGGATCAGGTAGTGACAGGGGAATGGCCTGGGATCAGGTAATGGCAGGGGAAGGGCCTGGGATCAGCTAGTGACAGGGGAAGGGCCTGGGATCAGCTAGTGACAGGGGAAGGGCTTTGGATCAGGTAGTGACAGGAGAAGGGCCTGGGATCAGGTAGTGACAGGTGAAGAACCTGGGATCAGGTAGTGACAGGGGAAGGCATTGGGATCAGATAGTGACAGTAGAACGGCCTAGGATCAGGTAGTGACAGGGGAAGGACCTGGTATCAGGTAGAGACAGGGGAAGGGCCTGGGATCAGGTAGTGACAGGGGAAGGACCTTGGATCAGGTAGAGACAGGGGAAGGGCCTGGGATCAGGTAGTGACAGGGGAAGGGCCTGGGATCAGGTAGTGACACGGGGGAAGGACCTTGGATCAGGTAATGACAGGGTAAGGGCCTGGGATCAGATAGTGACAGGGGAAGGGCCTGGAATCAGGTAGTGACAGGATCAGTTAGTGACACTGGAAAGGATGGTAGTGACAGGGGAAGGGCCTGAGATCAGGTAGTGACAGGGGAAGGGCCTGGGATCAGGTAGTGACAGGGGAAGGACCTTCGTGTGCACTTCTTGTTGTGTCTCATCACTAGGTAGCTGAAATTAACAAAGCATCTAATGATCGTGAGCTGCACGTTGCCTTTGGACCTAACAGTTCTGCTCCTAAGCAAGAGACTGTGGACCTACCAGCAGATGGATTTGTATATGCTTCCCAAGTGCAGAAAGTAAGTGCAGAACTAAATATCTATGACAGCCTCAGTATTTTTTGTTTAATTTACAAAGTATGTAGTTTCTCAAATTGTTTATCTCCTTCAGTTTAAGAAGACCAGAGTGGGGGCACCATCACTTTTTCAGACTGCTTCTTCGTTGCTACAAACATCCCAACCAGAAATGATGTTCCCACAGCCTGATACTTTGCTAGAGGGCACCCCAGAGTCTGTGCCTAAGAGTGATGACTTCCTGCCAGATAACTCAGAAAATAAGAAGGTGGAGAGCCCAAGTAAGGGCAAAAGACCCAGCAAGAAGAAGCAACAGCTTGCAACTGCCGCAAAGAAAGACTCGCAGAAGATTTCCAAGTTTTTTTCATCTCAGCGAAAGCCTCTGACTGGGAGTCCTGGAGACCCATGTGAGGATTTCCAAGGACTCAGCATGAGCTCCAGTGAAGCAACTGTAAGCCAAATACAAGAGATTTCCAACCCCATCTTATTGAACGGACACCAGAACAGTGAGGGTCCTTGTAGCGCAACCTCAGATTTGTTTTCATCAGATAGCACTAAACCTTTAGATATCACTGTAACTCAGCTGCCACCATGTACCCAGGAGCTGATGAGTGACACTTTAAGTCTACACCAAGTGCAAGTCCAGAAACCACATAACAATTGTATTCCACTTAAAGTATCTAATGAACTTCAAGAACATCCCAAAAGCCTTAAGGATTCTAAAGAAGTTTCACTAGACTCGCCACCCTCACCACCACCGCCTCCTCCTCCACCGCCACCACCTCCTCCACCACCAAGCAGGTGAGTTCTCTAGTAACTTTCTAACAGATTCTTCATTAAAGGGACATAAAACAGTGCTTGAATTGACATAAAAATTACATGAGAGCAAAGAATACACAATATAAAGTATATGTATATAATAAACAATTAAAAGGACATTCCGGTTAACATTTAAATGATCATAGATGATTTATATATTTTACTACAAACTTATTTGAATAAAAATTTCTAGTAAAAATTATCACTGTTTTAGTGTTGAGATTTTTCTCTCCACATTCATGTGCAGTATAGTTAGATATTCTTCGTGCACCAGCATTTTAAATAGTACAGCTGCTCAGAGCACCATTGGGGCTTGATTCATATTAGCAATTAACAAATTGAGTCATAACCATATGATTCAAGCACCTTAGGCTCTCTGAACAAGTGATGTTTTTAAAATGCTAGTGCATGGAGCATACTTAAATACACTTTTAAAACTAGCTTTTATTAGAATCATTTTTGCTCATACATGTATATTGCAAAAATGCTTGTATTAAAAAATGAAATGCACCTGTGTGCATTCCAGTTATGGTTGGAATGTCCCTTTAATCATTTACCTTTTTTCACTCTAAACAAGCATGTTGAAGTTCCTCTGCTAAGCCACTGCCTGCAGGTGGGCATGTGTAAAAGGGTAATTTCCTGCTGGCCTCTGCTGGTGCATGTTGTTGTTGCCTAGCAACTGATTTGAAATCTATTTTCGTAAAAAGTAATTGCAAAGAAAACACAAAAAATATCACTAGCACTTTTTATGAAAGGTGGGTTAAAACAATAAATATCAATGAAATATCTAAATTCAAGAGATAAAAATCTTAAGTATAATTTTTGTGATTCATTTCAACTGCCTTTTAGTAGAGATGGTATTTGCAATGTATATTCAGTTTTTATGATTATATATACTGTATGTATGTATGTATGTACAGTATGTATGTGTATGTATATATATATATATATATATATATATATGCGTGTGTGTGTCTGTGTATAAGTATATACACACATATTCCATGACAATTTATTCTATTTGTTATTCAGTACTGGCGACTAAGAGGAGGTAAAGATTCCCCAAACTCTCAAGAGCACTTCATCCCTCCCACCTCACTGGTATTCCAGTATAAATCTTTGATTCACAAGAGGTGGGTGAAGAATTGAGGTGCTCCAGAATGTTTGTTGAGAGGGGTCCTCAGACTGATTTGAGGCCTGATTTTCCACTCATAGAGCTGTTACAAAGAGACAGAGGGAAAGATTGGATTATGGAGCACTGACACAATTACTCAAATTTGAGTTAGTCATAAGCCTTCCACAAGTGTTGCAGGGACAGGTCCCTTGCCTCCTCCTATTGGGTCGTTGATATACTTTTTATATCCTCTTCTTTAATGTGCTCAGCACTGAATTGGCTATCCACCAGACACAGTACTTTTCTACAGCTGGGGCACAGTTCTTTCTACAGCTGGTAAGAACAGTGATATTGGTGCTTGACAGGAAAGTATACCTCTTAGCCTGCAAGCGATTATAACCTATTATAAGTTTTTTTCTGTCTCATATGTAAAAAAGGAAGATATTTTACCTCAAAATGTCTTCAGCTCACCAGAGTAAGTGCTCTGTAAACAGTTATACTTCATCTGCTGTCCAGCTGCAAGTTGGAAAGGGCTATTATTAGAAGCTATGGAGCCTACTACCAAAAAAGAATAAATAGGTAATATACTTAATAAAATGCACATATTTCGTAGCGTGTGTGTTTTATTATGCTGTGCATTTGATGTCAAAGCAAATAAGAAATGTTTGACCAAAATAATTGCTGCAACTGTCTTATGTCCATTTTATCATTCTGCAACCTGTAACTATTGCTCCTCCATCTCACAGGCCAGATACTTCTAATGAAAGAGAAAAGAGAGCAGGAGAAAATCAGGTGGGTTTTACAGGGGTGCAGGGGGTGTCTGTGGATGAGTGTGTGTTTGTCTGGGGATGTTAGTGGGCATGTGTCTGTCTGGGGGTGTGCAAGCACGTATTTGATTTAGATCTCTGGATATTCTGTAAGTGTGTGTTTGTGTCTGTGTTTTGTATAAGTATGTAAGTTTGTCTCTAGTTGTGACTTTGTGTGTGTGTCTGTATATATGCGTGTGTTTTTTTTGTCTATCCAAGTATGTTTGTGCCTATTTTGGGTATGTTTGTGCTGTTGTGTGTGTGTTTGTGTTTTGTCTATTTGAGTATGTATGTGTCTGTAATTGGGTATGTGTGTGAGTGTTTGCTGTTGTGTATGTAAGTTTGTCTGTAGGTATGTGTGTGTGTTTTTGTCTATCTGAGTATGCATTTATCTGTGTCTTGGTATGTTTGTGAGTGTGTGCTGTGTCTGTATGTGTGCATATATATATATATTATAGTAGATCACAGGAGAGCACTCTCACTTAACAACACAGTTGCCAGGGTGCCAATAATAAATAAATAATGGTAACAAAATAAATAGTAAATTGTGTGATATGCCTATACACTGAGTCTGAGGAAGGGGATACTTTGTCCCTGAAACGTCACTATTTTTTTACAGTAAAAAAGTGTTTTTTTAAAAAGACCAGCAAGTGCAAGTTTTGGTTACCATTATTTATTTATTATTGGCACCCTGGCAGCTGTGTTGTTAAGTTAGAGTGCACTCCTGTGATCTATTATTCAAAATTTGTTGATACACCAACAAGAGATTAACCTCTACCCCAGGGACTTTTGTTCTGCACTATAGCACTTCTATGTGCATGTCTGCACTTCCATGTGCACAGCACCTTGCCTTGTGTAACCGGGAGACAATATGGATACTGACGTGGAAGCCACTGAGCGTGATGCAGCCAGAATCCTATTTGCTTTGGATGAGGACATGACTAATGATGACTCAGCTAATTCCATCTTTTCTGCACTGTCAAAATTGAAGAAAAAGGAGGTGGATTTGAAACTTCATGGATTATACCTCTGAGTACTATAGAAGGATGTTAATCCTCCGTGGGTTCTGTATAAAAAAATCTATCGACAATAGGACTTGTGAACCCTGAATTTTGTAAGCGCTGGTGCGCCATTCTAAACAAGTGCTCACTTGATTTGATACTACTTGTCACAGAGGAAGTGAGGGCCCTCTTGGACAAGGTAAAACAAGAGATACAAGATTGTGAGATGAAAAAAATCCAGACCCTGAGGGAGGACACCACTGAGCCTTGGCTGGATAAACTGACAAGTCAAGTTAAGGAATATAAGGATAATCTCATCCAATTTAAAAACAGAAAACTACAGACTGTCTGTGAGGACCACAGGGATAAAAGAGTATATCGGTGGTTAACCGGGGGTGAAGACCGGAGACCATATGCACAGAGGAGGAGACTCCAGCGATACTACACCAAACAATCATTACAAACAGTTGACAGCAGTTCAGGCTCTGACACTGACATGCCACATACAAGCAGTGACTCTGTTGGCGCATCTGGTACCCCACAACAGTTTTTTTAGGGGGTCACCACAAGAGCCGGCCAAAGAAAATGAGGGGGAGGCCCCACTTACGGAGGGGGGGCTGGAGAGAGAAAGCCACCATTACCCCCACTGTAACATAAGACTTTGGGTCATGGACTAATTTAGTTGTCAACATTATCCATCAGTCCCTCACGACTGCTTTACTGACCCTCCTGAACAAAGACCTAAGTTTTGTTCCGACACGCCGAACTGATGAGTTTTTGATGTTTTTATAGATTGCCAAAAATTCCAGAGATCCCTGAGACTCAAAGATTTTTTTAAGGATACAGATGCAGAAACTCAGACTATCAACCCTCCTTTCAAAGGTAAAAGCTTCTTCGATCCACAAAGTTTGTATCCAAGCATAAAGACATACATGCAATTGGTTTCCCAAGACATCAGTAATATGGAGCAGGTAAAATACCGCAATAACCTATCTGAGGATGAGAAACAAGCTCTTACATCGCTGTCTTCTGACCCTGAGATAGTTATTAGGACAGCAGACAAGGGGGGAGCGGTAGTGGTCCTCGACTACTCTTATTATTGAGATGAGATACTACAAAAACTGAGTTACCTAACCACCTATCTACCACTGAAATGTGATCCAATGTTTGAGTTCATAGGGATCATTGATGAGGCTGTGACACAAGGCTTTACATCTGGTTGGATTGATGAGAACACCAAGAAGTATTTGCTAGTGGAATTCCCTTCCTGTTCCATACTATACACGTTAACCAAAATCCACAAAAGTATGGAGAGACCACCAGGGAGACCGATCGTTTCAGCGAGGAACTCAATTACCTCCAGACTAGCGGTTTTTGTGGACCACTTTTTACAACCAATGGTTCGAAACATTTGATCCTATCTGTGCGACTCATCCCAACTTATTCAAGAAGCGATGGAGTTAGAAGTAGAGGACACCTGGATCCTTGCAACTGCTGATGAATAGCCTATATACGATCATACCCCATGAAAGCGGCAAATTGTGCATTATGGAGGCACTAGATCGTTATCCTTACGTTGGTCCCCCTAGGGATTTCCTTATACATATGTTGGAGCTAAGTCTACGTCTCAACTGTTTTTGTTTTGAGAATTCTTTCTATCAACAAATATCGGGGACTGCCATGGGCTCCCGTGGCCCCTTCTCTGGCCAACCTATTTATGGATAAATACAAAATATCTGTAATGGGGGCCTTTGAGAAACCCGAAGTGAGGTTTTACCGTCAATATATCGATGACCTCTTTATAGTCTGAAGTGGCACTGCTGGGGCACTTGAGAGCTGGTTTGAACAGCTAAACAAAATGGATAATCCAGTTAAATTTAAACTAAACGTCAATGAAACTATGATTGAATTCCTTGACTTGAGGATCTTCAAGAAAGGTCAGAAACAATTGGGGACATCCTTATACTGTAAACCAACGGACCGGAATTCATTGCTGCATGCAACTAGCAATCACCCAACTGCTCTACTGAAGGCCATCCAGAAAGCACAGTTAATGAGAGTGGCAAGAAACAACAGCGAACCTGACTTGAGACAGTTCCAACTAACTGAAATGGCTGAGAAATTTGTACAGCATGGCTACAATGTGGGTACTAGTCTTAATCAGCACTGGCACATCATCAAGAGTGACCCTACCCTCCCATTAATTAAGTGGCAACACCCTAGAGTGGGTTATAAAAGGAACAAAAGTCTTAAGGATGTCCTAATGATTACAGATCCCTCCCATTGCTATACTAAGACCAATGACTACAACGCAACAAGAAGAATGGTTGCTATAGATGTACAGGCTGCACGACATGCAGTGCTATGGTACCCGCCCTACTTTTGGCCACCCACATACCAATAGGAGGTTCACGATCCGGCACTTCATTACCTGTACCACTACCCATGTGGTATATTTGCTAAATTGCTGTTGTGGGCGTTTCTATGTTGGCAAAACTTCCGATGATGCCCAGATAAGGTTCGCCAACCACAGATCAGCTATCAGGAGTGCCATTAAGAACAAGGCCAGTGATCAACCTGTGGCAAGACATTTTCTTGAGGCACACAGTGAATGACCTCAGATTCGTCTTGATTGACCACATCCCTCCGCTGAGACGTGGAGGCGACCGAAACAAGATCCTCTTACAAAACGAAGCAAGATGAATACACCGTTTGAACACGGTGCAACCCAATGGACTGAATACAGTTATTGACTGGCATTGTTTTCTTTGAAAACGGGGGTCCATTTTGCATTTTTTCTCATATGAGAGCCACTTTCTGTCCCTAGTAACACCAATCAGGTTTAACAGTGTCTACTGGTTGGGTATTTAGAGTAATTTAGCTGGGTGTTGTTAGGCGTTTTAGAATTCAACTCCTGTTTATTCCCATAGTGCATAGGTCAGCTCTGCTTTGCGCTGCCTTAGCCCTTTAAACATTTCTTATGGGTAGCTGGACCTAGGATGGGGGTCTCAACAGTGTGTTATGTGGGACAGCAATATGTTATTGACACTGTATACCTTTCGCACTTAAACATTGATATTGGTATTGGCACCATATGCCCTCCCTAGTGTATCTTGCAGGTACTGTCGTCCCTTATACTTGGTAGGGATGTTCTTTACAAGATGTTATTTATTATTATTTTTTTATTATTATCAGGTATTTGAAGAGCGCCAACAGATTCCGAGGCGTTGTAAACATAGTCAATATACAGGATAGCTTTTGCAGGTATCAAGTGGGTAGAGGGCCCTGCCGAGAGTTTCACTGTTGTAGTTGGCTCTTATGAAGGCGATCTGCAAACAGCTGGGCTCATAGGCTTACATTCTAAGGGGTTCAAGGGGAAAGCAATGGAGTTAGGAAAGGTTAGTGTTGGTTGTAAACATCCCTGAATAGTAGAGTTTTTAGGGAGCGCTTGAAGCTGTTAAAACTAGGGGAGAGTCTTGTGGAGCGAGGCAGGGAGTTCCACAAGATCGGAGCCAGTCTGGAGAAGTCCTGTAGACGGGAATGGGAGGAAGTAACAAGAGAGGAGGAGATCCTGAGCTGATTGAAGGGGGCGGGAGGGAGAGTATCTGGAGACAAGTTCTGAAATGTAGGGGGGGAGCAGTGCAGTTGAGAGCTTTGTATGTCAGAGTGAGTATTTTGTGTTTAATCCTAGAGGCAAGAGGAAGCCAGTGAAGATATTGGCATAGAGGCGCAGCAGATGAAGATCGACGAGTAAGGAAGATAAGCCTGGCAGAGGCATTCATAATGGATTGTAAAGGAGCTATGCGGCAGCTAGGTAGACCAGAGAGTACGGAGTTGCAGTAGTCGAGGCGGGAAAGTATTAGGAGGTGGGGTGGGCGGAGAAGAGTATTGAACGTGGAGAACAGACGTTTTGGGTTAGAGAAAAGAGTAGAGATGAGATTAGAGAAGTATTGTTGCTTATAGAGATTAAGGGCAGAGTAGTAGGAGTTCAGGATGAACTTGTAGTGAAGAAAGTCAGCTGAACTCCAAGATTTCCTCCAGTGTCGCTCAGCAGTACGGGAACATCTGCGCAGGTACCATGTCAGAGGAGTATGCTAGGGCTGAGGATGAGAGTGGTTTCAGAGCTATGTTTGGAGGGGCCAGATTGTCAATGACCGATGTAAGGGTGGAGTTATAGTGGCAGATAGATTGGTCAGGGTAGGAAAAGGAGGTGATGGATGAGAGGAGAGGTTTGAGAGAGCTAGTGAGCTGTTGCAGATCTAGTGACTTAGTGCTTCTGTGACGTTTGGTGTGAGGGGTAGAGGAAGGGGGAGTTGTAGGTAGGGAAGTAATGTTGCAAGTTAGGAGATGGTGGTCAGAAAGAGGAAAAGGGGAGTTTGTTAAATTTGAGATAGTGCATCGATAGGTGAAAATCAGGTCAAGGGAATGACCATCTTTGTGAGTGGGAGAGTCAGTCCATTGTGACAGGCCGGAAGAGGAAGTTGTTGAAGTTGTTTTGCAGAGGAGGCAGTGGGATTGTCAAGAGGGATGTTAAAGTCGCCAATAATGAGGGCAGGGGTGTCTGAGGAAAGGAAATAAGGAAGCCAGGCAAAGTGATCTAAAAATTGAGTTGGGGAGCCAGGGGGGCAGTATATGACTGCAACACGTATAGAGAGGGGAGAGAATAACCGAATCATGTGTGCTTCAAATGAAGAAAATGTGAGTGAGGAGAAGGGCTGTATTTGTTGAAAGGTGCAACAAGAGGAAAGTAAAATACCAACACCACCTCCTTGTCTATTGCCAGACCTAGGAGTGTGGCTGAAATGGAGACCCCCATGTGACAGTGCAGCAGTGGATGCTGTGTCTGAAGCAGAGAGCCAGGTTTCTGTAAGAGCCAGAAGGTTAAGAGAGTGGGAGATAAAGAGATCATGGATATAAGTGAGCTTGTTGCAAACAGAGCGAGAGTTCCAGAGTGCACAAGTGAAGGGGGAGGTGGTTTTAGATGTAAGAGGAATGTGGTTAAGGTTACCATAGTTTTGTTTATGAAGTCTATTGAAAGGCACACAGGGATGTGAAAGGCTAGGTCGTTGTGAGGGACCAGGATTAGGGGAGATGTCGCCAGCAGCTAGTATGAGCAAGAGGTAGAGTGACATGAGATGAGAAGCAGATTTGCAGTAGTGAGACTGTTTTTGGGCTGAAGTGCAGGGGGGAGAGAGAGTGTTTAGGAATAGGTAAAGTTCATGAGTACAAAAGTAAGGTGAGTATAAGAGAGATGGGCTAATGATAGGTATATTTCTAATGGTTACGTTCAGGCTGAGTTTCAATATTGCCGGAGCTTCATAGAATGCTGTCCAGGTATATGATTGGATATAATTTTTTACTTTGGGTTCCTTTTCTTGAGCGTTACACTCTGTTCATTTTGTGCTATTGCTCAAATTTTATACCCTTGTTATAGGCTCCAGTTTTGCTGTACTGTGATAACTTTCGCCACTGGATCGTGTGGGCCGGATTTACAGCGCATAGTATACACTGTCTCCTGGTACATTACCATAGTAACGCAGACGCCGTTCCCTAGTGGAGCTCTCAGTCACGTGCTCCTCCTCCTCACCCTTGTGTCATGGATATGGCGGAGTTGTCTCGATGCATAGGTAGACTGAGCGGGGTGTTCTCACAGCTTGATCTCTGAGTGTCAGGTGTATATGTATGTATATTTTACTACCCTATGCTTTTGCTATGGTTGCTCTCTTGCCTGTATACTATTAGCTCTATTGATCATATAGTTGGTGCGGTAATAGTTTATCAGCGCTTTATTATGAATTTGCTTAGTCTGTATTACATGCATCATTCTCTATGTCTCCCACATGATCATAGCAAAGTTCCATTTTTGTTTATTTGGTTACTTTTAAATGTCACTGATTTGAATCAATTTAAAACTATTTCAGACAATGTTTGATATTATGAAATGCACTGTTTGTTTATTATTGTCACAAGGTGGTTGCCATGACTCGGTTTTTGGGTCCTGATTGGGGGGTGGGGTTTATTATGTTTGCTCTATAAATTGTGTGATATGCCTATACACTGTGTCTGAGGAAGGGGAAATGTCACTATTTTTTCACAGTAATATATATATATATATATATATATATATGTGTGTGTGTGTGTGTGTGTTTTTGTCTATCAAAGTATGTGTCTGTGTTTGTGTGTGTAAGTGTTCCTATATATATGTGTGTGTTTTTTTTTTTTGTCTTAGTATGTATGTAGGTGTGCTTGTGAGTTTGTGATGTATGTAGCTGTGCTTGTGAGTTTGTGATATGTGTGTGTGTGTGTGTTTGTCTGTGTTTGGATATGTTTGTGAGTGTGTGCTGTCATGTGTGGAAGTGTGCCTATATATGTGTGTGTTTTCTCCTACATTGGTGTGTCCGGTCCACAGCTTCATCCTTACTTGTGGGATATTCTCATTCCCTACAGGAAATGGCAAAGAGAGCACACAGCAAAAGCTGTCCATATAGCCCCCCCTCTGGCTCCGCCCCCCAGTCATTCTCTTTGCCGCTCTGAACAAGTAGCATCTCCACGGGGATGGTAAAGAGTATATGGTGTTAGTTGTAGTTTTATTTCTTCTATCAAGAGTTTGTTATTTTAAAATAGTGCTGGTTTGTACTATTTACTCTACAACAGAAAGTGATGAAGATTTCTGTTAAAAGAGGAGTATGATTTTAGCACCAGTAACTAAAATCCATTGCTGTTCCCACGCAGGACTGTTGAAACCAGAGAACTTCAGTTGGGGGGAACAGTTTGCAGACTTATCTGCTTCAGGTATGACCAGTCTCTTTTCTAACAAGACTTAGTAATGCTAGAAGACTGTCAGTTTTCCCTTATGGGATCGGTAAGCCATTTTCTTAGACTCAATAACAGAATTAAGGCTTATAAATTGGGCTCTATGCTGGTTGACACTTTTGTGGGCTAAATCGATTTATTTTTAACATATTTATGTGACATTTGGAGTGTTTTTCAAACTTTGAAACACTTTTGGGATCGTTTATTTGCGCCTGGCAGTTGTTTAGACGCCTAATCTAGTCAGAAAGGCCCCTTCACTCTGGTATGCAGAGGGAGGAGGCCTCATTTTCGCGCCTCAGTTGCACAGTTACTTCCATAGGCAGTGCATGCAGCTTCACGTGAGAGGGTCCTGTGGCTTAGAAAAGGACTCAGAAAGGCTTATTACTGTGGTGAATAACCCCTAAGGAAGGTAAAAGCCGCAGCAAAGTCTGTGGCAGGGACTGTAGTGTGTTTAAACCGGTAAATTGAACTATTAGCTCCGGGTTTGCTCATTTAAGGGGTTAGAGATTTGAAATTTGGTGTGCAATACTTTCAAAGCATTAAGACACTGGGGTTTAAATTTCATAAAGATCAGATATTTCTTTCATAGTTTTTCGATCATTCAGAAATAAAGTGTGCTCTTTTTATTATTTAAAGAGACAGTAACGGTTTTGTTTAAAATTGTTTTTATTACATTATTAGCCTGCCTAAATCTGTCTAACATGTCTGTACCTTCAGATAGCATATGTTCTGTGTGTATGGAAGCCAAGGTGGTTCCCCCATTAAATGTATGTGCAAATTGTGCCATGGCGTCCAAACAAAGTAAGGACAGTACTGTCACATTTGATAAGGTTGCCCAAGATGATTCTTCAAATGAAGGTAGCGGGGATAGTTCATCAACACCAGTTTTGCCCGCGCAGGCGACACCTAGTACATCTAGCGCGCCAATACTTGTTACTATGCAGCAATTAACAGCAGTAATGGATAATTCTATAGCAGCTCTTTTATCCAAACTGCCAGCATTTCTCAGAAAGCGTGATTGCTCAGTTTTAAATACAGAGGATGAGCAAGTAGGCGCTGACGATAATTTATCTGTTATACCCTCACATCAATCTGAGTTGGCAGTGAGGGAGGGTCTGTCTGAGGAAGAAATTTCTGATTCAGGAAAAAATTCTCAGCAGGCAGAACCCGATATCGTGGCATTTAAATTTAAGCTAGAACATCTCCGCGCCCTGCTTAAGGAGGTGCTAACTACCCTTGATGATTGTGATTCTTTGGTGATTCCAGAGAAGTTGTGCAAAATGGACAAATTCTTAGAGGTCCCAGTGCACGCTGATGCTTTTCCGATACCCAAGAGGGTGGCGGACATAGTGACTAAGGAGTGGGATAGGCCAGGTGTACCTTTTGTTCCACCTCCTATATTTAAGAAAATGTTCCCCATTGTCGACCCCAGAAGGGACGCATGGCAAACGGTCCCTAAGGTAGAGGGGGCAGTTTCAACGTTAGCCAAGCGCACAACTATTCCTATAGAGGACAGTTGCGCTTTCAAAGATCCTATGGATAAAAAGTTGGAAGGATTGCTTAAAAAGATTTTTGTTCAGCAAGGTTTCCTTCTGCAACCAATTTCGTGCATTATTCCTGTCACCACGGCGGCGTCTTTTTGGTTCGATGAACTAGAAAATTCGCTCCAAAAAGAGACTCCATATGATGAAGTCATGGACAGAATTCACGCACTAAAGTTGGCTAATTCCTTTATTTTGGATGCCGCTTTTCAATTGGCTAAATTAGCGGCGAAAAATTCAGGTTTTGCAATAGTGGCGCGCAGGGCGCTTTGGCTAAAATCTTGGTCGGCGGATGTGTCGTCCAAAACAAAATTGCTTAATATTACTTTCAAAGGTAAGACCCTTTTTGGGCCAGAATTGAAGGAGATTATTTCAGACATCACTGGGGGAAAGGGCCATGCCCTCCCACAGGATAGGCCTTTCAAGGCTAAGAACAAATCTAATTTTCGTTCCTTTCGCAATTTCAGGAACGGACCGGCTCCTAACTCTGCAGCCTCTAGACAAGAGGGTAACGCCTCCCAGCCTAAACCAGCATGGAAACCATTACAGGGCTGGAACAAGGGTAAACAGGCCAAGAAGCCTGCTGCTGCTACCAAGACAGCATGAAGGGGTAGCCCCCGATCCGGGACCGGATCTAGAAGGGGGCAGACTTTCTCTCTTTGCTCAGGCTTGGGCAAGAGATGTTCCGGATCCCTGGGCACTAGAAATAGTCTCTCAGGTGTATCTTCCTCCAAGGGGAAGGTTCCACATGTCTCGCTTATCTTCAGACCAGATAAAGAGTCCGGCATTCTTACATTGCGTAGGAGACCTATTAAAGATGGGAGTGATACACCCAGTTCCAACAGCGGAACAAGGTCTGGGTTTTTACTCAAACCTGTTTGTAGTTCCCAAAAAAGAGGGAACTTTCAGGCCAATTCTGGATTTAAAAATTCTAAACAAATTCCTCAGAGTTCCATCATTCAAAATGGAAACCATTCGGACGATTTTACCAACAATCCAGGAGGGTCAATATATGACTACCGTGGACTTAAAGGATGCGTATCTGCATATTCCTATCCACAAAGATCATCATCAGTTCCTGAGGTTCGCCTTTCTGGACAAACATTACCAGTTCGTGGCTCTTCCATTCGGTTTAGCCACTGCTCCCAGAATTTTCACAAAGGTGCTAGGGTCCCTTCTAGCGGTCGAGGGGCATCTTACCTAGATGACATTTTAATCCAAGCGTCGTCCCTTTCCAAAGCAAGGGCTCATACAGACATTGTGTTAGCCTTTCTCAGGTCTCACGGGTGGAAGGTGAACATAGAAAAGAGTTCCCTGTCCCCGTCCACAAGGGTTCCTTTTCTGGGTACAATAATAGATTCTGTGGAAATGAAGATTTTTCTGACAGAGGTCAGAAAGTTAAAGCTTCTAAACGCTTGTCGAGTTCTTCAATCTATTCCTTAGCCTTCCATAGCTCAGTGCATGGAGGTAATAGGACTAATGGTTGCAGCAATGGACGTGGTTCCTTTTGCTCGAATTCATTTAAGACCACTGCAACTGTGCATGCTCAAACAGTGGAATGGGGATTATGCAGACTTGTCTCCCCAGATTCAAGTAGACCAGGTAACCAGAGACTCACTTCTCTGGTGGTTGACTTAGGATCACCTGTCTCAGGGAATGAGTTTCCGAAGACCAGAGTGGGTCATTGTCACGACCGACGCCAGTCTCTTAGGCTGGGGCGCGGTCTGGGACTCACTGAAAGCTCAGGGTCTATGGTCTCGGGAAGAGTCTCTTCTCCCGATAAACATTTTGGAACTGAGAGCGATATTCAATGCGCTCCTGGCTTGGCCTCAACTAGCGAAGGCCAGATTCATAAGATTTCAGTCGGACAACATGACGACTGTAGCGTACATCAATCATCAGGGGGGAACAAAAAGTTCCTTGGCGATGAGAGAGGTATCCAAGATCATCAAATGGGCGGCGGATTATTTGAGTCGTCAGACTTTCCATCCGGGGGAGTGGGAACTTCACCCGGAGGTCTTTGTCCAGTTAACTCAACTATGGGGCATTCCAGATATGGATCTGATGGCGTCTCGACAGAACTCCAAGGTTCCTCGCTACGGGTCCAGATCCAGGGATCCCAAGGCGACACTAGTGGATGCATTGGTGGCGCCTTGGTCGTTCAATCTAGCTTATGTGTTTCCACCGTTCCCTCTCCTTCCCAGGCTTGTAGCCAGGATCAAACAGGAGAAGGCCTCAGTGATTCTAATAGCTCCTGCGTGGCCACGCAGGACTTGGTATGCAGACCTGGTGAATATGTCATCGGCTCCACCATGGAAGCTACCTTTGAGGCAGGATCTTCTAGTACAAGGTCCATTCGAACATCCAAATCTAGTGTCTCTGCAACTGACTGCCTGGAAATTGAACGCTTGATTCTATCTAAGCGTGGGTTTTCAAATTCGGTTATAGATACTCTGGTTCAGGCCAGAAAACCTGTGACTAGGAAAATTTACCATAAGATATGGCAAAAATATATCTGTTGGTGCGAATCCAAGGGATACTCTTGGAGTAAAATTAAAATTCCTAGGATACTTTCCTTTCTCCAAGAGGGTTTGGATAAAGGTTTGTCAGCTAGTTCTCTAAAAGGACAGATATCTGCTCTGTCTGTTTTGTTGCACAAACGTCTGGCAGCCGTGCCAGATGTACAGGCGTTCGTACAGGCGTTAGTCAGAATCAAGCCTGTCTTCAGACCTATGACTCCTCCATGGAGTCTAAACTTAGTTCTTTCTGTTCTGCAAGGGGTTCCGTTTGAACCTTTACATTCCATAGATATTAAGTTACTATCTTGGAAAGTTCTGTTTTTGGTTGCTATCTCTTCTGCTAGAAGAGTTTCTGAATTGTCTGCTTTGCAGTGTACTTCACCCTATCTGGTATTCCATACAGATAAGGTAGTTTTACGTACCAAGCCTGGTTTTCTTCCAAAAGTGGTTTCCAACAGGAATATTAACCAGGAAATAGTTGTTCCTTCTCTGTGTCCGAATCCAGTTTCGAAGAAGGAACGTTTGTTACATAACCTAGATGTGGTCCGTGCTTTAAAATTCTATTTAGAAGCAACAAAGGATTTCAGACAGACATCATCCTTGTTTGTCGTCTATTCTAGTAAGAGGAGAGGGCAGAAAGCTACTGCTACCTCTCTTTCCTTTTGGCTGAAAAGCATCATCCGATTGGCTTATGAGACTGCCGGAAGGCAGCCTCCTGAACAAATTACAGCTCACTCTACTAGAGCTGTGGCTTCCACATGGGCTTTCAAGATTGAGGCTTCTGTTGAACAGATCTGTAAGGCAGCGACTTGGTCTTCTCTGCATACTTTTGCCAAATTTTACAAATTCGATACTTATGCTTCTTCGGAGGCTGTTTTTGGGAGAAAGGTTTTGCAAGCTGTGGTGCCTTCCGTTTAGGTTACCTGACTTGTTCCCTCCCTTCATCCGTGTCCTAAAGCTTTGGTATTGGTTCCCACAAGTAAGGATGAAGCCGTGGACGGGACACACCAATGTAGGAGAAAACAGAATTTATGTTTACCTGATAAATTTCTTTCTCCTACGGTGTGTCCGGTCCATAACATTTTTATTTTTCTGTACACTACAGTCACCACGGCACCTTATAGTTTCTCCTTTTTCTCCTAACCGTCGGTCGAATGACTGGGGGGCGGAGCCAGAGGGGGGGCTATATGGACAGCTTTTGCTGTGTGCTCTCTTTGCCATTTCCTGTAGGGAATGAGAATATCCCGCAAGTAAGGATGAAGCCGTGGACCGGACACACCGTAGGAGAAAGAAATTTATCAGGTAAACATAAATTCTGTTTTTTTGTCTATCTGAGTATGTATGTGTTTGGGTGTGTGTAAGTGTGTCTATGTATGTGTGTTTTTGTCGGTGTTTGGGTATGTTTGTGAGTGTGTGCTGTCATGTGTGGAAGTGTGCCTATACATGTGAGTGTGTGTGTGTGTGTGTTTTTGTCTGCGTATGTTTGTGTCTGTGTTTGGGTATGTTTGTGAGTTTGTGCTGTGGTGTGTGGAAGTGTGCCTATATATGTGTGTTTTTTTTGTCTATCTGGATATGTATGTGTGTGTTTGGGGGGGTGTAAGTGTGTCTATATATGTGTCTGTGTGTTTGGGTATGTTTGTGAGTGTAAGTGTGCCTATATATAAATATGTGTGTTTTTTTGTCTGAGTATGTGTCTGTGTTTGTGTGTGTGTGTGTAAGTGTGCCTATATGTGTGTGTTTTTTTGTCTATCTAATTATGTATGTGTGTGTTTGGGTGTGTATATGTGTGTCTATATATGTGTCTCTGTGTGTTTGTTTTTGTCTACGTATGTTTGTGTCTGTGTTTGGGTATGTTTGTGAGTGTGTGCTGTCGTGTGTATGTGTGTCTATATGTGTGTGTGTGTTTTTGTCTGTGTTTGGGTATGTTTGTGAGTGTGTGCTGTTGTGTGTATGTGTGTCTATATGTGTGTGTGTGTGTTTTTGTCTGTGTTTGGGTATGTTTGTGAGTGTGTGCTGTTGTGTGTGTTTTTGTCTGCATATGTTTGTGTCTGTGTTTGGGTATGTTTGTGAGTGTGTGCTGTCGTGTGTATGTGTGTCTATATGTCTGTGTGTGTTTTTGTCTGTGTTTGGGTATGTTTGTGAGTGTGTGCTGTTGTGTGTGTGTGTTTTTGTCTGTGTTTGGGTATGTTTGTGAGTGTGTGCTGTTGTGTGTGTGTGTTTTTGTCTGCATATGTTTGTGTCTGCGTTTGGGTATGTTTGTGGGTGTGTGCTGTCGTGTGTGTGTGTGTCAGAAACTTGTCGGTAAGTATTTTACTGTTTAGAATTTCTTACATGGTGTGATGTAGAATGTTTCTTGGCTACTAACACCAGATGCTCCTGCTTTGGGACCGGCAGACAGAAAATTAACTTATCTGTATGGTTTAAGTTACTTGTGCATTTTGCTTTAATGGCAGATTGTAGATCTGACATCTGTAAATTAATAAAACAATAAAAATACACATCAAATGGCAAAGCAAACTCTGGTTGTGTTTTACATGGTGATTAAAACTGATAAAAGTGCATCAGTTCAATTTATCTCACTGCACATAGCTCTCTGTTCAAGGATGGAGAACTGATTTATTAGAGGTAGTTTCAGATATGAAATATACACACACACACACGTGTGTGTGTGTGTGTGTATATATATATATATATATATATATATATATATATATATCACATGATTTTAGTATGTAAACCCGTTTTTTTTCTCACATATGGCATGTGCCAGACATTAAATGCTGCAGCCCTCTGAACCAATAATTGAGGTTGTAACATAACACAAGCTAATGACCGTGTATAATTTTGGCCTATGGATATGCATGAACATACACAGGACAAGGAACATGGTTTAAGGACACATATGACAAGGAAAGTCTCAAATTTATGGGCAGCAGAATGGAAAGCCTCATCTTCAGACTTACATAAGGTGCATATTTTCATGATGGACACATGGCCTTAGATGATGCAAGCCTTTTCTATCCATTAATCCTGTAATTTTAAAGGATTGATAATTAGACTGTGTTATGTGTGTCTCTCTTTTGCATCAGGATCCAGGCGGTCCACCAACGAAAAGATCAAGGACGGATGAGAAATCATCTTCCATCCTGTTACAGCAAGAGAAAGGTAATGTTGGACAGAGCAAGAAGAAAGTGACCTTTGACCCTAGCCTATCCAAAGAAGATAAAGAAGGGACAGCCAAAATACTTCAGCCACCAGGGAACAAAGTGGTGACTCTGAAGGAGACAGCCGATATTGTTGTGAAATATCTTACTCCTTTCTTCAGGGACGGGAAGTTTGCATCTAAGGTGAGAGTATTGTACCCCTCAGTGTATGGCTTCCTATCATTCTACCTACTCTTCTGTTTGTGTTGCTTCCTGCACTTGTTTAGTCTTTCTGCCTCTATGTATATGAACCTTCTCTCTGTGAGCCTGATGTTATAAAGCTGTCCACTCAGGCAAGATGATATAAAATGATCCTCCAGCACTGCGAGATCCCTAATGAAATTCTAAAAAGTCAGATTTTGCTTTACTTCTCCAAAGGGCATTACCTGTATTTCTGTATGTAAAGGAGAGACAAGTCCAGTGCAATTCAGCACTGCATGATATGACAGTTCTGCTGAATTTACACTTTGTGCTTTATATTTTATATTACTTTACACTTCAGTTTTATTACGTTTTCTTTTGCACTTTGTGAGTTTGAGCAAACTTCACCTGCATACAGCTGGCAAGATAATTCATTGAGACCAGCTTGTGTAAAATACTTCCGGCACTTCGGTAAAGATTTATCAACACAGGAAATATGGATAAAAACAAATAATTCTTTATTCCAACGATAAAAACATCAAACAGAAGAGGAGTAGCAGTCAGATGGTCAAACGCGTTTCGTCAGCAAAAGACGTAACTTCCTCAATGACCATCTGACTGCTACTCCTCTTCTGTTTGATGCTTTTATCGTTGGAATAAAGAATTATTTGTTTTTATCCATATCTCCTGTGTTGATAAATCTTTACCAAAGTGATGGTATCACTGTGTCTCTTGTGAATTGGAACTGGAAAGTGGAGGTGAGGCTTTCGCCTTAATCCCTTTGGCACCGGTTTTGGTGGAATCAAGTTCCCGGAGGGACTTCCGGACAGTAACACTGGGCATGCGGAAGTCACGCACAGCGTGAAGAACGCTGACAGGTACACTGAAGTAAGAAGTGAGTATACGGAGCGCTTACAACTCTTTGCTCAGAATGTGTAAAATGCTTACAGCATTTCATGAAAATTAAGAAATAGCTTCAGACATACCCTGGGAACTCCCCTGTTTAGTCCAGGTCATTGCCCTGCCCCTCACACTTTTTGAAACTGTGTTTTTATTTTACAATAGAGCAAATACAACCTGCAATTTAAGTTGTAGAAGATACACAGAAATATACAATTTATAATCCTAATTTGTTAAATTAACCCAGAAACTTTTAAAACATAATCAAATTTTGTAAAATCACTGTTGTATCTAAATGCATTAAAATACAAAAGAGAAAGTTCAAAGCTTAAATGTCATAATGCTGAGAAGACCCAAGTGAAGTGTAACGTAATGTAAAGCACACAGTGTAACAAAACTCTCATATAATGCAGTGCTACATTGTACTGGGCTTGTCTCTTATTCACATACAGAAATGCAAGGAAGTATAGAAAAATTTGCCTGTCTAGAATCTTGTGAGAGATCTCACAGTGCTGTAGAACCATTTTAGATTATCTTATCTGAGCTTAGAGTTTTATGGCATACAGTGAGTTCAGCCCCTGTGAAGTCTGCACTAAATAACACCAAATATGAATGGATAATGTTTAAGAATAAAGCCATTTCTCTTGTAAGGTGTATCCAGTCCACGGGTTCATCCATTACTTGTGGGATATTCTCCTTCCCAACAGGAAGCTGCAAGAGGACACCCACAGCAGAGCTGTCTATATAGCTCCTCACCTAACTGCCACCCCCAGTCATTCTCTTGCAGCTCTCAACAAGATAGGAAGTATCAAGAGATATGTGGTGTAGTTTTACCTTCAATCAAAAGTTTCTTATTTTTAAACGGTACCAGCGTTGTACTGTTTTACTCTCAGGCAGAAATTAGAAGAAGAATCTGCCTGGAGGTTGATGATCTTAGCGGTTTGTAACTAAGGTCCATTGCTGTTCTCACGCATAACTGAAGAGTATGGGAAAGACTTCAGTTGGGGGAACGGTTTGCAGTTTACCTGCTTTGAGGTATGTTCAGTATATTTATTTCTAGAGAGATGATAAGATCTAGAAAATGCTGACAGAGCCTTGTATAATTGAGGTAAGCCTGATGCAGTGATTTAACAACGACTGGGATCATGCTTACAAAAAAGGGTAATATTCATGTTAATACTCATATTTCTTAGTGACAAAACGTTTACATGTTATATAGAAAGAACGTTTTTTCTCTGAGGGTGATAAATTGTTTTTTTGGGGCCTAGTTTCCACATGGCTAGTCAGATACTCCTAGGAGTATTTTCTTAAGGCCCTCTGACATCGAGTGCATGGTGGGAGGGGCCTATTTTCACGCTCTAGATGCGCAGTTCATATTCAGACTGAGATATCCAGCTTCCCTAAAGGAGTCCTCTGGCATCTGAGGACCACTATAGAGGGCTTATTTCTTTCCTAAATCGTATTTGAGGGCAGGTAGGAGCCACAGCAGAGCTGTGGCAAGGTGTTTAACTGTTTATTAACGTTTTTTAACGTTTTTCAAATCCGGTTTGGGGCCTAAAGGGTTAGTCATCCATTTGCAAGTGGGTGCAATGCTGATTTAGTCCCTTATACACACTGTAAAAATTTCAAAGAGTTTACTACTTTTTAACACTGTTTTGCAGTTTATGTGATAGTTTTTTTCTCTTAAAGGCACAGTACCGTTTTTTTATTTAATTGCTGTTTCACATTTATTAAAGTGTTTTCCAAGCTTGCTGGTCTCATTACTAGTCTGTTAAACATGTCTGACATAGAGGAAACTCCTTGTTCAATATGTTTAGAAGCCATTGTGGAACCCCCTCTTAGAATGTGTACCAAATGTACTGAAATTTCTATAAATTATAAAGACCATATTATGGCATTTAAAAATTTATCACCAGAGGTTTCTCAGATTGACAAAAGGGAGGTTATGCCATCTAGCTCTCCCCACTTGTCAGAACCTATAACTCCCGCTCAAGTGACGCCAAGTACATCTAGCGCGTCCAATGTGTTTACCTTACAAGACATGGCGGCAGTTATGACTAATACCCTCACAGAGGTATTGTCCAAACTGCCAGGGTTACAAGGAAAGTGAGACAGCTCTGGGGCTAGAACAAATACAGAGCTTTCTGATGCTTTAGTAGCTATGTCCGATATACCCTCACAATGCTCCGAAGCCGTGGCAAGGGAGTTGCTATCTGAGGGTGAGATTTCAGATTCAGGGAAGACATTACTTCAGTCCGATTCTGAAATGACAGCCTTTAAATTTAAGCTTGAACACCTCCGCTTATTGCTCAGGGAGGTTTTAGCGACTCTGGATGACTGTGACCCCATTGTAGTTCCAGAGAAATTGTGTAAAATGGACAAATACCTTGCAGTGCCTGTTTACACTGATGTTTTTCCAGTCCCTAAGAGGTTTTCGGAAATTATTACTAAGGAATGGGATAGACCAGGTGTTCCGTTCTCTCCCCCTCCTGCTTTTAAAAAGATGTTTCCCATAGATGTCGCTATACGGGACTCGTGGCAGACAGTCCCTAAGGTGGAGGGTGCTGTTTCTACCCTAGCTAAGCGTACAACTATCCCCGTCGAGGACAGTTGTGCTTTCTTAGATCCTATGGATAAATTGGAGGGTCTCCTTAATACATTTTTTTATCCATCAAGGTTTTATTCTCCAGCCTCTTGCATGCATTGCCCCAGTTACTGCTGCAGCGGCTTTTTGGTTCGAGTCTCTTGAGGAGGCTCTACAGGTGGAGACCCCGTTAGATGATATTTTAGACAGGATTAAAGCTCTCAAGTTAGCTAATTCCTTTATTTCTGACGCCGTTTTTCATCTAACCAAACTAACGGCTAAGAATTCAGGCTTTTGCCATTCTGGCGCGCAGGGCGCTATGGCTTAAGTCCTGGTCAGCAGACGTTACTTCAAAGTCTAAGCTTCTTAACATCCCCTTCAAAGGACAGACCCTATTCGGGCCGGGCCTGAAGGAGATCATTTCTGATATTATTGGAGGAAAAGGTCACGCCCTTCCTCAGGATAGGTCCAATAAATTAAGGACCAAACAGAATAATTTTCGTTCATTTCGAAACTTCAAGAGTGGCGCAGCTTCAGCTTCCTCTAATGCAAAACAAGAGGGAAATTTTGCCCAGTCCAAACCAGTCTGGAGACCGAACCAGGCTTGGAACAAGGGGAAGCAGGCCAAAAAACCTGCTGCCGCCTCTAAGACAGCATGAAGGAGTAGCCCCCGATCCGGGACCGGATCTAGTAGGGGGCAGACTTTCTCTCTTCGCCCAGGCTTGGGCAAGAGACGTCCAGGATCCCTGGGCATTAGAGATTGTTTCCCAGGGATATCTTCTGGACTTCAAAGCTTCATCTCCAAAGGGGAGATTTCATCTCTCACAATTATCTGTAAACCAGATAAAGAGAGAGGCATTCTTACGTTGTGTTCAAGACCTACTGGTTATGGGAGTGATCCACCCAGTTCCAAGGGAGGAACAGGGGCAGGGCTTCTATTCAAATCTGTTTATAGTTCCCAAAAAAGAGGGAACTTTCAGACCAATCTTGGAACTCAAGATCCTAAACAAATTTCTCAGAGTCCCATCCTTCAAGATGGAGACTATCCGATCCATCCTCCCTATGATCCAGGAGGGTCAATATATGACTACCGTGGACTTAAAGGATGCTTATCTCCACATTCCGATTCACAGAGATCATCATCAGTTCCTCAGGTTCGCCTTCTTAGACAGGCATTACCAGCTTGTGGCTCTTCCCTTCGGGTTAGCCACGGCACCAAGAATCTTTACAAAGGTTCTAGGGTCCCTACTGGCGGTTCTAAGGCCACGGGCATAGCAGTGGCTCTTTACCTAGACGACATTCTGATACAGGCGTCGACTTTTCAAATCGCAAAGTCCCATATGGACATTGTTCTGGTCTCACGGGTGGAAGGTGAACGAAGAAAAGAGTTCTCTCTCCCTGTTATATTGAATATATAAATGTTTTATTTCTAACAAGTAAATAGTTGAAATGTTGCTCCTTTGATAATTCTGTCTAAAAGTTGGAGCTTAAACTTAAGGCAGAGTATCTGTGAGCAATTACTGTAATGTGGTGAGAGTCTGGGTTGTATCTTTAATGAAAAATAACCCTTTTAAAATAACAAGATAAGAGAAAACAGAAAACACTAGTGGAGTGAATTCAAATGGTGCAATTCTGAATAATGCAAAAATAGAATGTATTAGTGCATATAACAGCATAAGTAGTAAATAAGTAAAGTCCGTTTTCACACACTCACTCAGATAAGTAATTCAGCTTGTTATAGTCTAGGGTAGAAATGTCAGAGAGATACTTGCAGTTCACAAAATATACACTTAGCCAGCATAAGGTTTGTAGGAAAAGTTATACCTTCGGTTTGGAAAAGTAAAAAGTACAGACCGTGAACTGAAGATCAGAGCGGCAGAGCGTTGTGGCGTCTCAGCGGTAGCTCCGACTGAGCGAGTGTGACTCACTTCCGGTATCGGCGAGCAGGCAGCTGGAAGGCTGTAAGGGAGATTAGTGACAGCGTGCAAATTACCTATTGATAGCAAAAAGAGAAGGTAATGCAGGTTGTCAGATGAATCTGGATAGCGATATATTGGTAATTCCAGGAGGTTTCCCAAGGTGACAGGTGAAACTGTGAAATAAGCATAAAGTAGCCAGGAGAGCAAAAAGAAGGATGATACTTTTTAGAGGTAACATCAATTATCAGGCAGTGAATAGAAGGCGTGAAGGTGATTAAATAGGGAGAGAGGAAGGTGGGAGGGATATGCCTTAAAGGTATATCACACTCCCCTCTCACAAGATTTTCCTTCCTAGGAACACTGATAGATTCAGTAGAAATGAAATTTTTTCTGACAGAGGTCAGGTTATCAAAGCTTCTAACTTCCTGCCGTGCTCTTCATTCCACTTCTCGGCCGTCAGTGGCTCAGTGTATGGAAGTAATCGGCCTAATGGTAGCGGCAATGGACATAGTTCCGTTTGCCCGCCTACATCTCAGACCACTGCAACTTTGCATGCTCAATCATTGGAATGGGGACTACACAGATTTGTCCCCTCTGCTAAATCTGGATCAAGAGACCAGGGATTCTCTTCTCTGGTGGTTATCTCGGGTCCATCTGTCCAGGGGAATGATTTTCCGCAGGCCAGAGTGGACTATAGTGACGACAGATGCCAGCCTTCTGGGCTGGGGCGCAGTCTGGAACTCCCTGAAGGTTCAGGGTTCGTGAACTCAGGAGGAAGCCCTCCTTCCGATAAACATTCTGGAACTGAGAGCGATATTCAATGCTCTTCAGGCTTGGCCTCAACTAGCTGCGGTCAGGTTCATCAGATTTCAGTCGGACAATATCAGGACTGTAGCCTATATCAACCATCAGGGGGGAACAAGGAGTCCCCTGGCAATGTTGGAGGTTTCAAAGATAATTCTATGGGCAGAGGTTCACTCTTGCCATCTCTCAGCTATCCATATCCCAGGAGTAGAGAACTGAGAGGCGGATTTTCTAAGTCGGCAGACTTTTCATCCGGGGGAGTGGGAGCTCCATCCGGAGGTATTTGCCCAGCTGATTCAACTATGGGGCAAACCAGAACTGGATCTGATGGCGTCTCGTCAGAACGCCAAGCTTCCTTTTTATGGGTCCAGGTCAAGGGATCCCCAGGCAGCGCTGATAGATGCTCTAGCAGTGCCCTGGTCCTTCAGCCTGGCTTATGTGTTCCCACCATTTCCTCTCCTCCCTCGTCTGATTGCCAAGATCAAGCAGGAGAGAGCTTCTGTGATTTTGATAGCACCTGCGTGGCCACGCAGGACTTGGTATGCAGATCTGGTGGACATGTCATCCTTTCCACCATGGACTCTGCCGCTGAGGCAGGACCTTCTACTCCAAGGTCCATTCAAACATCCAAATCTAATTTCTCTGCGGCTGACTGCTTGGAGATTGAACGCTTGATTTTCTCAAAACGTGGTTTCTCCGAGTCGGTCATTGATACCTTGATTCAGGCTCGAAAGCCTGTCACCAGGAAAATCTATCATAAGATATGGTGTAAATATCTTCATTGGTGTGAATCCAAGGGTTACTCATGGAGTAAGCTCAGGATTCCTAGGATATTATCCTTTCTCCAAGAAGGATTGGAGAAGGGATTGTCAGCTAGTTCCTTAAAGGGACAGATTTCTGCTCTGTCTATTCTTCTGCACAAGCGTCTGGCAGATGTTCCAGACGTTCAGGCGTTTTGTCAGGCTTTAGTTAGAATCAAGCCTGTGTTTAAACCTGTTGCTCCACCATGGAGTTTAAATTTAGTTCTTAAAGTTCTTCAAAGGGTTCCGTTTGAACCTCTGCATTCCATAGATATCAAGCTTTTATCTTGGAAAGTTCTGTTTTTGGTAGCTATCTCTTCGGCTCGAAGAGTTTCAGAGTTATCTGCCTTACAGTGTGATTCCCCTTATCTGATCTTCCATGCAGATAAGGTAGTTTTGAACAGATTTGCAAGGCTGCAACTTGGTCTTCTCTTCATACTTTTTCTAAATTCTACAAATTTGATACTTTTGCTTCCTCGGAGGCTATTTTTGGGAGAAAGGTCTTTCAGGCAGTGGTGCCTTCCGTTTAAGTTCCTGCCTTGTCCCTCCCTTCATCCGTGTCCTAAAGCTTTGGTATTGGTATCCCACAAGTAATGGATGAACCTGTGGACTGGATACACCTTACAAGAGAAAACAAAATTTATGCTTACCTGATAAATTTATTTCTCTTGTGGTGTATCCAGTCCACGGCCCGCCCTGTCACTTTAAGGCAGGTGTTTTTTATTTTTAAACTACAGTCACCACTGCACCCTATAGTTTCTCCTTTTTTCTTGCTTGGCAGTTAAGGGGGTGGCAGTTAAGGGAGGAGCTATATAGACAGCTCTGCTGTGGGTGTCCTCTTGCAACTTCCTGTTGGGAAGGAGAATATCCCACAAGTAATGGATGAACCCGTGGACTGGATACACCACAAGAGAAAGAAATTTATCAGGTAAGCATAAATTTTGTTTTTAGAAAAACAAAATAAAAAAATAAAAAAAATAATATATATATATAGTGCACATATGCACCTAGGCCCTTATAGGGTAATTTGTGCAGACCTATAAATAACACTTAAAGAAAAAGAGAGATTTAGGATATATAATAATAGACTCATCCAATCACAAAGACAGGGAATTCGGCACTCTTCAAAAAAACCAAAAAACTACACAATGATTAACCCCTTAATGACCACAACACTTTTCCATTTTCTGCACGTTTGGGACCAAGGCTATTTTTACATTTTTGCAGTGTTTGTGTTTAGCTGTAATTTTCCTCTTACTCATTTACTGTACCCACGCATATTATATACCGTTTTTCTCGCCATTAAATGGACTTTCTAAATTATTTTCATCATATCTTATAATTGACTATAAAAAAATTATAAAATATGAGTAAAAAAATGGAAAAAAACACACTTTTTTCTGCCGTCATTGGCCCCTGTCTCACAGCAGTTGTCACTCACTCTGACAGTCTCCTACACTACACTGTCACGTGCAAAGCTGGGAGCCCCATGCATTCTTATTTCTGCCCAGACCCCTGCCCTCAAACCCCCACCATCCTACCTCACAAGTCCGACTTCAGTACAGTACCGGTCTAGCCGTCTGGGTGGGGCTTCACTCACGTGGCTCATTTTCACTTAGAGTGTGTCAGTGAGTCACATGGCACCAGGCATCCACCACACAATTTCCCTCTTAGTCTCAGATAGCAGGGTTAGACAGCACGCAAGCAAGCTCCACGCGGCACGACCACTGTCCACATAGCATTAGCAATGTAGAAGTTGTAGATTAATGATGAGCTGTGTCCTGACTCCGGTGTGTGTGGGTGGTGCATGGCAACATTTTCACTCACTCTTTGTTTCAGGCAGATCCACCTCAGCAGTCACCGCTCTCGGTGCCCCCCTGCCTTACACAAGCAAGGGCCCTGCCTGCCCCCATGCACGCGCGCGTCAGTGCATGCCCCCAGTGATCCCGTCCCCCTCTTCGTGATGCAATCCACCGAAGGCTGCCCACCCGCCTCCCACACCGGCTCCCGCCCTTCTGACGCCGTTTTTCATCTAACCAAACTAACGGCTAAGAATTCAGGCTTTTGCCATTCTGGCGCGCAGGGCGCTATGGCTTAAGTCCTGGTCAGCAGACGTTACTTCAAAGTCTAAGCTTCTTAACATCCCCTTCAAAGGACAGACCCTATTCGGGCCGGGCCTGAAGGAGATCATTTCTGATATTATTGGAGGAAAAGGTCACGCCCTTCCTCAGGATAGGTCCAATAAATTAAGGACCAAACAGAATAATTTTCGTTCATTTCGAAACTTCAAGAGTGGCGCAGCTTCAGCTTCCTCTAATGCAAAACAAGAGGGAAATTTTGCCCAGTCCAAACCAGTCTGGAGACCGAACCAGGCTTGGAACAAGGGGAAGCAGGCCAAAAAACCTGCTGCCGCCTCTAAGACAGCATGAAGGAGTAGCCCCCGATCCGGGACCGGATCTAGTAGGGGGCAGACTTTCTCTCTTCGCCCAGGCTTGGGCAAGAGACGTCCAGGATCCCTGGGCATTAGAGATTGTTTCCCAGGGATATCTTCTGGACTTCAAAGCTTCATCTCCAAAGGGGAGATTTCATCTCTCACAATTATCTGTAAACCAGATAAAGAGAGAGGCATTCTTACGTTGTGTTCAAGACCTACTGGTTATGGGAGTGATCCACCCAGTTCCAAGGGAGGAACAGGGGCAGGGCTTCTATTCAAATCTGTTTATAGTTCCCAAAAAAGAGGGAACTTTCAGACCAATCTTGGAACTCAAGATCCTAAACAAATTTCTCAGAGTCCCATCCTTCAAGATGGAGACTATCCGATCCATCCTCCCTATGATCCAGGAGGGTCAATATATGACTACCGTGGACTTAAAGGATGCTTATCTCCACATTCCGATTCACAGAGATCATCATCAGTTCCTCAGGTTCGCCTTCTTAGACAGGCATTACCAGCTTGTGGCTCTTCCCTTCGGGTTAGCCACGGCACCAAGAATCTTTACAAAGGTTCTAGGGTCCCTACTGGCGGTTCTAAGGCCACGGGCATAGCAGTGGCTCTTTACCTAGACGACATTCTGATACAGGCGTCGACTTTTCAAATCGCAAAGTCCCATATGGACATTGTTCTGGTCTCACGGGTGGAAGGTGAACGAAGAAAAGAGTTCTCTCTCCCTGTTATATTGAATATATAAATGTTTTATTTCTAACAAGTAAATAGTTGAAATGTTGCTCCTTTGATAATTCTGTCTAAAAGTTGGAGCTTAAACTTAAGGCAGAGTATCTGTGAGCAATTACTGTAATGTGGTGAGAGTCTGGGTTGTATCTTTAATGAAAAATAACCCTTTTAAAATAACAAGATAAGAGAAAACAGAAAACACTAGTGGAGTGAATTCAAATGGTGCAATTCTGAATAATGCAAAAATAGAATGTATTAGTGCATATAACAGCATAAGTAGTAAATAAGTAAAGTCCGTTTTCACACACTCACTCAGATAAGTAATTCAGCTTGTTATAGTCTAGGGTAGAAATGTCAGAGAGATACTTGCAGTTCACAAAATATACACTTAGCCAGCATAAGGTTTGTAGGAAAAGTTATACCTTCGGTTTGGAAAAGTAAAAAGTACAGACCGTGAACTGAAGATCAGAGCGGCAGAGCGTTGTGGCGTCTCAGCGGTAGCTCCGACTGAGCGAGTGTGACTCACTTCCGGTATCGGCGAGCAGGCAGCTGGAAGGCTGCAAGGGAGATTAGTGACAGCGTGCAAATTACCTATTGATAGCAAAAAGAGAAGGTAATGCAGGTTGTCAGATGAATCTGGATAGCGATATATTGGTAATTCCAGGAGGTTTCCCAAGGTGACAGGTGAAACTGTGAAATAAGCATAAAGTAGCCAGGAGAGCAAAAAGAAGGATGATACTTTTTAGAGGTAACATCAATTATCAGGCAGTGAATAGAAGGCGTGAAGGTGATTAAATAGGGAGAGAGGAAGGTGGGAGGGATATGCCTTAAAGGTATATCACACTCCCCTCTCACAAGATTTTCCTTCCTAGGAACACTGATAGATTCAGTAGAAATGAAATTTTTTCTGACAGAGGTCAGGTTATCAAAGCTTCTAACTTCCTGCCGTGCTCTTCATTCCACTTCTCGGCCGTCAGTGGCTCAGTGTATGGAAGTAATCGGCCTAATGGTAGCGGCAATGGACATAGTTCCGTTTGCCCGCCTACATCTCAGACCACTGCAACTTTGCATGCTCAATCATTGGAATGGGGACTACACAGATTTGTCCCCTCTGCTAAATCTGGATCAAGAGACCAGGGATTCTCTTCTCTGGTGGTTATCTCGGGTCCATCTGTCCAGGGGAATGATTTTCCGCAGGCCAGAGTGGACTATAGTGACGACAGATGCCAGCCTTCTGGGCTGGGGCGCAGTCTGGAACTCCCTGAAGGTTCAGGGTTCGTGAACTCAGGAGGAAGCCCTCCTTCCGATAAACATTCTGGAACTGAGAGCGATATTCAATGCTCTTCAGGCTTGGCCTCAACTAGCTGCGGTCAGGTTCATCAGATTTCAGTCGGACAATATCAGGACTGTAGCCTATATCAACCATCAGGGGGGAACAAGGAGTCCCCTGGCAATGTTGGAGGTTTCAAAGATAATTCTATGGGCAGAGGTTCACTCTTGCCATCTCTCAGCTATCCATATCCCAGGAGTAGAGAACTGAGAGGCGGATTTTCTAAGTCGGCAGACTTTTCATCCGGGGGAGTGGGAGCTCCATCCGGAGGTATTTGCCCAGCTGATTCAACTATGGGGCAAACCAGAACTGGATCTGATGGCGTCTCGTCAGAACGCCAAGCTTCCTTTTTATGGGTCCAGGTCAAGGGATCCCCAGGCAGCGCTGATAGATGCTCTAGCAGTGCCCTGGTCCTTCAGCCTGGCTTATGTGTTCCCACCATTTCCTCTCCTCCCTCGTCTGATTGCCAAGATCAAGCAGGAGAGAGCTTCTGTGATTTTGATAGCACCTGCGTGGCCACGCAGGACTTGGTATGCAGATCTGGTGGACATGTCATCCTTTCCACCATGGACTCTGCCGCTGAGGCAGGACCTTCTACTCCAAGGTCCATTCAAACATCCAAATCTAATTTCTCTGCGGCTGACTGCTTGGAGATTGAACGCTTGATTTTCTCAAAACGTGGTTTCTCCGAGTCGGTCATTGATACCTTGATTCAGGCTCGAAAGCCTGTCACCAGGAAAATCTATCATAAGATATGGTGTAAATATCTTCATTGGTGTGAATCCAAGGGTTACTCATGGAGTAAGCTCAGGATTCCTAGGATATTATCCTTTCTCCAAGAAGGATTGGAGAAGGGATTGTCAGCTAGTTCCTTAAAGGGACAGATTTCTGCTCTGTCTATTCTTCTGCACAAGCGTCTGGCAGATGTTCCAGACGTTCAGGCGTTTTGTCAGGCTTTAGTTAGAATCAAGCCTGTGTTTAAACCTGTTGCTCCACCATGGAGTTTAAATTTAGTTCTTAAAGTTCTTCAAAGGGTTCCGTTTGAACCTCTGCATTCCATAGATATCAAGCTTTTATCTTGGAAAGTTCTGTTTTTGGTAGCTATCTCTTCGGCTCGAAGAGTTTCAGAGTTATCTGCCTTACAGTGTGATTCCCCTTATCTGATCTTCCATGCAGATAAGGTAGTTTTGAACAGATTTGCAAGGCTGCAACTTGGTCTTCTCTTCATACTTTTTCTAAATTCTACAAATTTGATACTTTTGCTTCCTCGGAGGCTATTTTTGGGAGAAAGGTCTTTCAGGCAGTGGTGCCTTCCGTTTAAGTTCCTGCCTTGTCCCTCCCTTCATCCGTGTCCTAAAGCTTTGGTATTGGTATCCCACAAGTAATGGATGAACCTGTGGACTGGATACACCTTACAAGAGAAAACAAAATTTATGCTTACCTGATAAATTTATTTCTCTTGTGGTGTATCCAGTCCACGGCCCGCCCTGTCACTTTAAGGCAGGTGTTTTTTATTTTTAAACTACAGTCACCACTGCACCCTATAGTTTCTCCTTTTTTCTTGCTTGGCAGTTAAGGGGGTGGCAGTTAAGGGAGGAGCTATATAGACAGCTCTGCTGTGGGTGTCCTCTTGCAACTTCCTGTTGGGAAGGAGAATATCCCACAAGTAATGGATGAACCCGTGGACTGGATACACCACAAGAGAAAGAAATTTATCAGGTAAGCATAAATTTTGTTTTTAGAAAAACAAAATAAAAAAATAAAAAAAATAATATATATATATATAGTGCACATATGCACCTAGGCCCTTATAGGGTAATTTGTGCAGACCTATAAATAACACTTAAAGAAAAAGAGAGATTTAGGATATATAATAATAGACTCATCCAATCACAAAGACAGGGAATTCGGCACTCTTCAAAAAAACCAAAAAACTACACAATGATTAACCCCTTAATGACCACAACACTTTTCCATTTTCTGCACGTTTGGGACCAAGGCTATTTTTACATTTTTGCAGTGTTTGTGTTTAGCTGTAATTTTCCTCTTACTCATTTACTGTACCCACACATATTATATACCGTTTTTCTCGCCATTAAATGGACTTTCTAAATTATTTTCATCATATCTTATAATTGACTATAAAAAAATTATAAAATATGAGTAAAAAAATGGAAAAAAACACACTTTTTTCTGCCGTCATTGGCCCCTGTCTCACAGCAGTTGTCACTCACTCTGACAGTCTCCTACACTACACTGTCACGTGCAAAGCTGGGAGCCCCATGCATTCTTATTTCTGCCCAGACCCCTGCCCTCAAACCCCCACCATCCTACCTCACAAGTCCGACTTCAGTACAGTACCGGTCTAGCCGTCTGGGTGGGGCTTCACTCACGTGGCTCATTTTCACTTTGAGTGTGTCAGTGAGTCACATGGCACCAGGCATCCACCACACAATTTCCCTCTTAGTCTCAGATAGCAGGGTTAGACAGCACGCAAGCAAGCTCCACGCGGCACGACCACTGTCCACATAGCATTAGCAATGTAGAAGTTGTAGATTAATGATGAGCTGTGTCCTGACTCCGGTGTGTGTGGGTGGTGCATGGCAACATTTTCACTCACTCTTTGTTTCAGGCAGATCCACCTCGGCAGTCACCGCTCTCGGTGCCCCCCTGCCTTACACAAGCACCGGCCCTGCCTGCCCCCATGCACGCGCGCGTCAGTGCATGCCCCCAGTGATCCCGCCCCCCTCTTCGTTATGCAATCCACCGAAGGCTGCCCACCCGCCTCCCACACCGGCTCCCGCCCTCCAACGAGCACGGCCATCTATGTCCGATGCAGAGAGGGCCACAGAGTGGCTCTCTCTGCATCGGATGGATAAGTATGGTTATTGCAGGATGCCTCGATATCGAGGCCTCGCTACAATAACCGGAAAGTGGCTGGAAGCAATCATGATCGCTTCCACCGCTTTCCAAGACCGACGACGTACGGGGTACATCCTCGGTCGTTATGTGTATTTTTTTAGAGGACTTACCCCATACGTCGTCGGTCGTTAAGGGTTTAACCCCTTAGTGACCAGAGCACTTTTCCATTTTCTGTCCGTTTGGGACCAAGGCTATTTCTTCTGTTATGTGTGATCAGTCCACGGGTCATCATTACTTCTGGGATATAACTCCTCCCCAACAGGAAATGCAAGAGGATTCACCCAGCAGAGCTGATATAGCTCCTCCCCTCTACGTCAGTCCCAGTCATTCTCTTGCACCCAACGACTAGATAGGATGTGTGAGAGGACTATGGTGATTATACTTAGTTTTTATGACTTCAATCAAAAGTTTGTTATTTTACAATAGCACCGGAGCGTGTTATTACTTCTCTGGCAGAGTTTGAAGAAGAATCTACCAGAGTTTTTTACTATGATTTTAACCGGAGTAGTTAAGATCATATTGCTGTTCTCGGCCATCTGAGGGAGGTAAAAGCTTCAGATCAGGGGACAGCGGGCAGATGAATCTGCATTGAGGTATGTAGCAGTTTTTATTTTCTGAATGGAATTGATGAGAAAATCCTGCTATACCGTTATAATGACATGTATGTATACACTTCAGTATTCTGGGAATGGTATTTCACCGGAACTACTCTGTTAAAGGTCACTAATCCTTTTAATAAATATTATCATGTTAAACGTTTTTGCTGGAATGTAGAATCGTTTACATTGCTGAGGTACTGAGTGAATAAATGTTTGGGCATTATTTTCCACTTGGCAGTTGTCTGCTTTAAATTGTGACAGTTTCGTTTCTCCTCACTGCTGTGTGTGAGAGGGAGGGGCCGTTTTTGGCGCTCTTTGCTACGCATCAAAAATTTCCAGTCAGCTACTATTATATTTCCTGCATGATCCGGTTCACTGACAGATCTCAGGGGTCTTCAAACTTCTTTGAAGGGAGGTACATTCTCTCAGCAGAGCTGTGAGAATTTTATATTGACTGTGAATAAAAACGTTACTCTATAATTTTTTATGTCAAAAGTTGTGTTATTTTAAAGTTGATGCTATAACTGTTTTTTCAGTTCATTATCTCAACTGTCATTTAATCGTTTAAGTACCTCTTTGAGGCACAGTACGTTTTTGCTAAAAAAGATTATAACCAGGTTGCAAGTTATTGCTAGTGTGTTAAACATGTCTGACTCAGAGGAAGATATCTGTGTCATTTGTTCCAATGCCAAGGTGGAGCCCAATAGAAATTTATGTACTAACTGTATTGATGCTACTTTAAATAAAAGTCAATCTGTACAATGTGAACAAATTTCACCAAACTGCGAGGGGAGAGTTATGCCGACTAACTCGCCTCACGCGGCAGTACCTGCATCTCCCGCCCGGGAGGTGCGTGATATTATGGCGCCTAATACATCTGGGCGGCCATTACAGATAACATTACATGATATGGCTACTGTTATGACTGAAGTTTTGTCTAAATTACCAGAACTAAGAGGCAAGCGTGATCACTCTGGGGTGAGAACAGAGTGCGCTGACAATACTAGGGCCATGTCTGATACTGCGTCACAGCTTGCAGAGCATGAGGACGGAGAGCTTCATTCTGTGGGTGACGGTTCTGATCCAAACAGATTGGATTCAGATATTTCAAATTTTAAATTTAAATTGGAGAACCTCCGTGTATTACTAGGGGAGGTCTTAGCAGCTCTCAATGATTGTAACACCGTTGCAATACCAGAGAAACTGTGTAGGTTGGATAAATACTTTGCGGTACCGGCGAGTACTGACGTTTTTCCTATACCTAAGAGATTAACTGAAATTGTTACTAAGGAGTGGGATAGACCCGGTGTGCCGTTCTCACCCCCTCCAATATTTAGAAAGATGTTTCCAATAGACGCCACCACTCGGGACTTATGGCAAACGGTCCCTAAGGTGGAGGGAGCAGTTTCTACTTTAGCTAAACGTACCACTATCCCGGTGGAGGATAGCTGTGCTTTTTCAGATCCAATGGATAAAAAATTAGAGGGTTACCTTAAGAAAATGTTTGTTCAACAAGGTTTTATATTGCAACCCCTTGCATGTATCGCGCCGATTACGGCTGCGGCAGCATTTTGGATTGAGTCTCTGGAAGAGAACCTTAGTTCATCTACGCTAGACGACATTATGGACAGGCTTAGAGTCCTTAAACTAGCTAATTCATTCATTTCGGAGGCCGTAGTACATTTAACCAAACTTACGGCTAAGAACTCAGGATTCGCCATACAGGCACGTAGAGCACTGTGGCTAAAATCCTGGTCAGCTGATGTTACTTCTAAGTCCAAATTACTTAATATACCTTTCAAGGGGCAGTCTTTGTTTGGGCCCGGTTTGAAAGAAATTATCGCTGACATTACAGGAGGTAAGGGCCACGCCCTACCTCAAGACAAAGCCAAAGCTAAGGCTAGACAGTCTAATTTTCGTCCTTTTCGGAATTTCAAAACAGGAGCAGCGTCAACCTCCACTGCACCAAAACAGGAAGGAGCTGTTGCTCGTTACAGGCAAGGCTGGAAACCTAACCAGTCCTGGAATAAGGGCAAACAGGCCAGGAAACCTGCTGCTGCCCCAAAGACAGCATGAACCGAGAGCCCCCGATCCGGGACCGGATCTAGTGGGGGGCAGACTTTCTCTCTTCGCCCAGGCCTGGGCAAGAGATGTTCAGGATCCCTGGGCGCTAGAGATCATATCTCAGGGATACCTTCTAGACTTCAAATTATCTCCCCCAAGAGGGAGATTTCATCTGTCAAGGTTGTCAACAAACCAGATAAAGAAAGAAGCGTTTCTACGCTGTGTACAAGATCTGTTATTAATGGGAGTGATCCATCCGGTTCCGCGGTCGGAACAAGGACAAGGGTTCTACTCAAACCTGTTTGTGGTTCCCAAAAAAGAGGGAACTTTCAGGCCAATCTTAGATTTAAAGATTCTAAACAAATTCCTAAGAGTTCCATCGTTCAAAATGGAAACTATTCGGACAATCTTACCTATGATCCAAAGGGGTCAGTACATGACCACAGTGGATTTAAAGGATGCTTACCTTCACATACCGATTCACAAAGATCATCAACGGTATCTACGGTTTGCCTTCCTAGACAGGCACTACCAGTTTGTAGCTCTTCCATTCGGATTGGCTACGGCCCCAAGAATCTTCACAAAGGTTCTGGGTGCCCTTCTGGCGGTTCTAAGACCGCGAGGGATTTCGGTAGCTCCGTACCTAGACGACATTCTAATACAAGCTTCAAGCTTTCAAACTGCCAAGTCTCATACAGAGTTAGTTCTGGCATTTCTAAGGTCGCATGGTTGGAAAGTGAACGAAAAGAAGAGTTCTCTTTTTCCTCTCACAAGAGTTCCATTCTTGGGGACTCTTATAGATTCTGTAGAAATGAAGATTTACCTGACAGAAGACAGGTTAACAAAGCTTCAAGATGCATGCCGTGTCCTTCATTCCATTCAACACCCGTCAGTAGCTCAATGCATGGAGGTGATCGGCTTAATGGTAGCGGCAATGGACATAGTACCTTTTGCACGCCTACACCTCAGACCGCTGCAATTGTGCATGCTAAGTCAGTGGAATGGGGATTACTCAGATTTGTCCCCTACTCTGAATCTAAATCAAGAGACCAGAAATTCTCTTCTATGGTGGCTTTATCGGCCACACCTGTCCAGGGGGATGCCATTCAGCAGGCCAGACTGGACAATCGTAACAACAGACGCCAGCCTGCTAGGTTGGGGCGCTGTCTGGAATTCTCTGAAGGCTCAGGGATTATGGAATCAGGAGGAGAGTCTCCTTCCAATAAACATTCTGGAATTGAGGGCAGTTCTCAATGCCCTTCTGGCTTGGCCCCATTTAACAACTCAGGGGTTCATCAGGTTTCAGTCGGACAATATCACGACTGTAGCTTACATCAACCATCAGGGAGGGACAAGAAGCTCCCTAGCAATGATGGAAGTATCAAAGATAATTCGCTGGGCAGAGTCTCACTCTTGCCACCTGTCAGCAATCCACATCCCGGGAGTGGAGAACTGGGAGGCGGATTTCTTGAGTCGCCAGACTTTTCATCCGGGAGAGTGGGAACTTCATCCGGAGATCTTTGCCCAAATACTTCGACGTTGGGGCAAACCAGAGATAGATCTCATGGCGTCTCGCCAGAACGCCAAACTTCCTCACTACGGGTCCAGATCCAGGGATCCGGGAGCGGTTCTGATAGATGCTTTGACAGCACCTTGGAACTTCGGGATGGCTTATGTGTTTCCACCCTTCCCGCTGCTTCCTCGATTGATTGCGAAAATCAAACAGGAGAGAGCATCAGTGATTCTAATAGCGCCTGCATGGCCACGCAGGACTTGGTATGCAGATCTAGTGGACATGTCATCCTGTCCACCTTGGTCTCTACCTCTAAGACAGGACCTTCTGATACAGGGTCCATTCAAACATCAAAATCTAACTTCTCTGAAACTGACTGCTTGGAAATTGAACGCTTGATTTTATCAAAGCGTGGTTTTTCTGAGTCGGTTATTGATACCCTGATTCAGGCTAGGAAGCCTGTTACCAGAAAGATTTACCATAAAATATGGCGCAAATACCTATACTGGTGCGAATCCAAACGTTACTCCTGGAGTAAGGTTAGGATCCCTAGGATATTGTCTTTTCTACAAGAAGGTTTAGAAAAGGGTTTATCAGCTAGTTCATTAAAGGGACAGATTTCAGCTCTGTCCATCTTGTTACACAGGCGTCTGTCAGAAAATCCAGACGTCCAGGCCTTTTGTCAGGCTTTAGCTAGGATCAAGCCTGTGTTTAAAGCCGTTGCTCCGCCATGGAGTTTAAACTTAGTTCTTAACGTTTTACAGGGTGTTCCGTTTGAACCCCTTCATTCCATTGATATAAAATTGTTATCTTGGAAAGTTCTATTTTTAATGGCTATTTCCTCGGCTCGAAGAGTCTCTGAGTTATCAGCATTACATTGTGATTCTCCTTATCTGATTTTTCACTCAGACAAGGTAGTTCTGCGTACTAAACCTGGGTTCTTACCTAAGGTAGTCACTAACAGGAATATCAATCAAGAGATTGTCGTTCCATCCTTGTGTCCAAATCCTTCTTCAAAGAAGGAACGTCTTCTACACAATCTGGATGTAGTTCGTGCCCTCAAGTTCTACTTGCAGGCAACTAAAGATTTTCGCCAAACTTCTTCCCTGTTTGTCGTTTATTCTGGACAGAGGAGAGGTCAAAAAGCTTCTGCTACCTCTCTCTCGTTTTGGCTTCGTAACATAATACGTTTAGCCTATGAGACTGCTGGACAGCAGCCTCCTGAAAGAATTACAGCTCACTCCACTAGAGCTGTGGCTTCCACTTGGGCCTTTAAGAATGAGGCCTCTGTTGAACAGATTTGCAAGGCTGCAACTTGGTCTTCGCTTCATACTTTTTCCAAATTTTACAAATTTGACACTTTTGCTTCTTCGGAGGCTATTTTTGGGAGAAAGGTTCTTCAGGCAGTGGTTCCTTCTGTATAATGAGCCTGCCTATCCCTCCCGTCATCCGTGTACTTTTGCTTTGGTATTGGTATCCCAGAAGTAATGATGACCCGTGGACTGATCACACATAACAGAAGAAAACATAATTTATGCTTACCTGATAAATTCCTTTCTTCTGTTGTGTGATCAGTCCACGGCCCGCCCTGTCTTTAAGGCAGGTAAATATCTTTTAAATTATACTCCAGTCACCACTTCACCCTTGGTTACTCCTTTCTCGTTGATTCTTGGTCGAATGACTGGGACTGACGTAGAGGGGAGGAGCTATATCAGCTCTGCTGGGTGAATCCTCTTGCATTTCCTGTTGGGGAGGAGTTATATCCCAGAAGTAATGATGACCCGTGGACTGATCACACAACAGAAGAAAGGAATTTATCAGGTAAGCATAAATTATGTTTTTTACATTTTTGTGGTGTTTGTGTTTAGCTGTAATTTTCTTCTTACTCATTTACTGTACCCACACATTTTATATTCCGTTTTTCTCGCCATTAAATGGACTTTCTAAAGATACCATTATTTTCATCATATCTTATAATTTACTATAAAAAAAATGATAAAATATGAGGAAAAATGGAAAAAACACACTTTTTCTAACTTTGACCCCCAAAATCTGTTACATATCTAAAACCACCAAAAAACACCCATGCTAAATAGTTTCTAAATTTTGTCCTGAGTTTAGAAATACCCAATGTTTACATGTTCTTTGCTTTTTTTGCAAGTTATAGGGCCATAAATACAAATAGCACTTTGCTATTTCCAAACCATTTTTTCCCAAAATTAGCGCTAGTTACATTAGAACACTGATATCTTTCAGGAATCCCTGAATATCCCTTGACATGTATATATTTTTTTTTAGTAGACATCCCAAAGTATTGATCTAGGCCAATTTTGGTATATTTCATACCACCATTTCACCGCCAAATGCGATCAAATACAAAAAATTGTTCACTTTTTCACAAATTTTTTCACAAACTTTAGGTTTCTCACTGAAATCATTTACAAACAGCTTGTGCAATTATGGCATAAATGGTTGTAAATTCTTCTCTGGGATCCCCTTTGTTCAGAAATAGCACACATATATGGCTTTGGCGTTGCTTTTTGGTAATTAGAAGGCCGCTAAATGCCACTGCGCACCACAAGTGTATCATGCCCAGCAGTTAAGGGGTTAATTAGGGAGCTTTTAGGGAGCTTGTAGGGTTAATTTTAGCTTTAGTGTAGTGTAGTAGACAACCCCAAGTATTGATCTAGGCACATTTTGGTATATTTCATGCCACCATTTCACCGCCAAATGCGATCAAATTAAAAAAAACGTAAAATTTTTCACAATTTTAGGTTTCTCACTGAAATCATTTACAAACAGCTTGTGCAATTATGGCACAAATGGTTGTAAATGCTTGTCTGGGATCCCCTTTGTTCAGAAATAGCAGACATATATGACTTTGGCGTTGCTTTCTGGTAATTAGAAGGCCACTAAATCCTGTTGCGCCTCACACGTGTATTATGGCTAGCAGTGAAAGGGTTAATTAGGGAGTTTGTAGTGAGCTTGCAGGATTAATTTTAGCTTTAGTGTAGAGATCAGCCTCCCATCTGACACATCCCACCCCCTGATCCCTCCCAAACAGCTCCCTTCCCTCCCCCACCCCACAATTGTCCCTGCCATCTTAAGTACTGGCAGAAAGTCTGCCAGTACTAAAATAAAAGGGTTTTTAAAAAAAAATTAAATTTTTTTTTTAGCATATTTACATATGCTACTGTGTAGGATCCCCCCCTTAGCCCCCAACCTCCCTGATCCCCCCCAAAACCGCTCTCTAACCCTCCCCTCTGCCTTATTGGGGGCCATCTTGGGTACTGGCAGCTGTCTGCCAGTACCCAGTTTACAATAAAAAGTACTTTTTTTTTTTGTTTTTTTGTTTTTTTCTGTAGTGTAGCTTCCCCCCCCCACCCACCCCCCACAGACAAACCCCCACCACCTTGCTGATTGTTTAAAATTTTATTTTTTTGATATATTTTTTATTTCCCCATTTTCTGCAGTGTAGCGGTTCCCACCCGCTCCCTCCCCGTGCACGCGCCCGCCCCCACCCTCCCGTGCACGCGTGCGCGCCCGTGCGCGCCCCCAGCCACCCCCGCCCACGATCCCGCCCCCCTTCACATCCACATGGCCATCGATGGCCGCCTCCCGGTCCGGCTCCCACCCACCAACGCAGGTAGCCACCGATCTCCGGTGCAGAGAGGGCCACAGAGTGGCTCTCTCTGCACCGGATGACTTAAAAAGGTTATTGCAGGATGCCTCCATATCGAGGCATCACTGCAATAACCGGAAAGCAGCTGGAAGCGAGCAGGATCGCTTCCAGCTGCTTTCCACACTGAGGACGTGCAGGGTACGTTCTCAGGCATTAACTGCCTTTTTTCTGAGGACGTACCCTGCACGTCCTCAGTCGTTAAGGGGTTAAAGGGATACTAAACCCAAAAAAAGTTTCTTTCAAGATTCAGATAGAGCATGCAATTTTAAGCAACTTTCTAGTTTACTCCTATTATCAATTTTCCTTTGTTCTCTTGCTATCTTTATTTAAAAAGCAGGAATTTAAAATGTTGGAGCCAGACAATTTTAGGTTCAGCACAAATGATAGCGCTTGCTTATTGGTGGCTGGCATTTAGCCACCAATAAGCAAGCATAACCCAGTTTCTGAACCAAAAATCGTTTAGCTCCTATGTACATTCCTGCTTTTTAAATAAAGCAAGGGAATGAAGAAAAATTGATAATAGGAGTAAATTAGAAAGTTGCTTAAATTCGCATGCTCTATCTGAATCTTGAAATAAAAAAATGTATTTAATATCCCTTTAAGTGAAAGTACAAAAAAAATCAATATATTGGAAAAATTATGCTCACAGTATAAAAATTGGCACAATTGAATGCCTTCACACAAACAAAACACATATTTCTTTCATGTAATTAGCAAGAGTTCATGAGCTAGTGACGTATGGGATATACATTCCTACCAGGAGGGGCAAAGTTTCCCAAACCTCAAAATGCCTATAAATACACCCCTCACCACACCCACAAATCAGTTTTACAAACTTTGCCTCCTGTGGAGGTGGTGAAGTAAGTTTGTGCAAGATTCTACGTTGATATGCGCTCCGCAGCAGGTTGGAGCCCGGTTTTCCTCTCGGCGTGCAGTGAATGTCAGAGGGATGTGAAGAGAGTATTGCCTATTTGAATTCAACGATCTCCTTCTACGGGGTCTATTTCATAGGTTCTCTGTTATCGGTCGTAGAGATTCATCTCTTACCTCCCTTTTCAGATCGACGATATACTCTTATATATACCATTACCTCTACTGATTCTCGTTTCAGTACATGTAGATGAGTGTCCTGGGGTAAGTAAGTCTTATTTTTGTGACACTCTAAGCTATGGTTGGGCACTTTTATATAAAGTTCTAAATATTTGTGTTTAAACATCTATTTGCCTTGATTCAGGATGTTCAATATTCCTTATTTCAGACAGTCAGTTTCATTATTTGGGATAATGCATTTGAATAATCAATTTTTTTCTTACCTTAAAATTTGACTTTTTTCCCTGTGGGCTGTTAGGCTCGCGGGGGCTGAAAATGCTTCATTTTATTGCGTCATTCTTGGCGCGGACTTTTTTGGCGCAAAAATTTTGTTTGTTATTTCCGGTGTCATACGTGTCGCCGGAAGTTGCGTCTTTTTTGACGTTTTTGCGCCAAAAATGTTGGCGTTACCGGATGTGGCGTCATTTTTGGCGCTAAAAGCATTTAGGCGCCAAATAATGTGGGCGTCTTTTTTGGCGCCAAAAAATATTGGCGTCATTATTGTCTCCACATTATTTAAGTCTCATTGTTTATTTGCTTCTGGTTGCTAGAAGCTTGTTCACTGGCATTTTTTCCCATTCCTGAAACTGTCATTTAAGGAATTTGATCAATTTTGCTTTATATGTTGTTTTTTCTTTTACATATTGCAAGATGTTTCAGATTGGTCCTGAATCAGAAGATACTTCTGGAAAATCGCTACCTAATGCTGGATCTACCAAAGTTAAGTGTATTTGCTGTAAACTTGTGGTATCTGTTCCTCCAGCTGTTGTTTGTAATGAATGTCATGACAAACTTGTTAATGCAGATAATATTTCCTTTAGTAATGTTACATTACCTGTTGCTGTTCCATCAACATCTAATACTCAGAGTGTTCCTGTTAACATAAGAGATTTTGTTTCTAAATCCATTAAGAAGGCTATGTCTGTTATTCCTCCTTCTAGTAAAAGGTCTTTCTCTTGTTAAGTGTATCCAGTCCACGGATCATCCATTACTTATGGGATATTAACTCCTCCCCAACAGGAAGTGCAAGAGGATTCACCCAGCAGAGCTGCTATATAGCTCCTCCCCTAACTGCCATTACCAGTCATTCTCTTGCACCCAACGAATAGATAGGATGTGTGAGAGGACTGTGGTGATTATACTTAGTTTCATACCTTCAATCAAAAGTTTGTTATTTTATAATAGCACCGGAGTGTGTTATTCCTTCTCTGGTAGAATTTGAAGAAGAATCTACCTGAGTTTTTCTATGATTTTAGCCGGAGTAGTTAAGATCATATTGCTGTTTCTCGGCCATCTGAGGAGAGGTAAACTTCAGATCAGGGGACAGCGGGCAGATTAATCTGCAAAGAGGTATGTAGCAGCTTATTATTTTCTGACAATGGAATTGATGAGAAAATTCTGCCATACCGATATAATGTAAACTCAGCCTTAAATGCAGTAGCAGCAACTGGTATCAGGCTGTCATGTATGTATATTTTACACTTCAGTATTCTGGGGAATGGCACTTCACTGGAATTATACTGTATGCATAAAACTTTAGCCTAATTTGCAGGGACTAGCAACAGGCTTTTTAATAACACTCAATTTATTAATGTTAAACGTTTTTTGCTGGCATGTAAAATCGTTTAATTTTCTGAGGTACTGGGTGAAAAAATGTTTTGGGCACTATTTTTTTCCACTTGGCAGTCGTTTTATTTAATTTATGACAGTTTACTGATCTCTCTCACTGTTATGTGTGAGGGGGAGGCTATCAGGGTTAGTTATCCTTTGCTAATGGGAGCAATCCTTTGCTAAAATTGTGTTTTTTTTACAAAGATTTGATGCTATAACTTTTCAGTTTATTAATTTTCAACTGTCATAACTTTTTCTGTGCTTCTTATAGGCACAGTACGTTTTCATATTATAGTAAATTACTTGAAAAGTATTTCCAAGTTGCTAGTTTATTTGCTAGTGTGTTAAACATGTCTGATTCAGAGGAAGATATCTGTGCTATATGTGCTAAAGCCAAAGTGGAGCCCAATAGAAATTTATGTACTAACTGTATTGATGCTACTTTAAATAAAAGTCAATCTGTACAAATTGAACATATTTCACCAAACTTAGAGGGGAGAGTTATGCCGACTAACTCGCCTCACGTGTCAGTACCTGCATCTCCCGCTCGGGAGGTGCGTGATATTGTAGCGCCGAGTACATCTGGGCGGCCATTACAAATCACATTACAGGATATGGCTACTGTTATGACTGAAGTTTTGGCTAAATTACCAGAACTAAGAGGTAAGCGTGATCACTCTGGGGTGAGAACAGAGTGCGCTGATAATATTAGGGCCATGTCAGACACTGCGTCACAATTTGCAGAACATGAGGACGGAGAGCTTCATTCTGCGGGTGACGGTTCTGATCCAAACAAACTGGATTCAGATATTTCAAATTTTAAATTTAAGCTGGAAAACCTCTGTGTATTACTAGGGGAGGTGTTAGCGGCTCTGAATGATTGTAACACAGGTGCAATACCAGAGAAAATGTGTAGGTTGGATAAATATTTTGCGGTACCGGCGAGTACTGACGTTTTTCCTATACCTAAGAGACTTACTGAAATTGTTACTAAGGAGTGGGATAGACCCGGTGTGCCGTTCTCACCCCCTCCGATATTTAGAAAGATGTTTCCAATAGACGCCACCACACGGGACTTATGGCAAATGGTCCCTAAGGTGGAGGGAGCAGTTTCTACTTTAGCTAAGCGTACCACTATCCCGGTGGAGGATAGCTGTGCCTTTTCAGATCCAATGGATAAAAAGTTAGAGGGTTACCTTAAGAAAATGTTTGTTCAACAAGGTTTTATATTGCAACCTCTTGCATGCATTGCGCCTGTCACGGCTGCAGCAGCATTTTGGTTTGAGTCTCTGGAAGAGACACTTGAATCAGCTCCATTAGATGAGATTACACACAAGCTTAAAGCCCTTAAGTTAGCTAACTCATTTATTTCAGATGCCGTAGTACATTTAACTAAACTTACGGCTAAGAATTCCGGATTCGCCATTCAGGCACGCAGAGCACTGTGGCTAAAATCCTGGTCAGCTGACGTTACTTCTAAATCTAAATTGCTTAATATACCTTTCAAAGGGCAGACCTTATTCGGGCCCGGGTTGAAAGAAATTATCGCTGACATTACAGGAGGTAAAGGCCATGCCCTGCCTCAAGACAGAGCCAAACCTAAGGCTAGACAGTCTAATTTTCGTTCCTTTCGTAATTTCAAAGCAGGAGCAGCATCAACTTCCTCTGCACCAAAACAGGAAGGAGCTGTTGCTCGCTACAGACAAGGCTGGAGACCTAACCAGTCCTGGAACAAGGGCAAGCAGGCCAGGAAACCTGCTGCTGCCCCTAAGACAGCATGAATCGAGGGCCCCCGATCCGGGAACGGATCTAGTGGGGGGCAGACTTTCTCTCTTCGCCCAGGCTTGGGCAAGAGATGTCCAGGATCCCTGGGCGTTAGAGATCATATCTCAGGGATACCTTCTAGACTTCAAATTCTCTCCCCCAAGAGGGAGATTTCATCTGTCAAGGTTGTCAACAAACCAAATAAAGAAAGAGGCGTTTCTACGCTGCGTACAAGATCTTTTATTAATGGGAGTGATCCATCCGGTTCCGCGGTCGGAACAAGGACAAGGGTTTTACTCAAATCTGTTTGTGGTTCCCAAAAAAGAGGGAACTTTCAGGCCAATCTTGGATTTAAAGATCCTAAACAAATTCCTAAGAGTTCCATCGTTCAAAATGGAAACTATTCGGACAATTTTACCCATGATCCAAAAGGGTCAGTACATGACCACAGTGGATTTAAAGGATGCTTACCTTCACATACCGATTCACAAAGATCATTACCGGTATCTAAGGTTTGCCTTTCTAGACAGGCATTACCAGTTTGTAGCTCTTCCATTCGGATTGGCTACGGCTCCGAGAATCTTCACAAAGGTTCTGGGTGCTCTTCTGGCGGTACTAAGACCGCGAGGAATTGCGGTAGCTCCGTACCTAGACGACATTCTGATACAAGCTTCAAGCTTTCAAACTGCCAAGTCTCATACAGAGTTAGTACTGGCATTTCTAAGGTCGCATGGATGGAAGGTGAACGAAAAGAAGAGTTCTCTCTTTCCACTCACAAGAGTTCCCTTCTTGGGGACTCTTATAGATTCTGTAGAAATGAAGATTTACCTGACAGAAGACAGGTTAACAAAGCTTCAAAATGCATGCCGTGTCCTTCATTCCATTCAACACCCGTCAGTAGCTCAATGCATGGAGGTGATCGGCTTAATGGTAGCAGCAATGGACATAGTACCCTTTGCACGCCTACATCTCAGACCGCTGCAATTGTGCATGCTAAGTCAGTGGAATGGGGATTACTCAGACTTGTCCCCTACTCTGAATCTGGATCAAGAGACCAGAAATTCTCTTCTATGGTGGCTTTCTCGGCCACATCTGTCCAGGGTGATGCCATTCAGCAGGCCGGACTGGACAATTGTAACAACAGACGCCAGCCTACTAGGTTGGGGCGCTGTCTGGAATTCTCTGAAGGCTCAGGGACAATGGAATCAGGAGGAGAGTCTCCTACCAATAAACATTCTGGAATTGAGAGCAGTTCTCAATGCCCTTCTTGCTTGGCCCCAGTTAACAACTCGGGGGTTCATCAGGTTTCAGTCGGACAACATCACGACTGTAGCTTACATCAACCATCAGGGAGGGACAAGAAGCTCCCTAGCAATGATGGAAGTATCAAAGATAATTCGCTGGGCAGAGTCTCACTCTTGCCACCTGTCAGCAATCCACATCCCGGGAGTGGAGAACTGGGAGGCGGATTTCTTAAGTCGTCAGACTTTTCATCCGGGGGAGTGGGAACTTCATCCGGAGGTCTTTGCCTAAATACTTCGACGTTGGGGCAAACCAGAGATAGATCTCATGGCGTCTCGACAGAACGCCAAGCTTCCTCGTTACGGGTCCAGATCCAGGGATCCAGGAGCGGTTCTGATAGATGCTTTGACAGCACCTTGGACCTTCGGGATGGCTTATGTGTTTCCACCCTTCCCGATGCTTCCTCGATTGATTGCCAGAATCAAACAGGAGAGAGCATCAGTGATTCTAATAGCGCCTGCATGGCCACGCAGGACTTGGTATGCAGATCTAGTGGACATGTCATCCTGTCCACCTTGGTCGCTACCTCTGAAACAGGACCTTCTGATCCAGGGTCCCTTCAAACATCAAAATCTAATTTCTCTGAAGCTGACTGCTTGGAAATTGAATGCTTGATTTTATCAAAACGTGTTTTTTCTGAGTCAGTTATTGATACCTTAATACAGGCTAGGAAGCCTGTTACCAGAAAGATTTACCATAAGATATGGCGCAAATACTTATATTGGTGCGAATCCAAGAGTTACTCATGGAGTAAGGTTAGGATTCCGAGGATATTGTCTTTTCTACAAGAAGTTTTAGAAAAGGGTTTATCCGCTAGTTCCTTAAAGGGACAGATTTCAGCTCTGTCCATTCTTTTACACAAACGTCTGTCAGAAGTTCCGGACGTTCAAGCTTTTTGTCAGGATTTAGCTAGGATCAAGCCTGTGTTTAAAACTGTTGCTCCACCATGGAGTTTGAACTTAGTTCTTAATGTTTTACAGGGGGTTCCGTTTGAACCCCTTCATTCCATTGATATCAAGTTGTTATTTTGGAAAGTTCTGTTTTTAATGGCGATTTCCTCGGCTCGAAGAGTCTCTGAGTTATCTGCCTTACATTGTGATTCTCCTTATCTGATTTTTCATTCAGACAAGGTAGTTCTGCGTACTAAACCTGGGTTCCTACCTAAGGTGGTCACTAACAGGAATATCATGTGACAGACCCTTCTGTCAGGACTGAAAGAGTTAACTGTGTTTAGCTTTAAGAATCTAATTTCTAAAGACAGGTTTTCTGGCCTCAGCTATTGTGTGCTATAATTACATTTAAGTAATAAACAGGCCATTGTTTAATCACCCCCAGAGAGCAGACGCTAGGTGATAAGACAAGCCAAATGTGTTTAAGTTGTTATCTGCCTAAGTAAAGTATTTAAGTAATATAATTCTATTGTATCATGTCAAGGGCGCTTCTCCCTTTTATCTAATGTACAACATTCTTTCAACCCCCATCTGGGGGGGGGGGGGTCAAAAACCTGTATAAATCTGTATGCTGCCTTCAAATAAAGTTGTCATTCTGTTTTAAACCTGAAACTGGCTGGGTTGTGAATTGCTGATTGTCTATGCAGGACATTGTTCATCTGGGGTTAACCCTTGGTACACAGTTGGTACCGTAACATTGGTGGCAAGCGACGGGAGAATCCTTATCGCCCAGAAGAGCAACTACACAAGCCAGTAACCTCAGGAAGAGGGGGATTATTACAATACTGACTAAGATGGAAAGAGTACCAGGGACAGAAGGAACCAATGGGCCCAGCATAGCAGACAGAACCCCCGCAGAAGCAAGCTTTGATCGGGCGGTTAAAATAAGACTGGCATATTATGGCCCCAACCCATCTGCGGAAATTATCGACCGGGTCATAGCAGCTGTGGAGGCCAACCTACTTCGCCAAAGCGGCGCTGCAGCAAACCCAGTGGAAAAGAGAAAAGTAAATTTTGCAGCTTTTAAAAACTTCCTGGAAACAGAAGGAGAGATTGATGGGTACCTTGCGGATTTTGAGAGGCAATGTGCACTACACAAGGTACCCGCAGAGGACTGGGTCACGATATTATCCGGAAAATTATCCGGCCGGGCCAGTGAGGCTTTTCGGGCCATTCCAGATGAGGAAGTTGGGGATTATAATACTGTGAAAGAGGCTCTGCTCTCCAGGTATGCGGTTACACCGGAGGCATACCGGAGGCGGTTCAGAGACACTGTTAAATTGGCTGGCGATTCCTACGTTGAGTGGGCATGTAAGGTGCACCGCACAGCATCGCACTGGATGGCGGGGTGCCAAGCCGTGTCTGGGGAAGAGGTGCTGCAGCTATTCCTGTTGGAACATTGCTTTGACAAGTTATCAGCAGGAGTTAGGGAGTGGGTTCGGGACCGTAAACCCTCCACCCTGCATGAAGCTGCTCGCCTGGCAGATGAGTATACGGATGCCCGCAAACTGGACACTGCTACCACTAAGCCCCCTGCCAGAGTGGAGTACAGACCCCCAGTCACCCCAGCACCTGCCAGTTACCAACCCCCAGCGCACCGCTATACCACACGGTCTCGGGCCACGAACTACCCTCAGAGAGCCTGGTTCAATTCGCGGGGCTACTCACAACCTATTCGGTGCTTTGGATGTAAGCAACTAGGGCACAAAAGACCAGAGTGTCCCCTAAACGCAGCGAACCAAGCACAGTCCTGGAGAAGACCCGCTAGCGGAATCCCACGTAATCCTCAGCCTGCGGCCCGCTATGTAGAGGCGCAAGAATGCTGGGGCATCCTACATGAGGCAGACCTTGTGCAAGCTGCCCACCGGAATAACCGGCAACTGGTTAAAGTGAATGGGAAGGAGGTCAGTGGTCTACGGGATACTGGTGCTACCATGACCTTGCTTCGAAAGAACTTGGTGTCTGAGAAACAGCACACAGGAGACACTGTGGCTGTGAGGGTAGCAGGGGGCACTGTGTTCCGCCTACCTGTTGCCAGGGTGCATTTGGATTGGGGAGGGGGCGCTAGACCTGTGAATGTGGGGGTCATGAAGGATTTACCAGCTGATGTTCTCCTTGGAAATACCTTGGTCCCCCTTGTTTCTGCCTATGCTCCCATGGGTCCCGCTGATGTTAACCCTGTGACTACCCGTGCTCAGATCCGTGCAGCAGAGACTGACCCCCCTGCTGCTAAGCCCCAGGACGCTGAGCTCAGTAAATCTCTATCCGCTATTGATATGTGGGAGTCACGTTACAATGCGCTGATGAAGGAGAAGAGCCACGTAGAGGATGAAATGGTCACGTTAAATAATCATGTAACAGTGCTAGCGGGAGAGAAGAGGAGGAAAGAGGAAAAAGCACGTTTAGAACAGGAATCTCTGCTAGACAGGCTGCACCGACAGACTGCAGAAAACACCAGCTTGAGAGTGGAACATGAAACATTAAGGACAAACTTAGTGACACTGGAGGAGAAGCTGACGCTGGCTCATAGGGAGGTGCAGCAACTCAAGGGCACCCTATGTCAGTATGAAGGGATTGTGGATACCTATAAAGAGCAGGTACAGAAAACTCGTAAAGAAGCTGATGGGATTTTGAAGGACTGTTTAGCCCTAGTCTGGGCACTGAGGAAGTTGAACCCTTGTTTGTATGGACAGGAATTCTCTCTCATAACGGGAATACAAACGGATTGTCCCAGCAAACTGACATGCCTACCACCCCTTAGTCCGGTCATCCCCAGGTTGACCCGCAAAAGGGTCAAGCCGGGTCTGCCGGAGTGTTCCACAAGGGGGGAGCTATGTGACAGACCCTTCTGTCAGGACTGAAAGAGTTAACTGTGTTTAGCTTTAAGAATCTAATTTCTAAAGACAGGTTTTCTGGCCTCAGCTATTGTGTGCTATAATTACATTTAAGTAATAAACAGGCCATTGTTTAATCACCCCCAGAGAGCAGACGCTAGGTGATAAGACAAGCCAAATGTGTTTAAGTTGTTATCTGCCTAAGTAAAGTATTTAAGTAATATAATTCTATTGTATCATGTCAAGGGCGCTTCTCCCTTTTATCTAATGTACAACATTCTTTCAACCCCCATCTGGGGGGGGGGGGGTCAAAAACCTGTATAAATCTGTATGCTGCCTTCAAATAAAGTTGTCATTCTGTTTTAAACCTGAAACTGGCTGGGTTGTGAATTGCTGATTGTCTATGCAGGACATTGTTCATCTGGGGTTAACCCTTGGTACACAGTTGGTACCGTAACATATCAATCAAGAGATTGTGGTTCCATCTTTGTGTCCTAATCCTTCTTCGAAAAAGGAACGTCTGCTACACAATCTAGATGTAGTCCGTGCCCTGAAATTTTATCTACAGGCAACTAAGGATTTTCGACAAACGTCTTCCCTGTTTGTCGTTTATTCTGGTCAGAGGAGAGGTCAAAAAGCTTCGGCTACCTCTCTCTCCTTTTGGCTTCGTAGCATAATACGGTTAGCCTATGAGACTGCTGGACAGCAGCCTCCTGAAAGAATTACAGCACATTCTACTAGAGCTGTGGCTTCCACTTGGGCCTTTAAGAATGAGGCTTCTGTTGAACAGATTTGCAAGGCTGCAACTTGGTCTTCTCTTCATACTTTTTACAAATTTTACAAATTTGACACTTTTGCTTCTTCGGAGGCTGTTTTTGGGAGAAAGGTTCTTCAGGCAGTGGTTCCTTCCGTATAAAGAGCCTGCCTGTCCCTCCCGTCATCCGTGTACTTTAGCTTTGGTATTGGTATCCCATAAGTAATGGATGATCCGTGGACTGGATACACTTAACAAGAGAAAACATAATTTATGCTTACCTGATAAATTTATTTCTCTTGTAGTGTATCCAGTCCACGGCCCGCCCTGTCACTTTAAGGCAGGTAATTTTTCCATTAAACTACAGTCACCACTGCACCCTATGGTTTTCCTTTCTCTCCATGTTTTCGGTCGAATGACTGGTAATGGCAGTTAGGGGAGGAGCTATATAGCAGCTCTGCTGGGTGAATCCTCTTGCACTTCCTGTTGGGGAGGAGTTAATATCCCATAAGTAATGGATGATCCGTGGACTGGATACACTACAAAAGAAATAAATTTATCAGGTAAGCATAAATTATGTTTTTAAAACTTCTCATTTTTCAGATGAATTTTTAAATGAACATCATCATTCTGATTCTGATAATGATTCCTCTGGTTCAGAGGATTCTGTTTCAGAGGTTGATGCTGATAAATCTTCATATTTATTCAAAATGGAATTTATTTGTTCTTTACTTAAAGAAGTCTTAATTGCATTAGAAATAGAGGATTCTGGTCCTCTTGATACTAAATCTAAACGTTTAAATAAGGTTTTTAAATCTCCTGTAGTTATTCCAGAAGTTTTTCCTGTCCCTGATGCTATTTCTGAAGTAATTTCCAGGGAATGGAATAATTTGGGTAATTCATTTACTCCTTCTAAACGTTTTAAGCAATTATATCCTGTGCCATCTGATGGGGCTATCTCTACTCTTGCTAAACATACTACTATTCCTACGGCAGATAGTACTTCCTTTAAGGATCCTTTAGATAGGAAAATTGAATCCTTTCTAAGAAAAGCTTACTTATGTTCAGGTAATCTTCTTAGACCTGCTATATCTTTAGCGGATGTTGCTGCAGCCTCAACTTTTTGGTTGGAAGCTTTAGCGCAACAAGTAACAGATCATAATTCTCATAGCATTGTTAATCTTCTTCAACATGCTAATAATTTTATTTGTGATGCCATCTTTGATATCATTAGAGTTGATGTCAGGTATATGTCTCTAGCTATTTTAGCTAGAAGAGCTTTATGGCTTAAAACTTGGAATGCTGATATGTCTTCCAAGTCAACTTTGCTTTCCCTTTCTTTCCAGGGTAATAAATTATTTGGTTCACAGTTGGATTCTATTATTTCAACTGTTACTGGGGGGAAAGGAACTTTTTTACCACAGGATAAAAAATCTAAAGGTAAATTTAGGTCTACTAATCGTTTTCGTTCCTTTCGTCACAATAAGGAACAAAAGCCTGATCCTTCCCCTACAGGAGCGGTATCAGTTTGGAAACCATCTCCAGTCTGGAATAAATCCAAGCCTTTTAGAAAGCCAAAGTCAGCTCCCAAGTCAACATGAAGGTGCGGCCCTCATTCCAGCCCAGCTGGTAGGGGGCAGATTACGATTTTTCAAAGAAATTTGGATCAATTCGATTCACAATCTTTGGATTCAGAACATTGTTTCACAAGGGTACAGAATAGGGTTCAAGATAAGGCCTCCTGCAAGAAGATTTTTTTCTTTCCCGTGTCCCAGTAAGTCCAGTGAAGGCTCAAGCATTTCTGAAATGTGTTTCAGATCTAGAGTTAGCTGGAGTAATTGTGCCAGTTCCAGTTCTGGTACAGGGGCTGGGGTTTTACTCAAATCTCTTTATTGTACCAAAGAAGGAGAATTCCTTCAGACCAGTTCTGGATTTAAAAATATTGAATCATTATGTAAGGATACCAACATTCAAAATGGTAACTATAAGAACTATTCTGCCTTTTGTTCAGCAAGGGCATTATATGTCCACAATAGATTTACAGGATGCATATCTGCATATTCCGATTCATCCAGATCACTATCAGTTTCTGAGATTCTCTTTCCTAGACAAACATTACCAGTTTGTGGCTCTGCCGTTTGGCCTAGCAACAGCTCCAAGGATTTTTACAAAGGTTCTCGGTGCCCTTCTGTCTGTAATCAGAGAACAGGGTATTGTGGTATTTCCTTATTTGGACGATATCTTGGTACTTGCTCACATTTAGCAGAATCTCATACGAATCGACTTGTATTGTTTCTTCAAGAACATGGTTGGAGGATCAATTTACCAAAATGTTCATTGATTCCTCAGACAAGGGTAACCTTTTTAGGTTTCCAGATAGATTCAGTGTCCATGACTCTGTCTCTGACAGACAAGAGACGTCTAAAATTGGTTTCAGCTTGTCGAAACCTTCAGTCTCAATCATTCCCTTCGGTAGCCTTATGCATGGAAATTCTAGGTCTTATGACTGCTGCATCGGACGCGATCCCCTTTGCTCGTTTTCACATGCGACCTCTTCAGCTCTGTATGCTGAACCAGTGGTGCAGGGATTATACAAAGATATCTCAATTAATATCTTTGAAACCGATTGTACGACACTCTCTGACGTGGTGGACAGACCACCATTGTTTAGTTCAGGGGGCTTCTTTTGTTCTTCCGACCTGGACTGTGATTTCAACAGATGCAAGTCTGACAGGTTGGGGAGCTGTTTGGGGTTCTCTGACAGCACAAGGGGTTTGGGAATCTCAGGAGGTGAGATTACCAATCAACATTTTGGAACTCCGTGCAATTTTCAGAGCTCTTCAGTCATGGCCTCTTCTAAAGAGAGAGTCGTTCATTTGTTTTCAGACGGACAATGTCACAACCGTGGCATATGTCAATCATCAAGGAGGGACTCACAGTCCTCTGGCTATGAAAGAAGTATCTCGAATACTGGTATGGGCAGAATCCAGCTCTTGTCTAATTTCTGCGGTTCATATCCCAGGTATAGACAATTGGGAAGCGGATTATCTCAGTCGCCAAACGTTACATCCGGGCGAATGGTCTCTTCACCCAGAGGTATTTCTTCAGATTGTTCAAATGTGGGGACTTCCAGAAATAGATCTGATGGCTTCTCATCTAAACAAGAAACTTCCCAGGTATCTGTCCAGATCCAGGGATCCTCAGGCGGAGGCAGTGGATGCATTGTCACTTCCTTGGAAGTATCATCCTGCCTATATCTTTCCGCCTCTAGTTCTCCTTCCAAGAGTGATTTCCAAGATTCTAAAGGAGTGCTCGTCATGGCCTCACAGGTTTTGGTATGCAGATCTTGTCCGGATGGCTACTTGCCAACCGTGGACTCTTCCATTAAGACCAGACCTTCTATTGCAAGGTCCTTTTTTCCATCAGGATCTCAAATCCTTAAATTTGAAGGTATGGAGATTGAACGCTTGATTCTCAGTCATAGAGGTTTCTCTGACTCAGTAATTAATACTATGTTACAGGCTCGTAAATCTGTATTTAGGAAGATATATTATCGAGTCTGGAAGATTTACATTTCTTGGTGTTTTTCTCATCATTTTTCTTGGCATTCTTTTAGAATTCCTAGAATTTTACAATTTCTTCAGGATGGTTTGGATAAAGGTTTGTCTGCAAGTTCCTTGAAAGGACAAATCTCTGCTCTTTCTGTTCTTTTCCACAGAAAGATTGCTAGTCTTCCTGATATTCATTGTTTTGTACAGGCTTTGGTTCGTATAAAACCTGTTATTAAGTCAATTTCTCCTCCTTGGAGTTTGAATTTGGTTCTGGGGGCTCTTCAAGCTCCTCCGTTTGAACCTATGCATTCGCTGGACATTAAATTACTTTCTTGGAAAGTTTTGTTTATTTTGGCCATCTCTTCTGCTAGAAGAGTTTCTGAATTATCTGCTCTTTCTTGTGAGTCTCCTTTTCTGATTTTTCATCAGGATAAGACAGTGTTGCGAACTTCTTTTAAATTTTTACCTAAGGTTGTGAATTCTAACAACATTAGTAGAGAAATTGTGGTTCCTTCATTGTGTCCTAATCCTAAGAATTCTAAGGAAAGATTGTTGCATTCTTTGGATGTAGTTAGAGCTTTGAAATATTATGTTGAAGCTACTAAAAATTTCCGAAAGACTTCTAGTCTATTTGTTATCTTTTCCGGTTCTAGGAAAGGTCAGAAGGCCTCTTCCATTTCTTTGGCTTCTTGGTTAAAGTCCTTGATTCATCATGCTTATGTCAAGTCGGGTAAAACTCCGCCTCAAAGGATTACAGCTCATTCTACTAGGTCAGTTTCTACTTCCTGGGCGTTTAGGAATGAAGCTTCGGTTGATCAGATTTGCAAAGCAGCAACTTGGTCTTCTTTGCATACTTTTACTAAATTCTACCATTTTGATGTGTTTACTTCTTCTGAAGCAGTTTTTGGTAGAAAAGTACTTCAGGCAGCTGTTTCAGTTTGATTCTTCTGCTTATATTTTCAGTTTTTTTCATTATAAGATTTAAACTTTGTTTTGGGTGTGGATTATTTTCAGCGGAATTGGCTGTCTTTATTTTATCCCTCCCTCTCTAGTGACTCTTGCGTGGAAGATCCACATCTTGGGTAGTCATTATCCCATACGTCACTAGCTCATGGACTCTTGCTAATTACATGAAAGAAAACATAATTTATGTAAGAACTTACCTGATAAATTCATTTCTTTCATATTAGCAAGAGTCCATGAGGCCCACCCTTTTTTGTGGTGGTTATACTTTTTTTGTATAAAGCACAATTATTCCAATTCCTTATTTTTTTTATGCTTTCGCACTTTTTTCTCATCACCCCACTTCTTGGCTATGCGCACGCCGAGAGGAAAACCGGGCTCCAACCTGCTGCGGAGCGCATATCAACGTAGAATCTAGCACAAACTTACTTCACCACCTCCACAGGAGGCAAAGTTTGTAAAACTGATTTGTGGGTGTGGTGAGGGGTGTATTTATAGGCATTTTGAGGTTTGGGAAACTTTGCCCCTCCTGGTAGGAATGTATATCCCATACGTCACTAGCTCATGGACTCTTGCTAATATGAAAGAAATGAATTTATCAGGTAAGTTCTTACATAAATTATGTTATATGTTAAACACATGCACAGTAGACCGGTCTTGTGTAGGCTACTAATCACTGCAGTGAAAAAAATATACTGGTACAAAATGTAAGAAGCACCAGAAAGCTTTCGACCAACTGCATCCCTACTGCACACAGAACCCCCAGAGACATACAGTACAGGGAGGTAGAGCCTGGGCAGCAAAGTAATGGGGATCTAAGTTGTCAAAACTTATGCGCCACTACATTTTGAAAGCACAAAGCAGAATAAGCCATACAAATAAAGCAACATATCTCCACTAAGGAGAAAGGATCATTGGACACAAGCATGCAGGAAAGTTCCTGTGCTCAATAGATGTTCTGAAACAAGCCTGCTGTTAATGACAACTGAAGTTCATATTCGCAAACTATTCCAGTAACGTCTCTTTTATGGATCACAAAAAACTCTTAACAAATGTGCAGTGCCTACAAAATCACTGTTCTGCCGCACACATTACAGGGAACATTGGTGCTGACTCATAAATTACCTCCACGGGATTAAGCACACTATTATCTATGTGGCACACATAAACTAGCGCTGTATACATGTGAAAAAATGTCAAAATGCACTGAGATAAGAGGCGGCCTTCAAGGGTTTAGAAATTAGCATATGAGCCTACCTAGGTTTAGCTTTAAACAAAGAATTCCAAAAGAACAACGCAAATTTGATGATAAAAGTAAATTGGAAAGTTGTTTAAAATTACATGCCCTATTGGAATCATGAAAGTTTTATTTTTATTTGACTAGACTGTCCCTTTAAGTGAAAAGTAGAATCTTTAAAAAAAAAAAAAAAAATTATATATAGGCCTCCCCTTGTGTAAAAGGGAAATGATGAAAAGGACATTAAACTGTAAAAAAATCGGGTATGTAATAGAGAGCAGCAATTAAAAATATTTTTTCTTCAAGGGGCAGAAAGGTCAAATATAAATGTGCATTTCAATTTTAAATAGAAGTACTTTTACAATATTCTTCTAATAATTCTAGTAAAAGTTATTGTTTCAGCGGCATACACACATATGCTGTGTGTGTCTAGATCAGGATACAAACACCATGTCAGAGAGTTGGCTGGGGTGTGTCTTGCGTCAGTAGTCTTACAAGCCCCTGCTAACTGTGAAGGTGTTGTGTTTAAATGGCAGCATATGTGTGTATGCCGCTAAAAAAACTGTAATAACTTTTACTAGAACATTTTTTGCTAATGGATGTATATTGCACCCACGCACATTTGAATTTTGACCTTTCTATCTCTATAAAGCAATTTACACTGATGTTCAAATAGGAGAATGAAAATAAAAATAAATAACTCAAATCACAAACAAAAACAATAATGTGAATAAATGTGATAAAAAGGATATCACGTTGAAGGTCCTCAGTTCCTCAAATAGAGAATAGAGAGAGACACAAAATAGTGAAATATTGTATAAACAGTATTTATATACAATTGTGTGTTCAAATGACTACTCAAATATGCCTGAGCTATCATCAGCTCAGGTGTAAGGGCAATCCTGAGTACAAAGCTGCTAGGATCAGATGTATCTGTGTGTGTGTTTTTTTCACAAACTCTTGAATCTCCAAGAAAAACAAAAGGGATATAGCAATAGTGTGATATTGTTACAACACAATGTAAATGGCCAATGCTTGAAATGTTACTCACACTTTATGGGAGCTGTTTCCAAGCTGCACTTTAAATGCAGACCTGAATTTTATGGCTATTGGGTTAAGCCTAGGCAAAAGAAGTCCGGAACCGCTTCCAGTCAAAATATTTATTAAAAGTATAAAATTATAAAAAAAAATGCAATCTGGCAAAAGATAGTCACTCGGGGTTACAGTGCAAAAATGTTGCAATATACAAGTTACACTTTGTTATCAAGCAGGATGGCAACGTATTGATACAATGTATCCGTATAACAGCCAAAGTCCTTGCAGTACAACACCCTTCCCTGTGACGTATTACCAGATGCGTAATCTCAACGTACGTTTCGCCACGCCCCTGTGGCTTTTTCAAGACAGGAGAATGATACTTATTTGTTAACTGGCAACACTCACCACTCACAGGTCAAATAGTGAGGAAGACGGTAATTTCACAAATGCTAGTGACACTTATGCACCTCATCAGTGTCACTAAAATAATTCTAATGCATTATAAAATACTATATCTTAGATTAAACAAAGGGTATAGAGGATATTTGCTGTTAGTTTTAAATAGGCTGTTAATTCTTGCACCAGAAGCAAGTCTGGGGGCACCAGGTGAAAGCTGCATATGAGCTACCAGTTGTTTTCATAAACTTTTGGATCTGAATGCTTTGTCATTCTTGTTTGTTAAAAAAAGGACATGAGTTGTATTCCAGTTTTCTTTCATTAGGTGGTGAGAGTTCACTAGCCGTTGGTCCTCGGATTCAACTCCGGAGGAGGCAAAGATTCCCAAAGCTCTGAGCACTTAATCCCTCCTACTTCTCTGGCATGCTAGTTTTTTCTTTGTCTCCACAGGACAAATATGAAGAATCGAGGTTCTCCAGATTGTTCGTTGAGAGGGGCCTCAGATCTATTTGAGGCCCATTTTATTTTTCAGAGAGCTGATACTGATAGACAGAGGCGAGATAGGAGAATTGGGCAGTGAGACAATTACAACTAATGGGAATTAGTCACAAGCATTCCACACGTGTTGCAGGGACTGGTCTCTTAGTTCCTCCTATTGGGTCATCCATATATTCCACGCATAGATCCTCTGCTGTGACGTATACAGCACTGAATGGGCTCTCCGATACATTACAGCTACGGACTTACACATAAAACACATTTTACCTTTATTACTTAGAGTTTTCATACTTAGTCTAGTAATCATGAAAATGTTATTATGTGGTAATTCACCTGGGAGTTACATCTCAATGCAACCTTACACCCTTTGAAAGTCCTTCAGGCAGCAGTGAATGGTAATTAGGTTCCTGCCTTAAAAATCTTTTGTCCCACCCAATTACTGGTGGACTTCACAGCAATTGGTTATTTGTTCCCAGGAGTAATGGTTTGTAGACTCTCACCACCTTATGAAAGAAAACCAAATTTATGCTTACCTGATAAATTAATTTCTTTCATGATGGCTAGAGTCCACAAGACTTGCCAATTTTTATTTTTTACTTAATTATTTTTTTCTGGTTTGCAACTTATTTTCCCTACTTTGACCTTTCCTAACTTTCTACTTCTATAGACTAGAATACTAGAAAGGTTGGAGGGATTAAGTGCTTTTAGAACTTTGGGAATATTTGCCTTTTCCTAGTGGCCCAAAGTTGAATCCCAGACATAATGCCTTGTGAACTCTCACTACCATAAAAGAAATTAATTTATCAGGTAAGCATACATTTGGTTTTTCCATTGTTCTAAAGAAGCAAGCTAGTTTTGTCCAGTTCGATATATTATACAGTTATTCACATTTGAGTTTCTATTTTTATTACTCTTGGAAACAGGTCAGTTCATGACTACTACAGACTTAAGTATGTTACTATCACATTTGTATCCTACTTATCCATCAGGATCAAATTTTCTGTCGAACAGCTACAGGTAATGTGTGGTTCTTCCATTCGGTCTGACTGTTGCAAAAGGGGTCTGTACCAAGGTATTTGCTTCCACTCTGGTAAAGAGTAGGTATTAAGGAATGTAGGTGACTCTTTACCTTGATAATAATGTAGGCCTTGTCAACAGAGGTGACAGGCAAGTGGTCAGGCTTCTCATAATTAAGGCAGACATCATGTTAGTCTCATCAAAAGTTTCATGGTGCCATCAAGTTGGGTTTGTTTTTGGTGTATTTTAAGCCACTAAACTTCCAGGTCCTCAGATCCAATTCAGGAGAATGTCTTGTTCATATTTAATTGTGTGTAGGAAGGTCAGGAATAGATTTTATTGAAACTGCAAAGAACCGTTATGGTAGGTGTAATGATGGTCCCTTGGAACGGCATTTGTTTTCCTTCTTAATATAAGGAGAGTCCACGGCATCATTCCTTACTGTTGGGAAATACTGAACCTGGCCACCAGGAGGACACCCCAGCCAAAGGCTTAAATACCTCTCCCACTTCCCCCATCCCCCAGTCATTCTTTGCCTTTCGTCACAGGAGGATGGCAGAGAAGTGTCAGAAGATTTCGGAGTAGTTCCTTAGGAAGGGTATCTGCCCTTCGAAATGGGACTGGAGTTTTAAGTAGTCTTGTCAGCCTCTAAATGAGAGCATTGATGAAAGTTAGAGTCTGGAGATGCAGGGAGAGTCTTTCTGCGAACCCATCCAGACTGCCTGCTAACAGGTCCTAAGCAATCAGTGTTGACGAGTTTCACTGCCTGCTTGTTTTCTCACCATGTCAGGAGCGATGCTACAAGACTGTCACACTTCAGAGGCTGTGTTTCTGTTCCACAGCATGGATTCTGGTAAGATCGGTTTAATTTTTTCATATGTTGAAAACGTTATAAGACAGGGTCACAGTGTGGCTCCTTTTATCTTGATTGAATCATGGGTTCATATCTCGTGAGGGGGATTATTGAACAGTGGGGATTAATCAAATGTGATGCTTTGATTTTATGCTGCTTTATGTGTGAGATTTTATGTGACTGGAACACACAGGTTTTTACTTTCACTTTGAATGCTGCACAGCTTGTAGCTTGGCGTGCTTTTTCTCATAGCAGGGGCGGTCCTGCCTTGCGCACCATGTGACCGGGAGTGGTCTAGCTTTCATTTCCTCTTTCCTGACAGAGCTGGCTGTCGGAGAAGACACTATTTCTCTGTATTGTCTGGGTCTAGGAGGTGGTGAGTGCCCCAGCCAATGGGAGTATAAAGGTGCCGTTTTTGAGAAATAAAGATAATTTATTTTCTGTGTCCTGCTGTTATTAGCTTAAGCTATGGAGGATTCTGATATATTAGAGGGTACTCCCTCTGTTCCAAATAGTAATACCTGTTTATATTGTGAAGAGGCTTTGGTATGCCCGCCCTCTCAATTATGTTCCACATGCCTTGACAACGTTATTCAGTGAAAGAAGGTATCACTGAGCCATCCACCTCTGAGGACTCGCCGTCCCGTGAGGTGCGTACTCAACATTCATCTCCTTCTACACATGCATCTTCCCGTAGCATGCTTAATCCTCCATCTGGAGGGGGCATTTTACCGCCAGATTTTACTGCGCAGTTACAAACAGCGGTGTCTGCGGCCTTCAGTGCTTCACCTCGCCCTGCTAAACGCATGCAAAAGGTTAAACATAGCTCTCCTGCCCCGAGGTCATCATGTGATTTATTGGATTTTACTGCTCTGTCTCAGTTATCCGAGAATGAGTTGCACTCTGAGGCTTCAGAGAATGAACTTTCTTGGACGGAGTCTGCTGCTTCTAAGCCTCCTGCTGCGGAGAAACCAGCCTTTAGATTTAAGATTGAACACTTACATTTTCTTCTAAAGGAAGTCCTGTCTAAATTAGAGGTTCCAGAGGCCAAGCTGCCTGATGAACCTTTGATTCCTAAATTAAACAGAGTTTACGAGGACAGGGTAGTGCCTTTAACTTTTCCTGTGCCTGTAAAGATGGCGAAGATTATTAAGAACGAATGGGACAGAATTGGATCTTCCTTTTCCCCTTCGTCTTCCTTTAAAAAATTATTCCTGGTCCCGGACTCTCAATTGGAGTTGTGGGGTTCCATCCCTAAAGTGGATGGCGCTATCTCCACGCTTGCCAAACGCACTACTATCCCACTTGAGGATAGCTCGTCGTTCATAGAGCCGATGGATAAAAAGATGGAAACTCGTATGTTTAAAAATACGGTATATTTGTTTCAACCGGCAGCGGCTGTTGCCGCAGTTGCTGGAGCAGCTACCTACTGGTGCGACTCCTTATCGGATTTAATTGAGGTGGAGGGTCTCCTTGACGTTATCCAGAAAAGAATTAAGGCCTTAAGAATTGCTAATTATTTTATCTGTGATGCAAACATGCAGATTATTTGCCTAAATGCTAAGGTATCTGGCTTTTCGGTTCAGGCCCATCGGGCACTCTGGCTGAAGTCCTGGTCTGCGGATATGACTTATAAGTCCAGACTTTTTTCTCTCCCCTTTAAGGGAAAGATTTTATTTGGTCCACGCCTGGACATCATTATCTCCACGGTTACAGGGGGCAAGGGTGCCTTCCTACCGCAAGATAAAAAGAACAAGTCTAAGGGACAAGTTTCTAATTTTTATTCTGATAAATCCCAACGACAGCAGTGCTCCTCTAAGCCTGAGCAAACTAAGAGTACTTGGAAGCCGGCTCAGTCTTGGAATAAGTCCAAGCAGAGCAAGAAGCCTGCCAAGACTGAATCAGCATGAAGGGGCGGCCCCTGATCCGGCTCTGGATCGTGTAGGGTGCAGACTGTCATTCTTTTCAGATGCTTGGTTCGGGGACTTGCAGGATCCATGTGTCCTGGAGGTCATAGCTCAGGGATACAAGATAGGTTTCAAGTCTCATCCACCCAAGGGCAGATTTCCCCTCTCAATCCTGTCTTCCAGACCAGAAAAGAGGGAAGCCTTTCTGGGGTGCGTGCAGGATTTGTCCTCCTTGGGAGTCATTGTCCTGGTGCCTATCGCAGAAAGAGGTTTGGGATATTATTCAAACCTTTTCGTGGTCCCATTGAAGGAGGGAACTTTTCGCCTGATTCTGGACCTAAAGTGCTTAAACTAATTTCTAAATGTCCCCTCGTTCAAGATGGAGATGATAAGGTCCATCCTTCCCTTAGTTCAGGAAAGGACAGTTCATGACCACTATAGATCTGAAGGATGCTTACCTTCACATTCCAATCCACAAGGACCACTTCCAGTTCCTAAGGTTTGCGTTCCTGGACCAGCACTTCCAGTTCATTGCACTTCTGTTCGGTCTAGCTACTGCTCCAAGTATTTTTACGAAGGTTCTAGGGGCTCTTCTAGCAGTTGCCAGAATCCGGGGTACTTGGACGATATGCTGGTACAAGCACCATCTTTTCGCCTGTCGGAAGACCATTCAGAATCTCTTCTCTCTCTTCTTCAATCCCACGGATAGAAGATAAACCTAGAAAAGAGTTCTCTTATACCAAGCACCAGGGTGGTATTCCTGGGTACTATAATAGACTCCATATCCATGAGGATATTTCTAACAGACCAGAGATGTTGCAAGCTAGCTTCGGCATGTCTTGCCTTCCGGCCCTCTGTGGCTCAGTGTATGGAGGTGATTGGTCTCATGGGTCCATCATGGACATCATTCCCTTTGCCAGGTTCCGTCTCAGACCGTTGCAACTGTGCATGCTGAGGCAGTGGAACGGCGATCATTTGTATCTGTCTCAACAGATTTCTCTAGATAACCAGTAGAGAGAATCGCTCTCTTGGTGGCTCTATCCAGATCATCTGTCCCGAGAGACATCCTTCTTAAAACCATCCTGGGAGATTGTGACTATGGACGCAAGTCTATCAGGATGGGGAGCTGTTTGGGGTGCCAAGAAAGCACAGGGCCTGTGGACTCAGGAGGAATGCTCTCTCCTGATCAACATTCTGGAACTTCGGGCAATCTTCAGTGCTCTGAAGGCTTGGCCACTTCTGGGTTTGTCCCATTTTATCAGATTCCAATCAGGCAATATAACCTCAGTGGCTTACATCAACCATCAGGGTGGAACGAGAAGCTCCCTAACAATGAGGGAAGTATCTCGGATTCTGGAGTGGGTGGAGGCCCACAGCTGACAATCCTTTCATCCGGGGGATGGTCTCTCTGTCCCAAAATGTTTGCATAGATATGCAACAGGTGGGGAATGCCGGAGATAGATATCATGGTGTCCTGTCTCAATTCCAAGCTACCCAGATATGGTTCAAGGTCCAAGGATCCTCAGGCGGAGCTAATAGATGCATTAGCAGTGCCTTGGAGGTTCGGTCTAATTTACCTTTTCCTGCCGTTACCACTGCTTCCTCGTGCAGTGGCCCGCATCAAGCAGGAGCAGGCATCAGTGATACTGATTGCTCCATCATGGCCGCAAAGGATGTGGTTTGCGGATCTGGTGGGGATGTCGTCATCTACTTCGTGGAAGTTACCTTGTCGCAGGGATCTGCTGAAACAAGGTCCTTTTGTTCATCAAAATCTAGATTCTCTGAGGCTGGCTGTGTGGAGATTGAACGCTTAGTCCTAGCCAAGAGAGGTTTTTCTGAGAGAGTTATTGATACTCTCATTCAAGCTCGTAGACAAGTTACTCATCGCATCTATCATAAGGTGTGGAGAACCTACTTATTCTTGTGTGAAGAGCGTGGATTTTCCTGGCATAAAGTTAAGGTTGCCAGGATCCTATCGTTTCTCCAGGATGAGAAGGGCCTTTCTGCCAGTTCCCTGAGGGGACAGATTTCGGCCCTATCTGTTTTATTGCACAAGAGGCACACAGAGCTTACAGATGTACAATCCTTTGTTAAGGCTCTGACTAGGATCAGGCCTGTGTTTAGATCTAATGCTCCTCCTTGAAGTCTAAATCTTGTTCTTAAGGTTTTGCAACAGGCTCTGTTTGAGCCTATGCATGAAATTGACATTAAATTGTTGTCCTGGAAGGTTATTTTTCTACTGGCTATTGCTTCTGTGCGCAGAGTATCTGAGATTGCTGCCTTGCAATGTGAGCCTCCTTATCTGGTGTTCCATTCTGATAAGGCTGTCCTACATACTAAGTTAGGTTTTCAAGAGATTGTGGTTCCTTCCTTGTGTCTCAATCCTTTTTCTTCAAAGGAACGGTTGCTTCATAATTTGGACGTGGTTCACGCCTTGATGTTATTTATTCAGACTACTAAGGATTTTAGACAAACTTCTGCCTTGTTTGTTGTCTATTGCGGGAAGCATAAGGGTCAGAAGGTCTCTTCGACTTCCTTATCTTTTTGGTTAAGGAGTTTTATCCGCTTAGCTTATGAGATAGCAGGACATAAACCTCCTCAGAGGATTACGGCTCATTCTACTAAAGTAGTGGCTTCCTCTTTGGCCATTAAGAACGAGGATCAGATTTGTAAGGCGGCTACCTGATCCTCCTTATATACTTTCTCCTGTTAAGTGTAGTCAGTCCACGGGTCATCCATTACTTATGGGATTATAACTCCTCCCTAACAGGAAGTGCAAGAGGATCACCCAAGCAGAGCTGCTATATAGCTCCTCCCCTCTACGTCATACCCAGTCATTCTCTTGCACCTAACTAATAGATAGGATGTGTGAGAGGACTGTGGTTATTAAACTTAGTTTTTATTTCTTCAATCAAAAGTTTGTTATTTTAAACGGCACCGGAGTGTGTTGTTTTCTCAGGCAGTATTAGAAGAAGAATCTACCTGAGTTTGTGTATGATCTTAGCGGACGTAACTAAGATCCATTTGCTGTTTTCGGCCATTCTGAGGAGCGAGGTAACTTCAGAACAGGGGACAGCGGGCAGGGTTCACCTGCAAAGAGGTATGTTGCAGTATATTATTTTCTAAGGAATGGAATTGACTGAGAAAATACTGCTAATACCGATATAATGTAAGTACAGCCTTAAATGCAGTAGTAGCAACTGGTATCAGGCTGATATGTATGTATGTTGGCACTGAAGTATTTCTGGGGAATGGCACTTCACTAAGAAAATACTGTATACATATAACTCATAGCCTTTCTGCAGTGAAAGCGACTAGCAACAGGCTTTTTAATAACATTTCATATTTTTATATTTAAAACGTTTACTGGCATGTTAATCGTTTTCTCTCTGAGGTACTTGGTGAAAAATTTTATGGGCATTATTTTTCCACTTGGCTGTCGTTTGTTTTGAATAAGATCAGTTTACTGAGCTTCCCCACTGTTGTATTAGGAGTGGGAGGGGCCTATTTTGGCGCTTTACTGCGCAGTAGAAATTCAGTCACAAGTCTTCCTTGTTCTCCCTGCATGATCCAGGACGTCTCTACAGAGCTCAGGGGTCTCCAAAACTAGTTTGAGGGAGGTAATCACTCACAGCAGACCTGTGAGACTGTGCTTTGACTGTGATAAAAACGTATATATTTTTATTTGTTATCCGTTTTTTAGTATTAAGGGGTTAATCATCCATTTGCTAGTGGGTGCAATCCTTTGCTAAATTAATGCATTTCATGTGAAAATTTGGTTGCTATAACTAATCCGGTTCATTGTTATCTCAACTGTGACAGTTTTTGTGTGCTTCTTAAAGGTACAGTAACGTTTTTTATATTGCTTGTAAATTCATTTGAAAAGTATTTTCCAAGCTTGCTAGTCTAATTGCTAGTTTGTTTAAACATGTCTGACACAGAGGAATCTCTTTGTGCAATATGTTCAAAGGCCAATGTGGAGCCCAATAGAAATTTATGTACTAATTGCATTGATGCTACTTTAAATAAAAGCCAATCTGTACATGTTAAGAAAAATTCACCAGACAACGAGGGGGAAGTTATGCCGACTAACTTTCCTCACGTGTCAGTACCTGCATCTCCCGCTCAGGAGGTGCGTGATATTGTGGCGCCAAGTACATCAGGGCGGCCATTACAAATCACTTTGCAAGACATGGCTAATGTTATGACTGAAGTTTTATCTAAATTACCAGAACTTAGGGGTAAACGCGACCACTCTGGGGTGAGAACAGAGTGCGCTGATAATACTAGGGCCATGTCTGATACTGCGTCACAATTTGCAGAACATGAAGACGGAGAGCTTCATTCTGTGGGTGACGGATCTGATCCAAATAAACTGGATTCAGACATTTCAAATTTTAAATTTAAGCTTGAGAACCTCCGTGTGTTACTAGGGGAGGTGTTAGCGGCTCTGAATGATTGTAACACGGTTGCAATCCCAGAGAAAATATGTAGGCTGGATAAATATTTTGCGGTACCAACGTGTACTGACGTTTTTCCTATACCTAAAAGACTTACAGAAATTGTTAACAAGGAGTGGGATAGACCCGGTGTGCCTTTCTCACCCCCTCCTATATTTAGAAAAATGTTTCCAATAGACGCCACCACACGGGACTTATGGTAGACGGTCCCTAAGGTGGAGGGAGCAGTTTCTACTTTAGCTAAGCGTACCACTATCCCGGTGGAGGATAGCTGTGCCTTTTCAGATCCAATGGATAAAAAGTTAGAGGGTTACCTTAAGAAAATGTTTGTTCAACAAGGTTTTATATTGCAACCCCTTGCATGCATTGCGCCTGTCACGGCTGCGGCGGCATTCTGGTTTGAGTCTCTGGAAGAGACCATTAGCTCAGCTACGCTGGATGAGATTACAGACAAGCTTAGAGTCCTTAAGCTAGCTAATTCATTTATTTCGGATGCCGTTGTACATTTAACTAAACTTACGGCTAAGAACTCCGGATTCGCCATTCAGGCGCGCAGAGCGCTGTGGCTTAAATCATGGTCAGCTGATGTGACTTCTAAATCTAAATTGCTTAACATACCTTTCAAGGGGCAGACACTATTCGGGCCCGGTTTGAAAGAAATTATCGCTGACATTACTGGAGGTAAGGGCCATGCCCTGCCTCAAGACAGAGCCAAACCAAGGGCTAGACAGTCTAATTTTCGTGCCTTTCGTAACTTCAAGGCAGGAGCTGCATCAACTTCCTCCGCTCCAAAACAGGAAGGAACCGTTGCTCGCTACAGACAGGGCTGGAAGCCTAACCAGACCTGGAACAAGGGCAAGCAGGCCAGAAAACCTGCTGCTGCCCCTAAGACAGCATGAAGTGAGGGCCCCCTATCCGGAAGCGGATCTAGTGGGGGGCAGACTTTCTCTCTTCGCCCAGGCTTGGGCAAGAGATGTCCAGGATCCCTGGGCGTTAGAGATCATCTCTCAGGGATATCTTCTGGACTTCAAAGCTTCTCCCCCAAAAGGGAGATTTCATCTTTCAAGGTTGTCAACAAACCAGATAAAGAAAGAGGCGTTTCTACGCTGTGTACAAGATCTTTTACTAATGGGAGTCATCCACCCGGTTCCGCGGTCGGAACACGGACAAGGGTTTTACTCAAATCTGTTTGTGGTTCCCAAGAAAGAGGGAACCTTCAGACCAATCTTGGATTTAAAGATCCTAAACAAATTCCTAAGAGTTCCATCGTTCAAAATGGAAACTATTCGGACAATATTACCCATGATCCAAAAGGGTCAGTACATGACCACAGTGGATCTAAAGGATGCCTACCTTCACATACCGATTCACAAAGATCATTACCGGTACCTAAGGTTTGCCTTCCTGGACAGGCATTACCAGTTTGTAGCTCTTCCCTTCGGGTTAGTTACTGCTCCAAGAATCTTCACAAAGGTTCTTAGTTCTCTTCTGGCGGTACTAAGACCGCGAGGAATATCGGTAGCTCCGTACCTAGACGACATTCTGATACAAGCGTCAAGTTTCCAAACTGCCAAGTCTCATACAGAGTTAGTACTGGCATTTCTAAGGTCACATGGGTGGAAGGTGAACGAAGAAAAGAGTTCTCTTTTGCCACTCACAAGAGTTCCCTTCTTAGGGACTCTTATAGATTCTGTGGAAATGAAAATTTACCTGACAGAGGACAGGTTAACAAAACTCCTAAATGCTTGCCGTGTCTTTCATACCATTCCACACCCGTCAGTGGCACAATGCATGGAGGTAATCGGCTTAATGGTAGCGGCAATGGACATAGTACCTTTTGCACGCCTGCATCTCAGACCACTGCAATTGTGCATGCTAAGTCAGTGGAATGGGGATTACTCAGATTTGTCCCCTATGCTGAATCTGGATCAAGAGACCAGAAATTCTCTTCTATGGTGGCTCTCTCGGCCACATCTGTCCAAGGGGATGCCCTTCAGCAGACCAGATTGGACGATTGTAACAGACGCCAGCCTGCTAGGTTGGGGCGCTGTCTGGAATTCCCTGAAGACTCAGGGATCATGGACTCAGGAGGAGAGTCTCCTTCCCATAAACATTCTGGAATTAAGAGCAGTTTTCAATGCCCTTCTGGCTTGGCCTCAGTTAGCAACTCTGAGGTTCATCAGGTTTCAGTCGGACAACATCACGACTGTGGCTTACATCAACCATCAGGGAGGGACAAGGAGTTCCCTAGCGATGATGGAAGTGTCAAAGATAATTCACTGGGCAGAGTCTCACTCTTGCCACCTATCAGCGATCCACATCCCAGGCGTGGAGAACTGGGAGGCGGATTTTCTAAGTCGTCAGACTTTTCATCCGGGGGAGTGGGAACTTCATCCGGAGGTCTTTGCCCAAATACTTCGGCGTTGGGGCAAACCAGATCTGGATCTCATGGCGTCTCGCCAGAACGCCAAGCTTCCTTGTTACGGGTCCAGGTCCAGGGACCCGGGAGCGGTTCTGATAGATGCTCTGACAGCACCTTGGGCCTTCAACATGGCTTATGTGTTTCCACCCTTCCCGATGCTTCCTCGATTGATTGCCAGGATCAAACAGGAGAGAGCATCGGTGATTCTAATAGCGCCTGCGTGGCCACGCAGGACCTGGTATGCAGATCTAGTGGACATGTCATCCTGTCCACCTTGGTCTCTGCCTCTGAGACAGGACCTTCTGATTCAGGGTCCTTTCAAACATCAAAATCTAATTTCTCTGAGGCTGACTGCATGGAGATTGAACGCTTGATTTTATCAAAGCGTGGATTTTCGGAGTCAGTAATTGATACCTTAATACAGGCTAGGGAACCTGTTACCAGGAAAATTTACCATAAAATATGGCGTAAATACTTACATTGGTGCGAATCCAAGAGTTACTCATGGAGTAAGGTTAGGATTCCTAGGATATTGTCTTTTCTACAAGAAGGTTTAGAAAAGGGTTTATCTGCTAGTTCCTTAAAGGGACAGATCTCAGCTCTGTCCATCCTTTTACACAAACGTCTGTCAGAGGTTCCAGACGTTCAGGCTTTTTGTCAGGCTTTGGCCAGGATTAAGCCTGTGTTTAAAACTGTTGCTCCGCCATGGAGCTTAAACTTAGTTCTTAACGTTTTACAGGGTGTTCCGTTTGAACCCCTTCATTCCATTGATATCAAACTGTTATCTTGGAAAGTTCTGTTTTTAATGGCTATTTCCTCGGCTCGAAGAGTCTCTGAGTTATCGGCCTTACATTGTGATTCTCCTTATCTGATTTTTCATTCAGACAAGGTAGTTCTGCGTACTAAACCTGGGTTCTTACCTAAGGTAGTCACTAATAGGAATATCAATCAAGAGATTGTTGTTCCATCATTGTGTCCTAACCCTTCTTCAAAGAAGGAACGACTTCTACACAATCTGGATGTAGTCCGTGCCCTGAAATTTTATTTACAGGCAACTAAAGATTTTCGCCAAACTTCTTCCCTGTTTGTCGTTTATTCTATACAGAGGAGAGGTCAAAAAGCTTCTGCTACCTCTCTCTCTTTCTGGCTTCATAGCATAATACGTTTAGCCTATGAGACTGCTGGACAGCAGCCTCCTGAAAGAATTACAGCTCATTCTACGAGAGCTGTGGCTTCCACTTGGGCCTTTAAAAATGAGGCCTCTGTTGAACAGATTTGCAAGGCTGCAACTTGGTCTTCACTTCACACTTTTTCCAAATTTTACAAATTTGACACTTTTGCTTCTTCGGAGGCTGTTTTTGGGAGAAAGGTTCTTCAGGCAGTGGTTCCTTTCGTGTAGAGATCCTGCCTGTCCCTCCCGTCATCCGTGTACTTTTAGCTTTGGTATTGGTATCCCATAAGTAATGGATGACCCGTGGACTGACTACACTTAACAGGAGAAAACAAAATTTATGCTTACCTGATAAATTCCTTTCTCCTGTAGTGTAGTCAGTCCACGGCCCGCCCTGTTTTTTATGGCAGGTCTAAATTTTAAATTAAACTCCAGTCACCACTGCACCCTATAGTTTCTCCTTTCTCGTTTGGTTTTGGTCGAATGACTGGGTATGACGTAGAGGGGAGGAGCTATATAGCAGCTCTGCTTGGGTGATCCTCTTGCACTTCCTGTTAGGGAGGAGTTATAATCCCATAAGTAATGGATGACCCGTGGACTGACTACACTACAGGAGAAAGGAATTTATCAGGTAAGCATAAATTTTGTTTTTTCTAAATTTTACAAGCTTGATGTTTTTGCTTCAGCTGAAGCAGCTTTCGGGAGAAAGGTTTTGCAGACTGTGGTGCCTTCAGATTAGGGTCCGCCTCTCTTTTTGTTTCTCCCGTTATCATTCAGTGTCCTCTAGAGCTTGGGTATGTTTCCCAACAGTAAGCAATGATGCCATGGACTCTCCTTATATTAAGAAGGAAAACATAAATTATCCTTACCAGATAATTTCATTTCCTGCTGTATAAGGAGAGTCCATGGCCCCTGCCCAGGTTCTCCGATAGGCAGCCCTCTGAATTATGTTTTTTTTCTGGCACCATTTTATACCCTGATATTTCTCATACTGTTCCTTGTTCTCTCAGCAGAATGACTGGGGGATGGGGGAAGTGGGAGAGTTATTTAAGCCTTTGGCTGGGGTGTCTTTGCCTCCTCCTGGTGGCCCAACAGTAAGGAATGTTTCCGTGAACTCTCCTTATACAGAAGGAAATTAAATTATCTGGTAAGCATGATTTATGTTTTTTTCATTGTTACATTGTTTAGATAAGGATGCTCTTTAGATAGTTGTCCTCTTAGCTTCAAATATATGTAGACAAAACTAACAGAGCAGTTTTGTATTCCCTTAGCTTTCACTCCAACTTACACATCCTCTATCTTTGTTTTAATTATTAGCAGTAAAACCACCATTTAGGTATTTGGACATGTCAGAAGTCAGCAGGATTTGTTATTTTTTTCTCCAAAAGGTGAGTTGTAGACAGAATTATAATTTACTAAACACATCATATGTGGCAGTATATATTCCAATAGCCTAAAAAAGTGTTGCATAGTGCAAAACAAAGCCTATTTATTCATGGGGAATGTATAGTATTTCATAGAGAATGAAGCCTAAATGTAGGGCAACACTCTTATTACAATGGGATGTTCAGGGTATGTAAAGACTTTTACCCCAAACCCAGGACGCTTGTGACGCATGATGTCATCTGTGATATTGTATGACTGTGCATATATGGGTATGTTACAGTGTGTGAAAAGTAACACAAGCTGCTTGTCTTTCTACACAGGACCTGTTTAAAAGCTTTGCACGGCAGCTCTCTCATTTTCTAGCAGGCGATAACAAGACCCCCCTGCGGAGGAATGGTAAGTTCCTTTGCTGCTTGTACATTGAGTTACTGGAGTGCTTATGTGGAGGAGAGACGATTGCTGGACACTACTGAAAAAGTAGTAAAAAGGGGCACAACACCAGAGTAACAGACAAAAGTAACCTGTAACTGTCATTGAACACCCCTCCACAAAACCGTGACATAAATGTGACCTTTAACTCTTCTTCAAAGCCTGACCACTCCACAGAAAGGTGACAACAATGTGAGGCCTGTACTCTGCACAAAAAGGTGACACAGTCAGAAGTCTGAGGCCTGTGCTCTGTACAGAAAGGTGACACAAAAGTTCACTTCTGTCTGTGTCACATTTTGGTGCAGATGGCCAGCCGCAAAAGGTTAAAGGTCACTTCTATCATATGTCACCATTTCGTGAACAGCACATGTCTCAGAGGATTAGACAGAAGTGACCTTTATCCCTCTGAGGCCTGTCCTCTGCATAAAAATATGACACAGACTAAAGTGACCTTTAGGCCTGTCCTCTGCACGGGATGGTGACACAGACATTAGTTACCTGTAACCCTGTAACAGAATGAGGATATTAATCATCAGACGCCCTCATCACAATTGTGACAAACAGAAATGATCAATACATCTTTGAGCTCTGTCCCCTAACCACAGACACTGACAGAAGTGACCTATAACCCTTAGAGGCCTGTCCCATCCTCAGACAATTGCTGCTTGTTACCATGACAGCAAGTAACCACTCTCATATTTCCTGATTCTCTGCAGTAAAAGAAGAGTCCCAGAAGCTGATCAAGACTTTTTTTAAGAACCGGAAAAACTGTGAAAGTGAGGAAGACTGGCAGGATTTACTGAGCACTGCCACGTGATGATCTCCTATCTGCCCAAACAAAATGGGGGTGCAGAGCTGCAGATCCTGCTCACACGGAATATCTATGCATAAACTGAGTAGACGCACTGCTACCTCAGCCTGCCGCGCTCAGCACTGAGAGGGGCGGCACACCTCCGAGGATGGCGGTTGTTCTATCTCTGGACATGTATATATAATAGCGTTCCTGCTTGCTTTTTTTTTTTTTATCTGGATGTATTTCCTGTCGAGTAACAGTTGCTGATATACCCCACACACTGAATGGACAAGCTGCAGTATATAGTATATATGATTGATTTTGTTCTTCTGTGAAATAGTGACAGTTGACTTGCACTAATATAACTATACAGCTGTGGTACTCAGGCTTAGGTCTGATCATGACCTGCAGATCTATAGACTGCTGCATGTATGGCTGCTGGTAATGGGGACAGCGCCATCTACAGTTCACCTGTGGTATGGCACACAACTACATGCTCATTTCCTTGGGATTTGGGGCTCACTATTTAACTGCTGCTATATGTTTGTCCCTCAGTTTGCAAATGTTGTAATACTGGGTTAACCTATTCATGGCCTGAAAATTCTTTTTTGGTGTATGAACTGGGTTGATTCTATTTTTTTCAGGTATTCTATTTAATCTCTTGGCTGGCAAATACATTGCAACCCTCACTGGCAGCCTAGGGGTTAACTTTCAGTCATATTAAAATACAAACAAACAAAGAGCTGCTGTTTTTGATAATTTCAATCTTCCCATTGCAGGTTTCTAACTGAAATTAAAATATCCTTAGAAATCTTAAAAGTATTTTTTTTTAACTTTGGGATACATACGTTTTGCAGTATTTTGTTGTTGCTTAACATCATTGTTGTACAATGTATTTCATGGGAACCACAGGGTTCAGAAATTAACACTTTTTCAGTTGGAAGCCTGCAGTGGAACACTGAAACCTTATAGAGACATAAAACCCAATCTTATTGTTTCCTGATTCCGATAGAACATTCCATTTTACTTCTATTATCTTATTTGCTTAGTTCTTTTGTTGAAAAGCATGCCTAGGTAGTCTAGGTAAGTGATTAGTGGCTGCACATACGGTATATGCTTCTTGTCATTGGTTCGCCCAATGTGTTCAGCCAATTTCTAATTACTGCTCCTTCACCAAAGGATAACAGAAGCATGAAGCATATTTGATAATAGAAGTAATGTGTTCTTTACAACTGAATGCTTTATCTGAATCACCAAAGAAAATGGTGGGTTTTATGTCCCTTTAACATTGTTTCAGGTTTGTGCAAAAAAAATAAAAGGAAGAAACAGTGGTAAAAATGCCTCATTAGCCATGAAATACGGGGACTTATTTATGTTTGAGACATGAGTGTTTATGTTAAACGTCTAAAGAAGAGGAAATATTCATTTTTTTGGTGAATAAAAAACAAACAAAAAAAGCAAATGTATTATTATTATTATACTTTATTTATTAAGCGCCAACATATTCCACAGCTCTGTCCATGGATAAAATTCATTTAAATAAAACAATACAAGACTTGTAAGATACAGGACAAAATTTACAAACACATACAGGAGGGATTGAGGGCCCTATTCCTAAAATGAGGTGATTTTTGATACTGTGATAATCGAAGACCAAATAGTTCAAGGAATCCCATTGAAAATTGTCTTAGCAGTTATTTTTTTGCTCAGGTGTTCAAGAGTTCTTAAAAGAGTTTTCTGATGTATTGGAATACTGCAGGCACATTGACGGTATGCCAAGTACTGAGGGAGTTTGAAAGCATTGGGCTGGAAAACCAAGAGATAAGTAGTTTTTCAGATAAACTAGAATGGTTCCATAATTAAAAACCTTCCAAAGAACGAACCAAATCAGTAAGCATAGTTCTGGGGATAGGAAAACACCCCAATGTTTGGTGTTCCACAGTGCTTGTATGCCACCTCACCAAGAGTTCTGAATGTTGTAGAATTATTTTAGATGCCCCAATAATAGACTTCATTCTTAAATCCAAACAATCGATACAAAAGAAAGATATTACAGAATATCTATTTCTTTCATACAGGTAGTGAGAGTCTATGATCCATTACTCCTGGTAATTACTCTTCTCTACCACTAGGAGGAGGCATAGATTCCCAAACCCTCTATAAAATCCCTCCCACCTCACAGGTACCTGAGTCTTGTCTTTTCCTCCACTGGAGGTGGTCGAAGAATGAAGATGTGCATTTAATTCTTCAGAGAGAGGAGCTTTCAGTCTATGTTGAAGCCCTTTTTTTCCCCTCAGAGTACTGTGCTTGTCAGAGGGATGTATATGGGGTATGGTTTGTGACTCTCTTTTTCACCTCATGGGAAATATGTCACAAACCTTTCATAGTGGTCGCAGGGACTTGTCTTTTGCCTCCTATTATGGATCTACAATATACTCCTATTCCATAACCTCTGTTGATATTTCTGTACTGGTTTGGCTAGCTACTTTACTAGTAGATGTGTGTCTGTTGGTATCATATTTTTATTTATATGACACTCTATAACCTAGTTTAGGCATTTATAATTATATATTTATTTGATATATATAGCCTTGGGACAGAATCATATTATTCCCCCTTTTAATTGTTTGTGCACGTTGACATTTTAGCGCGCAAAGTTTAGTTTTCTATTTTTTAACCATGTGCCGGGCTTTGAGTCTGTGCGTGGTGAGATAGTGCACTTGTGCCATCAGGATTGCGCACGTCTGGATTTTTTTCATCTTCTTAGGGTCGTTAATTTTTCCTGTGCTTCAGCTTTGAGTTCAGCACGTGTCAGGTTAGCGTACCTTTACCTCTAGTATGTGCATGTCGGGTTTAGGTGCGCTAATCTCCCTCAGTTGTTGCGTCCTATTCTGCTGAGTGCTATCCAGGCTTCAGGTGTGGAGTCTACTTGTCTCCTGCTTTATTTTTCGTTAAGACTTAGCACACCTTAGACCTGTAATTATTATTAAGCTTCTTTTGGAGGGAGATATTATCCCCTTAAGGGGATATCATTATTTATGCTATAATAGAGCCTTCTGGTTAATGCTGTGTCCATGTAAACTTCTTAGTAAGAGTATTGGTATCTGTTAGCTGCTGGGTGTCGCAGGGAACTTCTCTGTCCTCCTTCCAGCAATCTGTGCTAACACCCCCACCTGGCAACCAGTGTTAAGCTTACACTGCTTTCCTTCTACCTCAGGTCCTTGTCAGAAGTCTGGATGAAGCTATCAGACCTGGAAGTGCTGTGTCTGCCCCACAACAGAGGCCCTAAGGTAAGTGCCTTTTCCTTATCTAGGAGATCCTTATGGACACCAATTGGAGAATAAAGTCTCTCTTTCACCTTAAGAGCCTGGGGACTAAGAAACATTTCCCTTATGTATAGGGATTTATTCTTATGAGGCAGTTTAATGCTGCAGGGCACTATACTACTCTATGCTGAGTTTGTTTCCTTTAATTAGTATGGGACTGAGGCATGTGAGGGAGAGCTTTCGTTAATTAGAAGGTGTTATACTCTAACAATGTATAAAAGAAGGGTTTAAACACTTATATAATGGATTTTCACTCTTTAGGGCGCCGCTGTCTGCTACTGAGACAGCGTTAATGTTGGCATTTTGTGACGTCAGATTTTAATTGCGCAGTTTTGGCGCCATTATTCCACTCACACCACTTCTGTTTTCTGTCAGATGACTTCATCAGGTGTTTTCCTGCGCTCTGCTGACTTCAGCCTCGGAGAGTTTAGCTTTAGAGTCAGCGGATAGTGTGACTGTTAGCTACGATCGAGTCCTCTCCTTCTGGACCTAACGAAGGTGGTAAGTCTCCCCAGTCAGCAGCTTAGCTTCGGCTGAGGGATATATAGGTGCCATCTTTATTTCTTATTTAGCGGTGGGCAGTCTAGGTCTGTAGAGAGGCTTTTTCTGTATTAATGTTTTTATGTAACAATCTTTTTGTGCATATATTATATTTCTTTATAATGACACAATGAGTCCACGGATCATCTAATTACTATTGGGAATATCACTCCTGCCCAGCAGGAGGCGGCAAAGAGCACCACAGCAAAGCTGTTAAATATCACCTCCCTTCCCTCCCACCCCAGTCATTCTCTTTGCCTATGTTAGAGCTAGGAAGTGGTAAAGTTAGGTGTTAATAAAAGATTCTTCTATCAAGAGTTTTATTTTTTAAGTAGTACAAGATTGTGCTGCTTTGTTCTGGGGTGTAGCTGTAGTCCATATCAGTCTCTTCAGTAGAACAGTGGTGGCTTTAGAGAAATGGGAACTTGTGGGACATAATTCTCACTGCGATTCCCATACATTTATGCTGCCCTAATCCTGGAAGTCTGAGTAAAATGGCTCAGTCTCTATCTATTTTTCCACAGGTCCATGTGAGGGAGAGGACCTCTCAAACCTAGTGAGCTGCCTTGCTGCCTGGCAGATTGATAAGGTAAGTGCTGACTTTATTTTTTCTGGGACTAGAAGAGAAAAGGTTGGGCACTTTTATTTCCTAAGGAAAAAAGATGACATTTATTATTTTCCTGGAACTATATAATATTCCTTATGTATTATAAAGGGATCATATAGGGCAGCATTGGCAGGCACTGGGGATTGAGGAGATCAGGCTCAATGTGGTGATACTCTGTCAGTTTTTATTATGGAGTTTTTCACTTAAAATGTCGGCTAACATTTTAGTTAAAATGAACACACCCATGATGGGCGTGACTTGTGTGGCGGTAGTATTATGTGCTGCGAACATACTCTCAATTATGATAACAGAATGAGAGAAATCTAATTCTTGCCGTTTTGTTAGTTAAATGGAATTATGGGTTTTTTACATTATTCAACCGTTTTAGCCGGAAATTGTTATACTTTGGTTCCGGTTTCCATAACACAATTATTCCCAGTAATCCGACAAGGTGTCAGACTTAGCAGCTATATTCGAGAGCGCCAACTAGAGGCAAAGGAAGATTCTATATTTTTCACATATACACATTTTTTCACACATACACAATTTTTTCAAAGGATTTTTTCACATATATTTTTTCCACAAAATTTTTTTTTCATCGAATCATCAGTTTATTTTTTCATCTGATCTTTTCACTGGATTTCTTCACTGGACTTTTTCACTTCATTTTTAATATATATATATATATAATTTTATACCAAGGAAATCATACAACTTATTTATTGGACTTTTTTTCCTCCAGAGATCATTTTATGTGACTCATATTTCGCTTATCCCCGTAATTGGTGACATTATTAGTTTTAATATATTTTTTATTGTTTTTAATTAGTTTCATTTGCTTGTTATTACTATTTATAATTGTATTTTTAGTATATTTTAGTATATATGTTACATGGATCCATGCTATCAAGTATATGTTTAATAAATGTCTGATAATCATTGATTTATTTGTTATAATCTTCCTTTGCCTCTAGTTGGCGCTCTCGGATTATTTGTTGTTTTTTGTGTTCTTATTAGGGTAAGCTAGATACCCTATATCCAGGAGCCATAAGGAAGTAGGTTGAGCGCTGTTAGATATTTTGTACACAGACTTAGCAGCTATAGCTGAAGTGTAAAAGGTGTTTGATGTGTGTTAAATCTTTAACATTTAAAGAAACAGTAACGTTATTTTTCTGTATACATTTTTTTCTATTTGTCTGTTATAGATTACAGATATCTAATATCCTTTTGGTTTAAATTATTATATAGTCCGCCAGTCTTTTTCTGTCTCTCATGTGTTGAGAGAACACAACATTTTTAGTTTTTTTGAGCCAATATTGTTAATTGAACAATGTTCAAAATATGCCGCAGTTTTTCTCCTCAGGTGTCCCAAAACTTTTTTATTAATAATACAGTGCCATGCTTTTCCTCCCAATTCCCTTGCTACAGGGAGAGCGCTAGAGGAAATGTAAAAATATCAGTGTGTATGGTTTCTGTCATGACTGTATCTATCCCAAATTTTCCCTCTCATAAGCTTGAAGAGGAGGAAACTTCGGTATCACCTTAGGGTAAGATCTTAGATTCAGACAGTGTAATTCCTTCCTCGGATGCTGAAGTTGTATACTTCTGATTTAAGCTAGAGCACCTCCGTTTACTATTTAAGGAGGTTTTAGCTACCCTGGACGACTCTGATACTACGGTCATAGTCAATCCAAAACAAGTTTTGTAGCGTGCCCTTCATGGCAGAAGTTTTTCTTGTACCAGATAGGGCTACAATGATTATTACTAAGGAATGGGAGAGACTGGGTATCCTTTTTTCTCCATTCCCTATAATACTAAGATGTTTCTCTAGCAGACGCTATCAAGGAATATTGGCAGACGGTACCCAAAGGGCAATTTCCACGCTAGCCAAGAAAGCTACTATTCCTATAGAGAATAGTTGTTCCTTTCAGGATCTTATGGATAAGAAGTTAGAGGGGTCGCTCAGGGGTTGCAATGACTTCCTGAGATTTGTATTGCTACTATCACTAGTGCTGCAGCATTCTGGATGCGTTGTCTGATTCTATTTGGACAGACACTCCCCTCGGAAACTATTCCAGGATAGGATAAAGGCCCTTAAGTTGGCTATCTCTTTTATTACAGAGCTTCCCTTCAGGTTATTAAGCTGGGAGTTAAGATTTCAGGCTTTGCCATTTTGGTCTGCAGAACCTTATGGTTAAAATATTGATCTGCGTATGTGTCATCGAAGTCTAGACTTTTGGCGATTCCTTACAACGCGAGTCCTTATTTGGGCCTGTTTTGACGGAGACATTTTCTGATCTTATGGGAGGTAAGGGACATTTTCTCCCTCAGGATAAGAAAAATAAACAAAAAGGACGTCAGAGTAATTTTCGTTCATTTAGAGATTTCACAGGAAATCCTTCCTCTTCCTCCTCCAAGCAGGAGCAGTCCAAGTTTTCCTGGAGGCCCGACCAGCCTTGGGAAAGGTGAAAGCAATCTGAGAACCCTAATATTGAGTCAAAGGCTTGGGTTCGAGATGTTCTAGATCCATGGCATCGTGTCCCAGGGATACAAACTAGTTCCAGACCTTTTTCTTCCAGGGGCAGGTTTTTGCCTTCATTTCTGTAGACTAGACAAAAGAAGAGGTATTCTTACACTTGTATGGAACCTCTCCAACCTGGGAGTGATAGTTACTGCTCCATTGCAGGAATGGGGTCTGGGGTTTTGATTCCAATCAGTTTGTGGTTCCCAAAAAGGAGGGAACCTTCAGACCAGTTTTAGATCTCAAGAGTCTAAAACAAGTTTTCTCAGAGTGCCGTCCTTCAAGATGGAATCTATTCGTTCCATTCTTCCTTTGGTCCAAGTGGGGCAATTTATGTCCATGGTGGATTAAAGGACACATTCCTGCATGTTCCCTTCCACAGGGACCATCACAAATTTCTAGGAATCTCTGCTGGTGGTGCTCCGTTTGCGGGGCATTGCAGTGGCACCTTATCTGAACGACATTCTGCTTAAGGCGCCTTCTTTTAAGCAAGATCACTCACGTAAATGTTATCTTTCCCGCGGTCTCTCTGACAGAAGGTGAAGTTGGAAAATAGTTCCAATTACAAAGGTTCTTGAGAACCTTTATAGATTCATTTTCTATAAAAAAATATTACAGGAAAAACAGGAAATCAAGGATTTTTTTACTTTTGCCTAGCACTTCAGTCCTTTCCACGGCCATCGGTGGCTCAGTGCGTGGAGGTAAGTAGACTGATGGTAGCGGCAACGGACATCATTCCGTTCGCCCATTTCTACCTCAGACTTCTGCAGTTAAGCATGCTCAGGCAGTGGAACTGAGATTATGCGGATCTGTCTCCGCGATTACAGATGGAGCAGGAATTGGAATGAGATCAGCTGGAATTGGAATTCATGGCATATCGGCAGAATGCTGAGCTTCCATGGTACGGGTCGAGATCAGGGGACCCTCACGCTGTTCTGATGAACGCTCTGGTGGTAGCCTGGAATTTCAGTTTTCACATACCTATTTGCTCTTCTTCCTCGAGTCATTGCTCGACTCAAGCACAAACAGGTGTCGGTGATCTTCAGTGCATCGGTGTGGCTTCGCAGGATTGGTATGCAGACCTGGTGGTCATGTCATCTCTTCCGCCTTGAAGATTTCTGGTGAGGAAGGTCTTTCTACTTCAAGGAACCTACCTTCATCCAAATCTAATTTCTCTGAAGCTGACTGTTTGGAGATTGAACGTTTATGTTAAGCGGGCACTTTCGGAATTGGTCATTGAGACCATGATTCAGGCTTGTAAACCTGTGACTAGAAAGATTTAATCCATAAATATGGCATAAATATCTATATTAGCGTGAATCCAAGGGCTACTCTTGGAGTAGAGTTCGGATTTCTAGAATTCTGTCTTTTCTCCAAGAAGAATTGGACAAGGGTTTTTATTGGCGAGTTCCCTAAAGGGTCAATTTCTGCCTTGTCTATTTTGTTATATAAACATCCGGCGGACGTCCCATATGAATAATCGTTTTGTCAGGCCTTGGTCAGGATCAGGCCTGTATTCAAATCAGTTACTCCTCCATGGAGTCTTTATTTAGTTTTTAAATTTCTTCAAGGGGCCCCGTTTGAGCCCATGTATTCCTTCGATATTAAGTTGCTATCTTGGAATGTTTGGTTTCTTGTGGATATTTCTTCTACTCGTAGAGTGTCAGAGCTCTAGGCATTACAGTGTGAGTCTCCTTAAATTCTTTTTCATTCGGATAAGATGGTTTTATGTTCTAAATAAGGGTTCTCCCTAAAATAGTTTCAGTCCGGAACATTAATCATGAGATTGTTGTTATTTCCTTGTGTCCTAAATTCTATTTACAGGCTACTAAGGTTTTTCGTCAGTCTTCTGCTTTCTTCATGGATTTCTATCGAAAACTTAAGAGTCAGAAAGCGACGGCCACTTCTCTTTCTTTGTGGCTGAAGAGTATCATAAGTTTTGTCTATGAAACTGCTGGACATGAATAGAATGGTTATAGACCAGAATTCTATTTCTCTGCCTCTAGGAGACAAATGTTTGTTTTGTGAAGAGGCTCAAGTAGTCCCTCCAGCTCAATTATGTTCTTTATGTTTATTCAATATGTTAAAATCTAAGTCTAAAAGATCTAAGGTTTTTTTTTAAAAAAAAAAAAAGGTTAACCCTTCAGAGCCCTGTATTTCTCATGACTCTTCTGCCCTTGACATACCTCAACTTTCTCCTCAGTCCCCGTCCCTAGTAGTTGCACCGGCAGTGCCCTGCAGCTCAACTCTGTCTCTTTCTGGAGGAATTTTTTTGCCAGGAGATTTTGCAGCACAGCTTCAATCGGCTATTTCTGCTGCGCTGAGCTCCTTACCTATAACAGGTAAGAGGAAGAGAAAAATTAAACATATTTCCTCTGACTTGGGAATCTCTTCGGAATTCGTTTGGCTGTCATCCGATTTTAATCCCCTAGGGGGCAGCAAACAACCAGAAATGCAGTCTTGTCATCAAAAATTGCCACAGTTCAATATATCCTTATGAAGTAGTTATTTAACCCCTTAATGACCACAATGTACCCTGTATGTCACTGGTCGTTAAGGGTTTTTTCAGGACATCATAGCACAAGTCTAGCAAGAAGACGCTATTAATACCCTCCCTCCAGCAGGCTTTGTGGAATAGAGCAGTCTCAACGCTGGTGGCAAGACCGCGCTATAAAACAATCAAGTCCCAAAAAAAGGCCAGTGACATACAGGGTACGTCGCTGGTCCTTAAGGGGTTAAACTATTTAACTTCCTTGTATTAATCATTTACAATTTTAATTATAGAGGGGATTATATAATGTCATTTTTCTGATTACTCCGATACCAAATACAAGTATGTTCCTAGTGATTATATTAATAAACAATTACACTATCAATCATTTGTTCTCCCCAGAATCACAGCATTCAAATATCCTGGCATATATTCATACAAACACAGCATATTTCCCATTCAGTGCACCTCTTTCTGAATGTATAGATTGATGCCCATAACCAACATTCATAGGACATCCTGCTGTCTGCAAAACAAAGAAATAATTGTTAAAAATGTCAAACATTAATATATCTATTTGTAGTATTTATCAATCTCAGCAAATATTTATCTAATATGTTGTTGTTTCAGATCAATACATATATATACATATATATATATATATATATATATATATATATATATATGTGTGTGTGTTTTTAATATGATCTGTGTATTTTAAATTATGAGGATTTAGACACAATTTCTTTATCTGAGATCTCGTTTCTTATGTGCTGTATGTAACTTGAGTTCAGATGTCTTCTCAACTGAGAATGTGTATCAGATCTCAGCAGGGATAATTTAGCACTTAGATGGTAAAAACTACAATTCCTTGAACATGTTTGTAGATCCAATCATTCCCACAGATGGGGGCCTGTGAGTTAATTACTCATCTTGGGCATGAAGCCCATATATGGGCATATACCTCTGGGGTTTTCAAAAATTCTAATATTTACCTTGAAGTGGTTCACTGGTCTTATCTTATACAAAGCTTTAAACCTTTTGTCCTTTCTTAAGATAACTATGACAACAATTCTTTTGATCTCATTTGGATGTATTGTAATCAGGAAGAAGGGGGGTGTCTCACCCAGCCTAGACCATCTCATATAACATTGGATTTTTAGCTTCAAAATGAAATATCGAATATCTATGATATATCTGTAGCTTATTTAATGTTACTTACAGGTACCCTGACAGAGGTGTTAGCTACTTTGGACGTTCCGGAGTCCAAACCATTGGAAACACCTAAGATTTTAAAACTAAACAGAGTTTATTATATTAAGTCCAAGTCTCTGGAAGTTTTCCCAGTTCCAGATCGTATGTCTGACATCATCACTAAGGAATGGGAGAAGCCGAGGATTCCTTTTTCTCCTTCCCCTAATTTTAGGAAAAGTTTCCAGTTTCTGACTCTCCTCTGGAGTTATGGAATACTGTTCCTAAGGTGGATGGAGCTATTTCCACCTTGGCTAAGAGAACTACTATTCCTCTGGAGGATAGTACCACTTTCAAGGACCCCATGGATGGATAATTGGAGGGGTACTCAGTCTTCTTGGCAGCCGGCTGCGAGTATAGCGGTTGTCGCTGGAGCCACCACTTACTAGTGTGACTCCTTATCTGATTTGATTTTGGAAGAAACTCCTTTGGAGGAGATTCAAGATCGAATAAAGGCTTTAAAATTGGCCAATTGCTTTATTTGATATTGATAATATACTGAATTGCTAATAATGTATAAATCTCTCTGGTTGATAAATTGAAGTTACATGAGATTATTTTGGCCTTGATAGTTGAATTATATCTCCTGGAAATTCTATTAGATTTATTGAGATTTAGTACGATTTGTATTGTAATATTTGATTCATATTTGTTTAACCAAACGTTGTTAAATAAGCCATATGTTGAACTGGTTAATGTTACTGGCTAATTATAAATTGTTCTAGTAAAATTCAATTGTGATATGTAATAGTTAATTCATTTTGAGTTAAGGTTAATTTCTAAATAATATTGTGGCCATATACAGGATAACAGACAATTTAATTGAATATTAATTAATCTAAATATTTATATAGCTTGCTTTATATCGTAATTCTATAATATAAAAGGCCAAGTGTGTTTGTCCGAAGCTGTAATGCGCAGTAGAGACAGCACGAGGACAATAACACCTGGCCCTACCCGATCTGCTGTTTGCGGCACGGTGCATCGAAAGTGGGCGAGACCGGAGATGTGGCTGGGCGCGGTGGGGGCAGGGCGGGCCTGGTAGGCGCAAGAGAGAAGGGCAAGAGATAGAAAGAGAGGGGGAGAGACAAAAAGAGATGGGAAAGAGCTAAAGAGAGGGGAAGAGAGAGAAAAAGAGGGGGGAGAGAGAGCAAAAGAGAGGGGAAAGAGCAAAATAGAGGGAAGAGAGAGCAAAAGAGAGGGGGACAGAGAAAATAAGAGGTGGAAAGAGAGAGAGCAAAAGAGAGGGGAAGAGAGAGAGCAAAAGAAGAGAGGGGGAGATGGGGAGAGAGAGCAAAAGAGAGGGGGGAGATAGCAATAGAGACGGGGAGAGAGAGAGCTAAAGAGAGGGATGGAGAGTGACAGAGCAAAAGAGATGGGATAGAGACAGAGCAAAAGAGAGGGGGGGAGAGAGAGCAAAAGAGATGGATGAGAGAGACCGAGCAAAAGAGAGGGGAGAGAGACAGAGCAAATAAGAGGGGGGGGAGCAAAAGAGAGGAATGGAGAGACAGAGCAAAAGAGAGGGGAAAGAGACAGAGCAAAAGAGAGGGGGGAGAGACCGCGCAATAGAGAGGGGGGAGAGAGCGCAATAGAGAGGGATGGAGAGACAGAGCAAAAGAGTGGGGGGAGAGACAGAGCAAAAGAGAGGGGGGGGAGAGAGAGAGCTGTGCTGCAAAAAATGGCCCGTGTAAACGGGCTTTAGGACTAGTATTGTAATAATCAATTAATATATATATTGTAATAGTCAATTAATATATATCATATCTGGTCATAACCAATATCCTATTTACTGCATAAATATAATCACTGTGTTTCTAAAAATTACCTGAATCAGAACTTAGGAATTATTTAAATTTGGGATTAAATATTAATATTTAATAATAATTTTATTGTCACTAATTGCTGGACATCTCAATAGTATTATTTCTTCTGTTAAGTGTGATCAGTCCACGGGTCATCATTACTTCTGGGATATTAACTCCTCCCCAACAGGAAGTGCAAGAGGATTCACCCAGCAGAGCTGCATATAGCTCCTCCCCTCTACGTCACTCCCAGTCATTCTCTTGCACCCAACGACTAGATAGGAGGTGTGAGAGGGCTATGGTGATTATACTTAGTTTTATATCTTCAATCAAAAGTTTGTTATTTTAAAATAGCACCGGAGTGTGTTATTACCTCTCTGGCAGAGTTTGACGAAGAATCTACCAGAGTTTTTGCTATGATTTTAGCCGGAGTAGTTAAGATCATATTGCTGTTTCTCGGCCATCTGAGGAGAGGTAAACTTCAGATCAGGGGACAGCGGGCAGATGAATCTGCATAGAGGTATGTAGCAGCTTTTATTTTCTGACAATGGAATTGATGAGAAAATCCTGCCATACCGATATAATGTCATGTATGTATACTTTACACTTCAGTATTCTGGGGAATGGTACTTCACTAGAATTACACTGTAAGAAGTACATTAAGCTGTTTAATAACTAGAAATTATGTTTAACGTTTTTGCTGGAATGTAAAATCGTTTTCATTTGCTGAGGTACTGAGTGAATAAATGTTTGGGCACCATTTTCCCACTTGGCAGTTGCTTAATCTTTTTCTGACAGTTTCTGTTCTCTCTCACTGCTGTGTGTGAGGGGGAAGGGCCGTTTTTTGGCGCCTTTTCTATGCATCAGTTATTTCAGTCAGCAGCTCATTGTATTTCCTGCATGATCCGGTTCATCTCTACAGAACTCAGGGGTCTTCAAACTTATTTTGAGGGAGGTAATTTCTCTCAGCAGAGCTGTGAGAATTATAGTTGACTGTGATAAAAAACGTTTATTCTGTAATTGTTTCCTGCTTTCAGAATTTGTTATCTTTGCTATTGGGATTAAACCTTTGCTAAAGTTGTGTTGTTTACAAGGATTGAGGCTATAACTGTTTCAATTTATTAATTTTCAACTGTCATAGATTTTCTGTGCTTCTTAAAGGCACAGTACGTTTTTAATATTATTCTAATTGAATTGTATTCTAAGTTGCAAGTTTATTTGCTAGTGTGTTAAACATGTCTGATTCAGAGGAAGATACCTGTGTCATTTGTTGCAATGCCAAAGTGGAGCCCAATAGAAATTTATGTACTAACTGTATTGATGCTACTTTAAATAAAAGTCAATCTGTACAAATTGAACAAATTTCACCAAACAACGAGGGGAGAGTTATGCCGACTAACTCGCCTCACGTGCCAGTACCTGCATCTCCCGCTCGGGAGGTGCGTGATATTGTAGCGCCGAGTACATCTGGCCGGCCATTACAAATCACATTACAGGATATGGCTTCTGTTATGACTGAAGTTTTGGCTAAATTACCAGAACTAAGAGGTAAGCGTGATCACTCTGGGGTGAGAACAGAGTGCGCTGATAATATTAGGGCCATGTCAGATACTGCGTCACAGGTTGCAGAACATGAGGACGGAGAACTTCATTCTGTGGGTGACGGTTCTGATCCAAACAGACTGGATTCAGATATTTCAAATTTTAAATTTAAACTGGAAAACCTCCGTGTATTACTAGGGGAGGTGTTAGCGGCTCTGAATGATTGTAACACAGTTGCAATACCAGAGAAAATGTGTAGGTTGGATAAATATTTTGCGGTACCGACGAGTACTGAGGTTTTTCCTATACCTAAGAGAATTACTGAAATTGTTTCTAAGGAGTGGGATAGACCCGGTGTGCCGTTCTCACCCCCTCCGATATTTAGAAAAATGTTTCCAATAGACGCCACCACACGGGACTTATGGCAAGCGGTCCCTAAGGTAGAGGGAGCAGTTTCTACTTTAGCTAAGCGTACCACTATCCCGGTGGAGGATAGCTGTGCTTTTTCAGATCCAATGGATAAAAAATTAGAGGGTTACCTTAAGAAAATGTTTGTTCAACAAGGTTTTATATTGCAACCCCTTGCATGCATTGCGCCGATCACGGCTGCAGCGGCGTTCTGGATTGAGTCTCTGGAAGAGAACATTAGTTCAGCTACTCTGGACGACATTACGGACAGGCTTAGAGTCCTTAAACTAGCTAATTAATTCATTTCGGAGGCCGTAGTACATCTAACTAAACTTACGGCGAAGAATTCAGGATTCGCCATTCAGGCACGCAGGGCGCTGTGGCTAAAATCCTGGTCAGCTGATGTTACTTCTAAGTCTAAATTGCTTAATATACCTTTCAAAGGGCAGACCTTATTCGGGCCCGGGTTGAAAGAGATTATCGCTGACATTACAGGAGGTAAAGGCCATGCCCTGCCTCAGGACAAAGCCAAAACTAAGACTAGACAGTCTAATTTTCGTTCCTTTCGTAATTTCAAAGCAGGAGCAGCATCAACTTCCTCTGCACCAAAACAGGAAGGAGCTGTTGCTCGCTACAGACAAGGCTGGAAACCTAACCAGTCCTGGAACAAGGGCAAGCAGACCAGGAAACCTACTGCTGCCCCTAAAACGGCATGAATTGAGGGCCCCCGATCCGGGATCGGATCTAGTGGGGGGCAGGCTTTCTCTCTTCGCCCAGGCTTGGGCAAGAGATGTCCAGGATCCCTGGGCGCTAGAAATAATATCTCAGGGATACCTTCTGGACTTCAAATACTCTCCTCCAAGAGAGAGATTTCATCTGTCAAGGTTGTCAACAATCCAGACAAAGAAAGAGGCGTTTCTACGCTGCGTACAAGAGCTCTTGTTAATGGGAGTAATCCACCCAGTTCCACGATCGGAACAGGGACAGGGGTTTTACTCAAATCTGTTTGTGGTTCCCAAAAAAGAGGGAACTTTCAGACCAATCCTGGACTTAAAGATCCTAAACAAGTTCCTAAGAGTTCCATCGTTCAAGATGGAGACTATTCGGACAATTTTACCTATGATCCAAGAGGGTCAGTACATGACCACTGTAGATTTAAAAGATGCTTACCTTCACATACCGATTCACAAAGATCATTACCGGTACCTAAGGTTTGCCTTCCTAGACAGGCATTACCAGTTTGTAGCTCTTCCATTCGGATTGGCTACAGCTCCAAGAATCTTCACAAAGGTTCTGGGTGCTCTTCTGGCGGTACTAAGACCGCGGGGAATCTCGGTAGCTCCATACCTAGACGACATTCTGATTCAAGCTTCAAGCTTTCAAACTGCCAAGTCTCATACAGAGTTAGTACTGGCATTTCTAAGGTCACATGGATGGAAGGTGAACGAAAAGAAAAGTTCACTCGTTCCACTCACAAGAGTTCCCTTCCTGGGGACTCTTATAGATTCTGTAAAAATGAAGATTTACCTGACAGAGGACAGGTTAACAAGACTTCAAGGTGCTTGCCGCACCCTTCATTCCATTCAACACCCGTCAGTGGCTCAATGCATGGAGGTAATCGGCTTAATGGTAGCGGCAATGGACATAGTACCCTTTGCACGCCTACACCTCAGACCACTGCAACTGTGCATGCTAAGTCAGTGGAATGGGGATTACTCAGACTTATCCCCTTCTCTGAATCTGGATCAAGAGACCAGAAATTCTCTTCTTTGGTGGCTTTCTCGGCCACATCTGTCCAGGGGGATGCCATTCAGCAGACCAGACTGGACAATTGTAACAACAGACGCCAGCCTTCTAGGTTGGGGTGCCGTCTGGAATTCTCTGAAGGCTCAGGGACAATGGAGTCAGGAGGAGAGTCTCCTGCCAATAAACATTCTGGAATTGAGAGCAGTTCTCAATGCCCTCCTGGCTTGGCCCCAGTTGACAACGCGGAGTTTCATCAGGTTTCAGTCGGACAACATCACGACTGTAGCTTACATCAACCATCAGGGAGGGACACGAAGCTCCGTAGCTATGATGGAAGTATCAAAGATAATTCGCTGGGCAGAGTCTCACTCTTGCCACCTGTCAGCAATCCACATCCCGGGAGTGGAGAACTGGGAGGCGGATTTCTTAAGTCGTCAGACTTTTCATCCGGGGGAGTGGGAACTTCATCCGGAGGTCTTTGCCCAAATACTTCGACGTTGGGGCAAACCAGCACCTGCGTGGCCACGCAGGACTTGGTATGCAGATCTGGTGGACATGTCATCCTGTCCACCTTGGTCTCTACCTCTGAAACAGGACCTTCTGATACAGGGTCCCTTCAAACATCAAAGTCTAACTTCTCTGAAGCTGACTGCTTGGAAATTGAACGTTTGATTTTATCAAGACGTGGGTTTTCTGAGTCAGTTATTGATACCTTAATACAGGCTAGGAAACCTGTTACCAGAAAGATTTACCATAAGATATGGCGTAAATACCTATATTGGTGTGAATCCAAAGGTTACTCTTGGAGTAAGGTTAGGATTCCTAGGATATTGTCTTTTCTACAAGAAGGTTTAGAAAAGGGTTTATCCGCTAGTTCATTAAAGGGACAGATCTCAGCTCTGTCCATTCTATTACACAAACGTCTGTCAGAAGTTCCTGACGTCCAGGCTTTTTGTCAGGCTTTGGCCAGGATTAAGCCTGTGTTTAAAACGGTTGCTCCACCATGGAGTTTAAACCTTGTTCTTAATGTTTTACAGGGCGTTCCGTTTGAACCCCTTCATTCCATTGATATAAAGTTGTTATCTTGGAAAGTTCTATTTTTAATGGCTATTTCCTCGGCTCGAAGAGTCTCTGAGTTATCAGCCTTACATTGTGATTCTCCTTATTTGATTTTTCATTCGGATAAGGTAGTTCTGCGTACTAAACCTGGGTTCTTACCTAAGGTAGTTACTAACAGGAATATCAATCAAGAGATTGTTGTTCCTTCTTTATGCCCAAATCCTTCTTCGAAGAAGGAACGTCTACTGCACAACCTGGATGTAGTCCGTGCTCTAAAATTTTACTTACAGGCAACTAAGGAATTTCGACAAACGTCTTCTCTGTTTGTCGTTTACTCTGGGCAGAGGAGAGGTCAAAAAGCTTCTGCTACCTCTCTTTCTTTTTGGCTTCGTAGCATAATTCGTTTAGCTTATGAGACTGCTGGACAGCAGCCTCCTGAAAGGATTACAGCTCATTCCACTAGAGCTGTGGCTTCTACTTGGGCCTTTAAGAATGAGGCCTCTGTTGAACAGATTTGCAAGGCTGCAACTTGGTCTTCGCTTCATACTTTTTCCAAATTTTACAAATTTGACACTTTTGCTTCATCGGAGGCTATTTTTGGGAGAAAGGTTCTTCAGGCAGTGGTTCCTTCTGTATAAAGAGCCTGCCTATCCCTCCCGTCATCCGTGTACTTTTGCTTTGGTATTGGTATCCCAGAAGTAATGATGACCCGTGGACTGATCACACTTAACAGAAGAAAACATAATTTATGCTTACCTGATAAATTCCTTTCTTCTGTAGTGTGATCAGTCCACGGCCCGCCCTGTTTTAAGGCAGGTAAATATTTTTTAATTTATACTCCAGTCACCACTTCACCCTTGGCTTTTCCTTTCTCGTTGGTCCTTGGTCGAATGACTGGGAGTGACGTAGAGGGGAGGAGCTATATGCAGCTCTGCTGGGTGAATCCTCTTGCACTTCCTGTTGGGGAGGAGTTAATATCCCAGAAGTAATGATGACCCGTGGACTGATCACACTACAGAAGAAAGGAATTTATCAGGTAAGCATAAATTATGTTTTTTGAGTGCACTACAGAGATTATATAACATTTTACTGGGGTGCATTACTTAAATTCTACTATATACATTGGAGGTATTGCTGACGATAATTATATTATTGTTATTTATTATTATTATTCATAATCCATAAACGGTACTAATATTTATTGGAATACACCTCTGAGATATTCTAATAAATGAAATAACTAATATTACTGGAGGACACTCCTGAGATGTACTAATAGTGCGAGTGAGAGTTCCTCAAATGCTGTTGTTTCTTCAAGAGGGTTTGGAGAAAGGTTTATCTGCTAGTTCTCTAAAGGGCCAGATCTCTGTGCTTTCGGTTTTGTTACACAAGAAATTAGCCAATCTTCCTGTTGTTCAGTCCTTTGTTCAGGCCCTGGTCAAAATCAGGCCTGTGTTTAAATGTGTTGCTCCTCCCTGGAGCCTTAATTTGGTTCTTCGTGTTCTTTAAGGGGCTCCGTTTGAGCCTATGCAATCTGTAGATTTTAAACTTTTATCTTGGAAAGTTTTGTTCTTGTTGGCTATCTCTTCTGTTCGTAGAGTTTCAGAATGATCTGCCTTACAATGTGACTCGCCTTATCTTATTTTCCATGCGGATAAGGCTCTTCTTTGTACTAAAATGGGTTTTCTTCCTAAGGTAGTTTCTGATCGCACTGTCAATCAGGAGATCGTAGTTCCTTCCTTTTGCCCTAATCCTTCTTCTCAAAAGGATCATCTACTTCACAACCTGGATGTGGTACGTGCCTTAAAGTTCTATCTCTAGGCTACAAAGGATTTTAGGCAGTCTTCTGCCTTGTTCGCGTTGTACGCTGGTAAGCGCAAGGGTCAAAAAGTTACTCAACTGCTCTCTCTTTTTGGCTGTGGAGTATCATTCGTTTGGCTTATGAGGAAGCTTGGCAGCAGCCTCCTGAGAGAATTACGGCTCATTCTACTTGTGCTGTCATCCTGGGCTTTTAAAAATGAAGCATCCATGGAACAAATCTGTAAGGCAGCTACTTGGTCTTCTTTACATACTTTTTCTAAATCTTACAAGTTTGATGTGTTTGCCTGAGGCTTCTTTTGGGAGAAAGGTTCTTCAAGCGATGGTGCCTTCAGTTTAGATCCGCCTGCCTTTAGTTCTCCCTCCCTGTCCATACTGTGTCCTCTTTAGATTGGGTTTCCCAAGAGTAATTGAACGGACTCGTGGACTCTCCATGCTATTTGAAAGAAAGCAAAATGTATGCTTACCTGATAAATTATTTTCTTTCCTGGCATGGAGAGTCAATGACATGCCCTGTAAGTCTATTTAAGGTGGAATTTCAGGCACCTATATACCCTAGTGTTCTCCTACCTTTCCTTTATTCCCTCGGCTGAATAACTGGGGGAGTATGGTAAGTGGGAGGATACTTTAGCTCTGGCTGGGGTGTTCTTTGCCTCCTCCTGGTGGCCAGGAGGTGAATTTTCCCAACAGTAATTGAATGGACTCTCCATGACAGGAAAGAAAATAATTTATCAGGTAAGCATACATTTTGTTTTTGGCTTTCCTTTAAGTATGATTAGTTTATCACATTAACCTTATTCTGGAGTCTTCCAGTTTGCTTTACTGTTCCTCCATTTGTCACAAATAGTTTTAGCAAGTAACTTACAGGTAAAAATAAATTTGAGCAGCTCAATTTCAATTAGTAATTTAACTGATTCCTAAAGAATACCAGTTGCACACCAGTAGTATGTGAAACAGTTCTGAATATTTATTTAAAAGAATTAAAAGGTCTGATGGGAATAAATATCACAGCCTGTGTTTTTAATTGTATTTTATATTGGCTCAGTGTCACCTGTAACCCTTTAAGTGTCTGCTGCTTTTTGTGACATCTCTAACTATTGGTCCCTTGGTCTAAGCATAAAGAGGGATCCTCAAAACTCTTGATACCTCATAATAAAAAGTATTTAGATCAATCAATAATTGCGGGGGGGGGGGGAATAATCCCCCCCCGTTACATTGAATTATGTATCAATCAGGTATGTCCCATTATAACATTTGAATGTTCTATCTATATAATATTTAACATATTTGGGAAATTTGAGGCTGTATTAGGCATATGTATGGAAGCTCAAAAACTATCAGTATTAAACAAAAATTATATTGGCCTATTACTAGTTTCAAATATTGTATCTTAATGGAACATGAAACCTTGGTATCTTTTGTTGAAATGCAAGTAGGTAGGAACATTAAACTCAGCATTTCATTTCCCCTTAAAATATTTAATTAAGGGGATAAATCCATTTGTTTTATCTGCTTTTGTTATAAACTTGTGCAGGTTCCCCTCCCTCCAGAGAATCTGAAATGTCTCCATCATATATAAGTTTAGTGACAAACCTGAGCCTACAATATTCTATACAGTGATTGGTTAGCTCAGGGCACACGCTCATTGACATATGTTTCTAATTGCCTATAGCAAAGGAACATGAATTCCACCTGGCTCTTCAAGAGATTTATCTGTGAACTGCTCTTCATATGCGCAATTCACAGGTTTTAGTAAAATTACTTTATTGCATGATTTTAAAACAGTCCTATGTAGTTCTTAATGGCAGATATATCCTATTTATCCTTTGAGTGCAGCAAGCTTTCCATTTGTACTGTCAACTCCTAAATGTTCGGAGAGGTAGGTTCCAGCCTCACATTGCCCTTTAATGGCCATAAATAATATCACAAAACATCTAACTTGTGTGCACATCATTTCATAAACATATCAAATAATAAATAAAAATGTTGTTGTTAAAGATGAGAGAATCATTAGTGTTTCTTTTGTGGATTCTAAACTTAGATAAAAGAACTGGTCACAGCTGGGCGAAATGTGAAAACGTATAGCGGAAACTAAACATCTGCTGAGACAATTGTTGACTTTACTGTTCATCCTGGAATTATTACATGACACGGCACATTGTTTTTAAGCAGATTTTATTTTGTTAAATACAACAGACCAGATATCTGGTGATTTGTTTAGTAACACAATATTAACATCACATAGGTCTGATCATGCCTGGTTATCGCCTGCATTGTAGATACAGCAGCACTATAGAGACAGGAATTCATTCATTTTTGGTTTTCATTACTAAGATGGCTAAGGTCCCTGCAACAATCTACAGTACATGGCTAATATCTATATATTGTATAGTAGCTGATGGTTCTGGTTAGGTGCTGCGCCTATAGAGGCTTGCAGGTTCAACTGATCCTAACCAATGTGGCCCAAAACATGACCACAGGGCATTCCCAGTTTGAGATAAAATGCATCCTCTCGCGTATGAGTCACCCAGTGTCCTGCACCTTTAAATCAACACATAATTAACTTAGATTGTATTTATACACAAGAACTGGACGACAGTAGGATTTTCTATGAAGAAGCAGTTTCCAGGCTCTTTATCATCAGTGTAAGGGTGTGGTACAGCTCCTTAGCCTGCAGAGAGCACAACAAGAGGTTAATGCATGTATTCCCAGAAAGATTTGCCTCTGGATTAAAAAGGATTAGTGATATTATATATGTAGAAAGGGACAGTTTACCCAAAAAAAGTCTCCCTTTTAATTTGTTCCCGATGACCCATTTGACCTGCTGGAGTGTATTAGACGTGCAATTCGTTTTGTTCCAAATCAAAATTCGGACCAAATTTGGGTGATTCGGATTTATCCAAATCTCTGAATCACCCTAGTAATGAAACTAAACTAATTCAAATTAATTTGTAAGAAAACATCCGAATTAGTTTGGATTCATTCGGTTTATTCGAATGGCCATAGTCGGACTTTCTGGACTAATCACAATTCATTTGCCTTTCCATATTTATTATAAAAAAACAAATAGCGATATTACAATTAAATATAGTGAGATATAACAGTGAAATAATTAATTATGTGTTGGTCGGAACATCTGAATCAACATAACATAACGAATTAATCCGAACATTAACAAACTTCCAAATGCATCCGAAACGAATGACTGCTATAACGAATCAATCCAAATGCATCTGAAACGAATGACTGTTATAACGAATCAATCCGAATGCATCTGAAACGAATGACTGCTATAACGAATCAATCCGAATGCATCTGAAACAAATGACTGTTATAACGAATCAATCCGAATGTATCGAAACTAAATAAATAAATTACTGAATCGATACAATATGAAACGAAACAAGATTTTCCGGCGTGCACATGTCTAGAGTCTATTAAGTTGTTTACAAATAGCTCCTTTACACTTATTTCTGCATTTGAAATAGCTGATTTAGCCTGTAGCATCCCCACATATACTGAAAGTTTTTAAAATTATGTATATGCTGACAAGCAATGTAAACACAGCAGAAGGAATTACACTCCCAGTGGGGTGTAGAAGAGATAAGCAATAACATGTTAATTTTATGTTTCTCTCTCTAAGAGCCTGATATTCAAATTCTTGCCGGAAGAAATCATGCAAAATCTTTGGGATTTTATTTAGACGTTATATTGTAATATAGGTGTCTCTCCTTCACATCAAGAACCCTGTATAGTGAGATAAATATCTTTCAAATTAAAATTTGTGTTCTAAATTTTTTTTTAGGGACCTCTCCATCCTAATGAGAGGTTTTCAATATCAGGCATTAAAGGGATAATCAACTAAAAAAATCAAAACTTATGCTTACCTGATAAATTTCTTTTTCTTTCTAATGACACGATGAGTCCACAGATCATCTTATTACTATTGGGAATATCACTCCTGGCCAGCAGGAGGCGGCAAAGAGCACCACAGCAAAGCTGTTAAATATCACCTCCCTTCCCTCCAACCCCAGTCATTCTCTTTGCCTATGTTAGAGCAAGGAAGTGGTAAAGTTAGGTGTTAAAAATAATAAAATCTTGCTGGAAGAATCTTCTTTCTAAGTGGTGCAAGATTGTGCTGCTTTGTCCTAGGGTGTAGCCATAGTCCATATCAGTCTCTTCAGTAGAGCAGTGGTGGCTGTAGAGCAATGGGAACTTGTGGGTTATAATCGTCACTGCGCCTCCCATATACTAATGCTGCCCTTTTTCCAAAGCCTGGGTAAGATTATTCAGTCTTTGCATTTTTTTCCACAGGTCCATGTGAGGGATCATGCCTCTTAAACCCAGTGAGCTGCCTTGCTGCCGGGCAGATTTATAAAGGTAAGTGCTTACTTTTTATTTTCTGGGAACGTTATACAGAATAAAAGATGGCACTTTAAAATAATTTAAACAAATTCTGGGACAAAAGAAAAGTTCTCCTATGACTTGGAGGATCTTTTATTACGGGCAGTAATAGCAGGCACGGGGGGCGAGGAGCAGGCTCAGAGGTGGTGTTTTTTACTTTAGTAATTATACAACAGCATTACTATACTTTGGCCGAATGGGAGGTTTTTTCTTGTAACGCCCATGATGGGCGGGGCTAACGGAAGCGGCAAATTTTCTTGCGCACTTCTCCCTTATACTTCCTGTGTTCCATAGCAAAGAAAGCTTCGTCACAGTTTTTGGCCGTATTACGGACTTCAATTGACAGAATAAGGAGGTTGAGTCCCGATCGTCTAACAGTGTATACACTCCAGTGTTAGTCAGGCAGTTAAGCACCTCAGCAAAGTTAAGCTGAGGTGTAGAGGTGTCCGGAGTATTTATTTCTTTCATGTAATTAACAAGAGTCCATGAGCTAGTGACGTATGGGATATACATTCCTACCAGGAGGGGCAAAGTTTCCCAAACCTTAAAATGCCTATAAATACACCCCTCACCACACCCACAAATCAGTTTTACAAACTTTGCCTCCAAGGGAGGTGGTGAAGTAAGTTTGTGCTAGATTCTTTGGATGTTGTTAGAGCTTTGAAATATTATGTTGAAGCTACGAAATCTTTCCGTAAGACTTCTAGTCTATTTGTTATCTTTTCCGGTTCTAGGAAAGGCCAGAAAGCTTCTGCCATTTCTTTGGCATCTTGGTTGAAATCTTTAATTCATCTTGCCTATGTTGAGTCGGGTAAATCTCCGCCTCAAAGAATTACAGCTCATTCTACTAGGTCAGTATCTACTTCCTGGGCGTTTAGGAATGAAGCTTCGGTTGACCAGATCTGCAAAGCAGCAACTTGGTCTTCTTTGCATACTTTTACTAAATTCTACCATTTTGATGTATTTTCTTCTTCTGAAGCAGTTTTTGGTAGAAAAGTTCTTCAGGCAGCGGTTTCAGTTTGAATCTTCTGCTTATGTTTTTTGTTAAACTTTATTTTGGGTGTGGATTATTTTCAGCAGGAATTGGCTGTCTTTATTTTATCCCTCCCTCTCTAGTGACTCTTGTGTGGAAAGATCCACATCTTGGGTAGTCATTATCCCATACGTCACTAGCTCATGGACTCTTGTTAATTACATGAAAGAAAACATAATTTATGTAAGAACTTACCTGATAAATTCATTTCTTTCATATTAACAAGAGTCCATGAGGCCCACCCTTTTTTGTGGTGGTTATGATTTTTTTGTATAAAGCACAATTATTCCAATTCCTTATTTTATATGCTTCGCACTTTTTCTTATCACCCCACTTCTTGGCTATTCGTTAAACTGATTTGTGGGTGTGGTGAGGGGTGTATTTATAGGCATTTTAAGGTTTGGGAAACTTTGCCCCTCCTGGTAGGAATGTATATCCCATACGTCACTAGCTCATGGACTCTTGTTAATATGAAAGAAATGAATTTATCAGGTAAGTTCTTACATAAATTATGTTTTTTTGCCTTTAAGTGTTACTTTATTATTTTGCAGAAAAATAAAGCAGTTTATTTTTAAAAATTTAAAGGAACAATAACATTTTTTTTTGTGGGGTATTTTCTTAATTAAATATCAGTTATTTATCTATTTATTCAGTTTGTTGGTGAATAAAGATGGATCAAGAGCCCCTGCAAGATGTTACGTGTTCTTTATGTTTTGATGCTAATGTGGAACCACCAATCCCTTTCTGTTCCTCATGTATTGAGAGAACTTTACATTACAGGGATAGACTTTTTTCTGAGCCAACATTGTCTAGGGCGGATGCTGTTCAGGAGTCTTCTGACAATGCTCAAGATATGCCGCAGCTTTCTCCTCATATGTCCCAAAATGTATCGTCTACTCTTCCAGTGCCCTGCGCTTCCTCTTACTCCATCTGGAGTTACGTTGCAAGACATCGCTTCCCTCATGTCCTCTGCAGTTTCTGATGCATTGTCTGCCTTTTCCATGCTGCAGGGAAAGCGCAAGAGGAAAAGTAAACAATCAGTAAATGAAGTTGCTGACACAGTTGTTGCTATTTCAAATGCCCCCTCCAAGAAGCCTGAGGAGGAGGATACTTCAATAGCATCTGAGGGTGAAATCTCAGACTCAGACAGTGTAATCTTTTCTGCTGATACTGAAGTTGTATCCTTCAGGTTTAAGCTAGAACACCTCCGTCTGTTACTTAAGGAGGTTTTAGCTACACTGGACGACAGTGACACCACGGTCGTAGTCAATCCTAAGAAATCCCAATCCAGTAAGCTAAACAAATATTTTGATGTACCTTGGTGGAGGTTTTTCCTGTACCAGATCGAGCTACCGAGATTATTGCTAAGGAATGGGAGAGACAGTGTATCCCTTTTTCTCCATCCCCTATATTTAAAAAGATGTTTCCTATAGCAGATTCTATTAAGGAGTCTTGGCAGACAGTACCCAAGGTGGATGGGGCAATTTCCACACTGGTTAAGAGGACCACTAGTCCCATAGAGGATAGTTGTTCTTTTAAAGATGCTATGGACAAAAAATTAGAGGGGTTACTCAAGAAGATGCATGTACACCAGGGTTTACAATGGCAACCTGCAGTGTGCATTGTTACTGTCACTAGTGCGGCGGCATACTGGTTTGGTGCGTTGTCTGATTCTATTAGGACAGACACTCCCCTTGAAGAGATCCAGGATAGGATCAAGGCCCTTAAGTTGGCTAATTCCTTTATTACGCATGCTTCACTATAGGTTATTAAACTGGGAGCAAAGCTTTTGGCTATTCCCTACAAGGGGAAGACCTTGTTTGGGCCGGGATTGGCGGAAATAATTTCTGACATTACGGGAGGAAAGGGTAATTTCCTCCCTCAGGACAAGAGAAATAAGCAGAAGGGACGTCAGAGCAATTTTCGTTCCTTTCAAAACTTTCAAAATAAGCCCTCCTCTTCTTCTTCCAAGCCTTCCTGGAGGCCTAACCAGTCTTGGAGCAAGGTAAAACAATCTAAGAAGCCTGCCAATGACTCAAAGTCAGCATGAAGGGTCTGCCCCCGATCCGGGACCGGATCTTGTGGGGGGCAAACTATCCTTCTTCACTCAGGCTTGGGTTCGGGATGTTAACGATCCCTGGGCGGTGGACATAGTGTCCCAGGAATACAAACTAGAGTTCAAAAGCTTTCCTCACAGGGGCAGGTTTCTTCTCTCAAAATTGTAGACCAGACAAAAAGAGAGGCGTTCTTACACTGTGTTCAAGACCTTTCCGACCTAGGAGTGATAGTTCCTGTCCCGAGACAGGAGCAGGGTGTGGGATTTTATTCCAATCTGTTCGTGGTTCCAAAAAAGAGGGAACTTTCAGACCTATTCTAGATCTTAAAAGCCTAAACAAGTTCCTCAGAGTACCGTCCTTCAAGATCGAAACTATTCGTTCCATTTTTCCCTTGGTTCAGGAGGGTCAATTTATGACAACGGTAGATTTAAAGGACGCGTACCTGCATGCTCCCATCCACAAGGACCATCACAAGTTTCTGAGGTTTGCTTTTTTAGACAAAACATTGCATTGCAGTGGTGCCTTATCTGGATGACATTCTGGTTCAGGCACCATCCTTTAAACAGGCAAAATCCCACACGGAAATGTTTTATATCCTTCCTGCGATCTCACGGATGGAAGGTGAACTTGGAAAAGAGTTCCTTGGTTTCAACTAAAAGGGTAGTTTTCTTGGGAACCATAATAGATTCCTTATCAATGAAGATATTTCTGACAGAAGTCAGGAAATCAAAGATTTTCAATTCTTGTCTAGCGCTTCAGTCCTCTTCTCGGCCGTCAGTGGCTCAATGTATGGAGGTAATCGGTCTGATGGTAGCGGCTATGGACATCATCCCGTTTGCCCGTTTTCACGTCAGACCTCTGCAGTTATGCATGCTCAGGCAGTGGAACAGAGATTATGCGGACCTGTCTCCACAATTACATCTGGAACAGGAGACAAGGGATTCTCTTCTTTGGTGGTTGTCTCAGGACCATCTATCCCAGGGAACTTGCTTCCGCAAGCCCACCTGGGTGATTTTGACAACAGACGCCAGCCTTCTGGGATGGGGAGCAGTCTGGGGCTCTCTAAAGACTCAGGGGACATGGGCTCAGTCGTAGTCTGTTCTACCCATAAACATTCTGGAGCTGAGAGCAATCTTCAATGCTCTTCTGATATGGCCTCATTTAGCCTTGGCCCGGTTCATCAGGTTCTAGTCGGACAACATAACTTCAGTGGCTTACATCAACCATCAGGGAGGAACTCGGAGTTCCTTGGCCATGACAGAGGTAGCCAAGATAATTCAGTGGGTTGAGACACACAACTGCTGCTGTCTAGGAGTGGACAACTGGGAGGCGGACTTCCTGAGCAGACAGACCTTTCACCCGGGGGAGTGGGAACTCCATCCGGAAGTGTTTTCCAGCCTGATTCTCAAATGGAGACAGCCGGAATTAGATCTCATGGTATCTTGGCAGAATGCCAAGCTTCCGAGGTACGGGTCGAGGTCAAGGGACCCTCAGGCGGTATTGATAGACGCTCTGGTGGTACCTTGGAATTTCAGTCTTGCATATCTATTTCCTCCATTCGCTCTTCTACCTCGGGTCATTGCTCGAATCAAATAGGAGAGGGCGTTGGTGATCCTCATTGCACCGGCATGGCCCCGCAGGATTTGGTATGCAGACCTGGTGGACATGTCATCTCTTCTACCTTGAAGACTTCCGTTGAGAAAGGACCTTCTACTTCAAGGGCCCTTCCTTCATCCAAATCTGGTTTCTCTGAAGCTGACTGCTTGGAGATTGAACGCTTAATTTTATCCAAGGGTGGATTTTCGGAATCGGTCATTGAGATCATGATTCAGGCTCGTAAACCTGTGACTAGAAAGATTTACCATAAGATATGGCGTAAATATCTGTATTGGTGTGAATCCAAATGCTACTCTTGGAGTAGAGTTAGGATTCCTAGAATTCTGTCTTTACTCCAAGAAGGTTTGGAGAAGGGTTTATCGGCAAGTTCCCTAAAGGGTCAAATATCTGGATCTGGAACAGCTGGTTGCCATTGTAACCCCTGGTGTACATACATCTTTTTAAGTAACCCCTCTAATTTTTTGTCCATAGGATCTTTAAAAGCACAACTATCCTCTATGGGTATAGTAGTTCTCTTAGCCAGGGTGGAAACAGCTCCTTCCACCTTGGGAACTGTTTGCCAAGCCTCCTTGACAGAGTCGGCTATGGGAAACATTTTTTTTAAATATAGGGGATGGAGAAAAAGGGATACCCGGTCTCTCCCACTCCTTAGCAATGATCTCAGAAGCTCGGTCTGGTACCGGAAAAACCTCTATCGAGGAAGGTACCTCAAAATATTTGTTTAGCTTACTGGATTTATTCGGATTAACTACGACCATAGTGTCGCTGTCATCTAATGTAGCTAAAACCTCCTTAAGTAACAGACGGAGGTGCTCAATCTTAAACCTGAAGGATAAAACTTCAGTATCAGTAGTAGGAATTACACTGTCAGAGTCTGAGATTTCACCCTCAGATGCTACCGAAGGCTCTTCCTCAGACTTCTGGGAGGGAACATCCGAAATAGCAACAACTGCGTCATTAACCTCACCTACTGAATGTCTACATTTCCTCTTGCACTTCACCTGCAACATGGGGAAAGGCAGATAAAGCATCAGAAACTGCAGAAGACATGAGAGAAGCGATGTCTTGCAGCGTAACTCCAGGGGGAGTTAAAAAGGAAGCACAGGGCACTGCATGTGTGGGTGATACAAGTTGGGACGCTTGAGGAGAAAGCTGCGGCATGTATTGAACATTGTCATTAAACTCCTGAACAGTATCCCCTTTGGAGAATGTTGGCTCAGAAAAAAGTCTATCCCTGTAATTTAAAGTTCTCTCAATGCATGAGGAACAGAAAGGGATTTGTGGTTCCACATTGGCATCAAAACACAAACCACACAGAAAGTAACATTTTGCAAAGTCTCCTGGTCCATACTGACTCACAATGAGTCCAAATATCAAATAAAATTTTACAGGAAAAAAAAACGTTACTGTCACAAATAATAAACGGTAACTTTTTTTTATCTGCAGAAATTACAGAACGCTAAACAAATACTGCAGATCACCTCTACACCTCAGCAGCTTAGCTAAGGTGCCTACCTGCCTGATGACACCAGTCCTTTCTTAGCAGGAACCGCTTTCTGATAACGGATCTGGACCCAAGAATAACAGAAGAAAAAAATTGGACTTGCATATGATAAGCGCAATACGTGTACTATCAACAGGAGCTGCACTGTTTTCTCTTCCGATCAACAGGAAGTACAGGAAAAAAGGCGCTGCCTCCTCTAGAAACGCCCATTGTGGGCGTCACAACAGTCGTCTCCCGGTCGGCATTTTTTACTAAGTGAAACCACCGGGAGAAAAACCACCAACATGCCTAATAATAAAATGTATAGCCCCAGTGCCTGCGTCGAGCCGTCTATACAAGAAGCCCCAAAACCCCTGAGCCTTTGTATGTGTCCTATATAATAAAGTGCTTCCTTAGTCTGAGTCCTTTATTCCCAGAAAATAAAGTAAGCACTTACCTCCTCGTCTGCCCAACAGCAAGGCAGCTCCCAGGTTTAAGAGGTCCTCTCCCTCCCATGGACCTGTGAAAAGAGAGAATTGGCTGAGTAATTTTGCTCAGACTTTCAGTGTGAGGGCAGCAACAATATGGGAGGCGTAGTGAGAATTATGTCCTACAAGTTCCCATTGCTCTAAAGCCACCAATGCTCTACTGAAGATACTGATATGGACTAAGGACAAAGCAGCACAATCTTGTACTACTTTAAAAATAAAAAACTCTTGATTGAAGAATCTTTTTCTAACACCTAAAATTACCACCTCCTTGCTCTTAACGTAGGCAAAGAAAATGACTGGGGTGGGAGGGAAAGGAGGTGATATTTAACAGCTTGGCTGTGGTCCTCTTTGCCGCCTCCTGCAGGGCAGGAGTGATATTCCCAATAGTAATTATGATGATCCGTGGACTCATCGTGTCATTAAAATTAAACTGCCGAATTGTAATTAAAGAGGGCGAGGTCGTGGACTCTCCATGCCCAGAAAGAAAGAAATTTATCAGGTAAGCATAAATTATATTTTCTTTCCTATGGCATGGAGAGTCCACAACATCATTCCAATTACTAGTGGGAACCAATACCCAAGCTAGAGAACACGGAATGAAAAGGGAGGGAGAACAAGGCAGGAGGACCTAAATTGAAAGCACCACTACTTGAAGAACCTTTCTCCCAAATGAAGCCTCAGCCTAGGCAAAAGTATCACATTTGTAGAATTTGGAAAAAGCATGCAAAGAGGACCATGTTATTGCCTTGCAAATCTGCTCCACAGAAGCTTCCTTTTTGAAAACCCAGGAAAGGAGACAGCCCTGAGCCGTAATTCTCTCAGGGGGCTGTTGTCCAGCTGTCACATAAGCCAACCGAAAAACATTCCTTAGCCAAAAGTAAAGAGAAGAAGAAGAGGCCATCTGGCCTTTCCGTTATTAGAGAAGACAACAAAAAAGGGCATTAGACTGACGATAAAACCTAATTGCCTGTAGATAGACTTCAGAGAACGCACAACATCCAGGTTGTGCAACAAAGGTCTTTCTGAGAAGAAAGATTAGGACAGAGCCAAAAAACGACAATTACTCAATTAGTATAGCCGTCTTAAACCACCTTAGGAAGAAATCTCAAATTAGAACCGCCTTATCGGCATGAAACATAAGCCAAAAGCTCTGAGACTCTACAAGCAAGAGTAAACAAAACTTATCAACAGTGCATAGGCTCAAACAGAACCTGCTGTAGAACCCTAAAATCAAGATTAAGTCTCCATGGAGGAGCAAATGTCTTAAACACAGGCCTGAATCTGCCCAAGGCCTGAACAAAGGATTAAACATCGGGCAAGACTGTTAGATGTTTATACAAAAGAAACGACAGGGCCGAGAACTGACCGTTCAGAGTACTGACTGACAAACCCTTCTCCAGGACCTCCTGAAGAGAAAACTAAGCACGGGGACTCAGAGAGAAAAAACCCTAGCTACACATTAATAAAGGTATATACGCCATACCGTATGGTAAAAACTTGCGTGTTACTGACTTACGAGCCTGAATCATAGAACCAATAGCTTTCATGGAAAACCCTTATCTGGACAAGATTAAGCATTCAATTTCCAAGCAGTCAGCTTCAGAGAATCTAAGAATGGATGGAGGAAAGGACCCTGAAGGAGAAGGCCTTCCTCAGAGGAAACTTCCAAGAGGGAAGGAACGACATCTACACCAGATTCGCGAACCAGATTCTGCGAGGCCAGACAGGGGCGAGAAAAATCACTGACGCCCTCTCCTGTTTGATACAAACTATCACCCAAGGAAGAAGGGCAAATGGAAGAAAAAGCAGGTACACGAGACCGAAGTCCCAATAAATCAGCAGAACATCGATCAGAGCTGATTGCAGATCACTGATCTTGACCCATATTCTGGAAGATTGACGTTTATACAAGACGCCACCAGATCCAATTATGGAACTCCCCACCTGAGAGTTATCATAGAGAATACTTCCGGAAGAGAGGCCACTCCCTTGGATACAAACATCTGCCTACTTAGATAACCCACTTCCCAGTTGACCACCCCTGGGATAAGGATGGCAGAGAGGAGACAATTGAGAGACTCCATCTACTGAAGAATGCAAGTCACCTCCTACATTCCGTGTTCTCTAGCTTGGGTATTGGTTCCCACTAGTAATTGGAATGATGTTAGTTTCTCCCTGATGGTTGAAATATGCCATCGAAGAGAAGAGTCCGATAGGAATTTGATAAACCAAATGAAAACTCAGATGAGGCCAAGCTGTTAAAACATTTAAGAATGTTCTCAACTCTAAAATATTTATTAGAAATAAGACTCCTCCTCAGTCCAAAGTCCCTGAGCTCTTAATGATTCCAAACTGCTCCCCAGCCCGACAGGCTGGCATTCATGGTCACAATCTCCCAAGATGGTCCTAAGAAGCATGTGTCCTTGGACTGAAGATCCTGGGAGATCCACCAGGACAGAGAGTCCCTTGTCTGGGAGTCTGGAACTATTCTCAGGGAGAGGTCAGAGTGGTCTCTATTCTATTGTCTGTGCAAGCAAAACTACCGAACACCATCAGTCGTACACAGAGCCACTGATGGACGTACAGAGGCCTGAAGAGAAGACAAGCCGCAAGAGTCTAATGATTCTGACTCCATCAAGAAAAACCTCATGGAAATCGAGACTATGATCGTTCCCCAAATAACATACCCCAGTAATTCACTGAGGAACTCGTGGTAGCGGAGAAACAACAACAGAGAATCCATATTAGATTCTGTTAAAGGAAAAAGGAGGCAACTTAACCAAGCTATCGTTCAGGTACAGAGGCACCGTGATTCCCTGATATCTAGCCACTGCCAGAAGAGCCCCTAGAACCGTGTAAAAATTTGAGGGGCAGTAGCAAGTCCGAAAGGAAGGGCTACAGATTGGAAGAGTTTGTCCAAAAGACAAACCGAAGGAATAGGAAATGTTCCATGTCAATAGGAACATGAAGATACATGTCCTTCAGGTCAATGGCAAACATGAACTAACCCTCCAGAACTAAAGGGAGGATAGAACGGATAGTCTCCATTTGAAGGATTGAATCCAAGAAATGTATAAAAGGCATTTCAGATCAAAAATCTTCACACTTGAATCAAGCACCTAAATGTGCAGAATCCACTATAGATAAAAAAGTAAGAACAGGCTAAGATGCAACAGACCTAGGCCTAATACTTTCTGAAATGCAAAATATTAAAGAATCCTATCTAAAGAAGACAGGAAGAAAAGAATGTGACCAGTCAATCAAAGGACAAGTAGTTGTAGCAGGATTCAAACTGCTAACCGTACTAGGTAGCTAGGCTAACCTATCGATTTAATATTGTCCAAAGGGATTCCTAAGGTACTAAGGAAAACATATGACCTAGGACCATAAGATGTCATGGGCATAAGAACAAATCTCCTCAGTTTGAGAAAAGGAAATAATCCCCTTAGAGCCCCAAAAAATACTGGGCTCCTAATATATATATATATATATATATATATATATATATATATATATATATATATACATATATATATATATATATATATATATATATATATATATATATATATATATATATATATATATATATATATACAGTATATATATATATATATACACACACACACACACACATACATACATATATAATATATAATGTCGGACAAAATATAAAGTCTAAGACAAATGTGAGTCCGATGGGACAAAGAATATCACAGACCACAAAAAAAAGTCTCTCCACATGAGAAAGATAATATAAGTCCCTATACATAGAATAGGAAAAATACATGTCACAGAAATCAGGTAAACATTATCTCAAATCAGAGAGATAATATACAGACTCTGTACAAGGAAGGATAACCTATATTGTCATATATACATAATATGGTATATTAACAACATTATTATGTTGAGCCCATATAGAAATAAAATATCGCAGCATCTTAAGGTCACTTAGAAAAACTAAGTATATTGTATGCATATTACATAATACCAATACTGAGATAGAAAAGGTATTGCACTCATATACACGAGAAAACATAATAAAATTGAACATGTGCACATTAAAACTACCACAAAATGGTGGCTAATAACAGGGAAAACCATCCCCAGGATTAACACAGGGGGTACACCCTATCTGCACGCATCAGAAAAAGGATACTTGGATAACTTATTCTACTACCATAAATTACCACAAGATGGCAGCAAAGGCTAAGAAATCCCAGAAAGTTTCTGGTCTGGAAGGTGCAGAAAATTTACAGTATAAAAACAGAAACTTAAAAACACCTAAAAGTGCACCAACATACATTTAAATGCATATTAGGAAAAATAAAACATTAAAAATGTTATCCTCATGCCCATACCCAATAGAGGGTAAGATAGATAAAATTTAATATACTGTATTGAAACTGCCACCATGCAGATTCATATTGCTGACTTGTGGCATAATCTAAACACAAAAGCTAATATAGAACAAGTTTGGGGGAGGAAGGACACTAAACTCCCTTCTAGTTTTAAATCACACTATATGAGACACCGAAAAGAGCTGAACTTCACAGCTTGCAGTGTACACTGAATCCCTCTCCTACAACATCAGAAACCCCCCAACAGGCTGCCGACAACGCTAAAATTGTATTGCGAAAAAGAGCAAGACATAATTAAAAGAAAGGGCTGCATAATTACTTCAGCAAAAACGGGGATCTCTGGGTGTAAAGAGAGACAGCGCACGCCCATATCCGGAGCATAGGCCACGCCCACTCCATAGCGTGCGGACTGAGCCACACATAGTCCTCTTGAAAGAAAATAAGGAAGACGCCATAATGATCATACTTGTTTTAACCCTTTGAGTGCTGACGACAGCTCTGAGCCATAGCTAGCACTCACCCACCTTGAGGGAAATCTGGGGGCTCCCACTGACTCCCACCCCGGCGACCTGGCCTGTGATGACGTCACTGCGCAACTTTATTTAAAAATTGCAATGGAGAGTATAGGGAAATGGGGGTATGCTGCTTAGAAGCCTGTATCTCAGGCATCTAAGCAGCTACAGACCCCCAAGGCCCAATGTTGGACAGGTCGCCTAACCTTTCCAACGTTATAAGTCTTGGGGATCTGAAGAAAAAAAATATTAAAAAAAAAAAATATTTAAAAAAAAAAAATTTCAATTCCAGCTTAGCACCCAGGTGGGATAATAAATAGAAAGGGAATAATTATGAGTCCCCTTATTCACACACATTGGCGGCTAAACTGTTCTATAAGATATCCTTAATAAAAGATATACCATTTTACTGAGACCTTGTCTAATATAAAACAATCAACGCACTTATACTAGAAAAGTGTCAGCCTATTTTTAGCCGCTCGAAAAGGTCTTCAGCCGCACAGAGACCTGTACCTACAGCCCATTAAGTAAATCCCAAAAAGTAAAGAGATTTTTAAACTCTCCAATATTAGCAGGGAGGACTAATCCCCAATGTGCTTGAACCTTCTCACCTAGAAGGGAATAAGCACTTACCTTATGGAGATCTCAGCTGCAGGGCAGGCATATCATAACAGGTCTGACAGATTCAGACGACCTCCGTCAAGGACCTGGATCCAGCTGCAAGGCAGGAACAGCTTCTTTAGGTGTGATAGACCCTCCACTCTCTATCAGGGACCTGAAAAAAAAAAAGAAAGAACAGAGTAACCAACCCTGGCTTTCTATGAAGGGGTAGCAATAATGTTAGAAATAAAGCAAGGGACAACCTTGCCACTTTCTAACTGCTAATAGCCACCACTACTCTTACTAAAGAGATTGACATGGACACAGCATAGCCCCTAATCCTTGCTTGCAGGGAAAAGTACCCATTAAAGGATTAACTATCTTCAGTCACCAACTTCGCACATCCTCCATTGACAGAGGCAAAGAGAATGACTGGGGATTATGGGTAAGGGAAGTTACACTTAACAGCTTTGCTGGGGTGCTCTTTGCCTAATCCTGCTGGCCAGGAGTTGAATATTCCACTAGTAATTGGAATGACATTGTGGACTCTCCATGCCATAGGAAAGAAATTGTATTGTTTAAAAATATAGATAATCCCTTTATAACCCATTCCCCAGTTTTGCATAACCAACACAGTTATATTAATACACATTTTACCTCTGTGATTACCTTGTATCTAAGCCTCTGCAGACTGCCCCCTGATCACATTACTTTTTATTATATATTGACTTTCATTTTATACAATTAGTGCAGTGTCTGCCACAACCCACGGGCGTGAGTACAATGTTATCTATATGACTCACATGAACTAGCACTCCCCTGTGGTGAAAAGCAAATAAAATAGCATATGATAAGAGGCTGTCTTTAGTGGCTTAGAAACAGGCATAAATTTAGAGGTTTTAAGGTAATAAAGTTTATTAAACTATACAAAATTTGGTATTGACTGTCCCTTTAAGTATTGGACTTTGGTTTACAAACAGATAAGATAAGGAAGCTAGTGTGTGTACACAACGTGATAAAATAACAAGATCTGATTTTACCTGCAAGCTCAACCCATTTTAATGGGCTGGGGTGCAGTCTGGAATTCCCTGAAGGCTCAGGGAACCTGGACTCCAACGGAGTCTCAGTTGCCAATCAATATTCTGGAACTGAGAGCAATTTTCAATGTGCTTCAGGCGTGGCCTCAGCTGGCCCTGACCAAGTTTATAATAATTTCATATACACAAATAAACCTGAAAATGTAATTTCTCATATAGTTTATTCTATGCTGGTATAGCAAGTCATTGAAAATACATTAAGGGGAAAACTATTTTTACAGTATACTGTCCCATTAACATAGTTGCGTTGAGCCGCAGTACTCTAATAGCAACATTGAAAACAATCATTACAAACACAACACTTAGGAAACAGGACCCTTAAACAGGTATATGGTTTTATATCAGTTTTATTAGGATAAAGTAGTCTTGCTGGATAGAATGAGAGGCATTTCAGAAACCTCGCAGAGGGACTGGCTATAGGAAATTGCGTGCGCTCTAGAAGCAGGGTCTTGTCTCGCAGTCGAGTCTCACTGTTTCAGAGCTGATGAGGTTGTCTAATTTTACATTTTCTTTAACCCTTTGGCTGCTAAGCCATTTCCCACCTGGGTGCTAAGCTGATTTTGATCCTTTTTTTTTTTTTTTTTTTACTTTTTAAAATACATTTATTTTTTATACTTTTTACTTTTACCCCAGCAATCTGGCCTGAATAGTGAGAGGCATCACCGGGGCTTCTCGTTTTGCGTGGTAACGTCACGTGCAATGACGGTATAAGTCTTGGGGGTCTGTAGCTGCTTAGATGCCTGAGATACAGGCATCTAAGCAGCATGCCCCATCTCTCTCCATTGTTCATTTTAAATAAAGTAGGTGGGAGCCCCCAGATTGCCCTCAAGGTGGGTGAGTGCTAGCGACGGCTATGAGCGATTACCTGTATCTAAGCCTCTGCAGATTGCCCCCTTATCTCAGAGCTATTTATAGACTATTAGCCAATCAGTGCTGACTCAAATAACTCTAAGGGATTGAGCACAATATTATCTATATGGCACACATGAACAAGCAGCATTTTGCTGTGAAAAAACATAAAAATGCCTGAGATAAAGGCAGGCCTACAGGGGCTTTGAAATTTTGATGTTTAAAGGTTATAAAGTATATTAATATAACGGTGTTGGTTATGCAAAGCTGGGGAATGGGTAATAAAGGGATTATCTATCTTTACTCCAAAATTGTTATTGTTTAAGACCGTCTGTTTTCCATTTTTATGTTTTATTTTTTGCATGTTAGAGTGGATGGATATACTGTATGTGTGTGTGTATGTATATATATGGGAAATCTTTTTATAGTAATGTTTGTTTAGTATATTAAAGGGACAGTCTAGTATAAATTAAACTTTCATTATTCAGATAGGACTTGTAATTTTAATCAACTTTCCAATTTACTTTTATCATCAAATTTGCTTTTTTCTCTTGGTATTCTTAGTTTAAACTAAACATAGGTAGGCTCATATGCTAATTTCTAAGCCTTTGAGGGCTGCCTCTTATCACATGCTTTTTAAATCTCTTTTCAACACAAAGAGACAGAAAGTACACGTGGGCTATATAGATAACACTGTGTTCAGGCACAGAGGGTTATTTAAGATTTATCCCATCACAATGCTAAATGCAAGACAATAAATAATAAACAGTCACAGTCATGTGATCAGGGGGCTGGAAGAAGGTTCCTAGATACAAGGTAATGACAGAGGTAAAAAGTGTTGGTTATGCAAAACTGGGGAATGGGTAATAGAAGGATTATCTATCTTTTAAAACAATAACAATTCTATGGTAGACTGTCCCTTTAAAGAGACAGTCTACTCCAGAATTTGTATTGTTTAAAAAGATAGATAATCCCTTTATTTCCCATTCCCCAGTCTTGCAGAACCAACAATGTTATATTAATACACTTATTACCTTGTATCTAAGCCTCTGCAGACGTCCCCGTTATTTCAGTTCTTTTGACAGACTTGCATTTCAGCCAATCAGTGCATAAACAACTCCATGGGAGTGAGCACAATGTTATCTACATGACACACATGAACAAGCACTGTCTGTGCAAAACTCTCAAAAGAGGCGGCCTTCAAGGGCTTAGATATTAGCATATGAGCCTACCTAGGTTTAGTTTGCAACAAAGAATACCAAGAGAACAAAGTAAATTTGATGAAAAAAGTAAATTGGAAAGTGGCTTAAAATTGCATCCCCTATCTGAATCATTTAATTTTGACTAGACTGTTCCTTTAAGCTGTTTTTGTGATGCTGGTATTGTTTACAGTAGAACTTGTTTTATGCTGCAATTAGTGAACGGTTTCAAGATAGGAGCAGATCCACTGATCATAAAGGAGCTGATCATGTGACTGGCAAATATGACAAGGAGCTGATCATCTGACTGACAACTGTGACAAGGAGCTGATCATGTGACTGACAATTGTGACAAGGAGCTGATCATGTGACTGACAACTGTGACAAGGAGTTGATCATGTGACTGACAATTGTGACAAGGAGCTGATCATGTGACTGACAACTGTGACAAGGAGCTGATCATGTGACTGACAATTGTGACAAGGAGTTGATCATGTGACTGACAAATATGATAAGGAGATGATCATGTGACTGACAACTATGACAAGGAGCTGATCATGTGACTGACAACTATGACAAGGAGCTGATCATGTGACTGACAATTTGCAAGGAGCTGAGCATGTGACTGACAATTGTGGCAAGGAGCTGATCATGTGACTGACAACTGTGACAAGGAGTTGATCATGTGACTGACAACTGTGACAAGGAGCTGTTACAAACCTATGAATTGCATACTTTTCAAGTTGCGATGTTGGGACAAGTTTTTTAAGCAAGATACTAGTTTAAAGGGATATGCAACCAAAATTAATATCCCTAATTAAAAAGTATTCTTTTTATTTTATTAGCTGGCTGAGCATCATGGGAAATGTAGTTCCAAAACCTCTGGAGGGTCAAGTTTGAGGATGTCTGATATAGAGTATAAATACATGAAGACAAAACCTAGCAGATGGGGACAGAAGGATTACAAGACCCTGCTTCCTAGAGAACAATCTACGTACAGCATTTATCAGTCATTAAATAGCCACTCAATCTATTTGTTCAGCTACATGAGCTTTGCATACACCAACCTCTGAGAGCTCCATCCACAAGGTACGGGGATTGGAGGCTGTGCCATGATGCACCTCCACACCAGGCAATGTGTTGCTGTCCAGGGCACGCATAGTGCGCATAGTCTGGATGTCCTGCAGAGCAATGCTGCAATGTGGGTTCTAAAAGAATAAGATGGGTCAGACACTGTAAAAGACAAGTGATGGACATCAGGTATGTTCCTAGTGCTTGTTAGGTACAAGTGGTGGACATCAGGTATGTTCCTAGTGCTTGTTAGGTACAAGTGATGGATATCAGGTATGTTCCTAGTGCTTGTTAGGTACAATGATGGATATCAGGTATGTCCCTAGTGCTTGTTAGGTAAAAGTGATGGATATCAGGTAGATTCCTAGTGCTTGTTAGGTACAAGTGATGGATATCAGGTATGTCCCTAGTTTTTGTTAGGTACAAGTGATGGATATCAGGTTTGTTCCTAGTGCTTGTTAGGTACAAGTGATGGATATCAGGTATGTTTCTGGTGCTTGTTAGGTACAAGTGATGGATATCAGGTGTGTCCCTAGTGCTTGTTAGGTACAAGTGATGGATATCAGGTATGTCCCTAGTGCTTGTTAGGTACAAGTGATGGATATCAGGTATGTGCCTAGTGCTTGTTAGGTACAAGTGATGGATATCAGGTGTGTTTCTGGTGCTTGTTAGGTACAAGTGATGGATATCAGGTATGTTTCTGGTGCTTGTTAGGTACAAGTGATGGATATCAGGCATGTTCCTAGTGCTTGTTAGGTACAAGTGATGGATATCAGGTTTGTTCCTAGTGCTTGTTAGGTACAAGTGATGGATATCAGGTGTGTTTATAGTGCTTGTTAGGTACAAGTGATGGATATCAGGTGTGTTTATAGTGCTTGTTAGGTACAAGTGATGGATATCAGGTGTGTTTCTGGTGCTTGTTAGGTACAAGTGAGGATATCAGGTATGTTCCTAGTGCTTGTTAGGTAAAAGTGATGGATATCAGGTATGTTTCTGGTGCTTGTTAGGTACAAGTGATGGATATCAGGTATGTTTCTGGTGCTTGTTAGGTACAAGTGATGGATATCAGGTATGTTTCTGGTGCTTGTTAGGTACAAGTGAGGATATCAGGTATGCTCCTAGTGCTTGTTAGGTACAAGTGATGGATATCAGGTATGTTTCTGGTGCTTGTTAGGTACAAGTGATGGATATCAGGTATGTTTCTGGTGCTTGTTAGGTACAAGTGATGGATATCAGGTGTGTTTCTGGTGCTTGTTAGGTAAAAGTGACGGATATCAGGTATGTTTCTAGTGCTTGTTAGGTACAAGTGATGGATATCAGGTATGTTTCTGGTGCTTGTTAGGTACAAGTGATGGATATCAGGCATGTTCCTAGTGCTTGTTAGGTACAAGTGATGGATATCAGGTTTGTTCCTAGTGCTTGTTAGGTACAAGTGATGGATATCAGGTGTGTTTATAGTGCTTGTTAGGTACAAGTGATGGATATCAGGTGTGTTTATAGTGCTTGTTAGGTACAAGTGATGGATATCAGGTGTGTTTCTGGTGCTTGTTAGGTACAAGTGATGGATATCAGGTATGTTTCTGGTGCTTGTTAGGTACAAGTGATGGATATCAGGTATGTTTCTGGTGCTTGTTAGGTACAAGTGAGGATATCAGGTATGTTCCTAGTGCTTGTTAGGTACAAGTGATGGATATCAGGTATGTTTCTGGTGCTTGTTAGGTACAAGTGATGGATATCAGGTATGTTTCTGGTGCTTGTTAGGTACAAGTGATGGATATCAGGTGTGTTTCTGGTGCTTGTTAGGTACAAGTGATGGATATCAGGTATGTCCCTAGTGCTTGTTAGGTACAAGTGATGGATATCAGGTATGTTCCTAGTGCTTGTTAGGTACAAGTGGTGGATATCAGGTGTGTTTCTGGTGCTTGTTAGGTACAAGTGATGGATATCAGGTATGTTCCTATTGCTTGTTAGGTACAAGTGATGGATATCAGGTATGTTCCTAGTGCTTGTTAGGTACAAGAGAAGGATATCAGGTATGTTCCTAGTGCTTGTTAGGTACAAGTGATGGCTATCAGGTGTGTTTCTGATGCTTGTTAGGTACAAGTGATGGATATCAGGTATGTTCCTAGTGCATGTTAGGTACAAGTGATGGATATCAGGTATGTTCCTAGTGCTTGTTAGGTACAAGTGATGGATATCAGGTATGTTCCTAGTGCTTGTTAGGTACAAGAGAAGGATATCAGGTATGTTCCTAGTGCTTGTTAGGTACAAGTGATGGATATCAGGTATGTTCCTAGTGCTTGTTAGGTACAAGTGATGGCTATCAGGTGTGTTTCTGATGCTTGTTAGGTACAAGTGATGGATATCAGGTGTGTTTCTGGTGCTTGTTAGGTACAAGTGATGGATATCAGGTATGTCCCTGGTGCTTGTTAGGTACAAGTGATGGATATCAGGTATGTTCCTAGTGCTTGTTAGGTACAAGTGATGGATATCAGGTATGTTCCTAGTGCTTGTTAGGTACAAGTGATGGATATCAGGTATATCCCTAGTGCTTGTTAGGTACAAGCGATGGATATCAGGTATGTCCCTAGTGCTTGTTAGGTACAAGTAATGGATATCAGGTATGTTCCTAGTGCATGTTAGGTACAAGTGATGGATATCAGGTGTGTTTATAGTGCTTGTTAGGTACAAGTGATGGATATCAGGTATGTTTCTGGTGCTTGTTAGGTACAAGTGATGGATATCAGGTGTGTTTCTGGTGCTTGCTAGGTACAAGTGAGGATATCAGGTATGTTCCTAGTGCTTGTTAGGTACAAGTGATGGATATCAGGTATGTTTCTGGTGCTTGTTAGGTACAAGTGATGGATATCAGGTATGTTTCTGGTGCTTGTTAGGTACAAGTGATGGATATCAGGTGTGTTTCTGATGCTTGTTAGGTACAAGTGATGGATATCAGGTGTGTTTCTGGTGCTTGTTAGGTACAAGTGAGGATATCAGGTATGTTCCTAGTGCTTGTTAGGTACAAGTGATGGATATCAGGTATGTTTCTGGTGCTTGTTAGGTACAAGTGATGGATATCAGGTATGTTTCTGGTGCTTGTTAGGTACAAGTGATGGATATCAGGTATGTTTCTGGTGCTTGTTAGGTACAAGTAATGGATATCAGGTGTGTTTCAGGTGCTTGTTAGGTACAAGTGACGGATATCAGGTATGTTTCTAGTGCTTGTTAGGTACAAGTGATGGATATCAGGTATGTCCCTAGTGCTTGTTAGGTACAAGTGATAGATACCAGGTATGTTCCTAGTGCTTGTTAGGCACAAGTGATGGATATCAGGTGTGTTTCTGATGCTTGTTAGGTACAAGTGATGGATATCAGGTGTGTTTCTGGTGCTTGTTAGGTACAAGTGAGGATATCAGGTATGTTCCTAGTGCTTGTTAGGTACAAGTGATGGATATCATGTATGTTTCTGGTGCTTGTTAGGTACAAGTGATGGATATCCGGTATGTTTCTGATGCTTGTTAGGTACAAGTGATGGATATCAGGTATGTCCCTAGTGCTTGTTAGGTACAAGTGATGGATATCAGGTATGTTCCTAGTGCTTGTTAGGTACAAGTGATGGATATCAGGTATGTTCCTAGTGCTTGTTAGGTACAAGTGATGGATATCAGGTGTGTTTCTGATGCTTGTTAGGTACAAGTGATGGATATCAGGTGTGTTTCTGGTGCTTGTTAGGTACAAGTGATGGATATCAGGTGTGTTTCTGATGCTTGTTAGGTACAAGTGATGGATATCAGGTGTGTTTCTGGTGCTTGTTAGGTACAAGTGAGGATATCAGGTATGTTCCTAGTGCTTGTTAGGTACAAGTGATGGATATCATGTATGTTTCTGGTGCTTGTTAGGTACAAGTGATGGATATCAGGTATGTTTCTGATGCTTGTTAGGTACAAGTGATGGATATCAGGTATGTCCCTAGTGCTTGTTAGGTACAAGTGATGGATATCAGGTATGTATGTCCCTAGTGCTTGTTAGGTACAAGTGATGGATATCAGGTATGTTCCTAGTGCTTCTTAGGTACAAGTGATGGATATCAGGTATGTTCCTAGTGCTTGTTAGGTACAAGTGATGGATATCAAGTATGTCCCTAGTGCTTGTTAGGTACAAGTGATGGATATCAGGTATGTTCCTAGTGCTTGTTAGGTACAAGTGATGGATATCAGGTATGTCCCTAGTGCTTGTTAGGTACAAGTGATGGATATCAAGTATGTTCCTAGTGCTTGTTAGGTACAAGTGATGGATATCAGGTATGTTCCTAGTGCTTCTTAGGTACAAGTGATGGATATCAGGTATGTTCCTAGTGCTTGTTAGGTACAAGTGATGGATATCAAGTATGTCCCTAGTGCTTGTTAGGTACAAGTGATGGATATCAGGTATGTTCCTAGTGCTTGTTAGGTACAAGTGATGGATATCAGGTATGTCCCTAGTGCTTGTTAGGTACAAGTGATGGATATCAAGTATGTTTCTAGTGCTTGTTAGGTACAAGTGATGGATATCAGGTATGTTTCTGGTGCTTGTTTGGTACAAGTGATGGATATCAGGCATGTTCCTAGTGCTTGTTAGGTACAAGTGATGGATATCAGGTTTGTTCCTAGTGCTTGTTAGGTACAAGTGATGGATATCAGGTGTGTTTATAGTGCTTGTTAGGTACAAGTGATGGATATCAGGTGTGTTTATAGTGCTTGTTAGGTACAAGTGATGGATATCAGGTGTGTTTCTGGTGCTTGTTAGGTACAAGTGATGGATATCAGGTATGTTTCTGGTGCTTGTTAGGTACAAGTGATGGATATCAGGTATGTTTCTGGTGCTTGTTAGGTACAAGTGAGGATATCAGGTATGTTCCTAGTGCTTGTTAGGTACAAGTGATGGATATCAGGTATGTTTCTGGTGCTTGTTAGGTACAAGTGATGGATATCAGGTATGTTTCTGGTGCTTGTTAGGTACAAGTGATGGATATCAGGTGTGTTTCTGGTGCTTGTTAGGTACAAGTGATGGATATCAGGTATGTCCCTAGTGCTTGTTAGGTACAAGTGATGGATATCAGGTATGTTCCTAGTGCTTGTTAGGTACAAGTGGTGGATATCAGGTGTGTTTCTGGTGCTTGTTAGGTACAAGTGATGGATATCAGGTATGTTCCTATTGCTTGTTAGGTACAAGTGATGGATATCAGGTATGTTCCTAGTGCTTGTTAGGTACAAGAGAAGGATATCAGGTATGTTCCTAGTGCTTGTTAGGTACAAGTGATGGCTATCAGGTGTGTTTCTGATGCTTGTTAGGTACAAGTGATGGATATCAGGTATGTTCCTAGTGCATGTTAGGTACAAGTGATGGATATCAGGTATGTTCCTAGTGCTTGTTAGGTACAAGTGATGGATATCAGGTATGTTCCTAGTGCTTGTTAGGTACAAGAGAAGGATATCAGGTATGTTCCTAGTGCTTGTTAGGTACAAGTGATGGATATCAGGTATGTTCCTAGTGCTTGTTAGGTACAAGTGATGGCTATCAGGTGTGTTTCTGATGCTTGTTAGGTACAAGTGATGGATATCAGGTGTGTTTCTGGTGCTTGTTAGGTACAAGTGATGGATATCAGGTATGTCCCTGGTGCTTGTTAGGTACAAGTGATGGATATCAGGTATGTTCCTAGTGCTTGTTAGGTACAAGTGATGGATATCAGGTATGTTCCTAGTGCTTGTTAGGTACAAGTGATGGATATCAGGTATATCCCTAGTGCTTGTTAGGTACAAGCGATGGATATCAGGTATGTCCCTAGTGCTTGTTAGGTACAAGTAATGGATATCAGGTATGTTCCTAGTGCATGTTAGGTAGAAGTGATGGATATCAGGTGTGTTTATAGTGCTTGTTAGGTACAAGTGATGGATATCAGGTATGTTTCTGGTGCTTGTTAGGTACAAGTGATGGATATCAGGTGTGTTTCTGGTGCTTGCTAGGTACAAGTGAGGATATCAGGTATGTTCCTAGTGCTTGTTAGGTACAAGTGATGGATATCAGGTATGTTTCTGGTGCTTGTTAGGTACAAGTGATGGATATCAGGTATGTTTCTGGTGCTTGTTAGGTACAAGTGATGGATATCAGGTGTGTTTCTGATGCTTGTTAGGTACAAGTGATGGATATCAGGTGTGTTTCTGGTGCTTGTTAGGTACAAGTGAGGATATCAGGTATGTTCCTAGTGCTTGTTAGGTACAAGTGATGGATATCAGGTATGTTTCTGGTGCTTGTTAGGTACAAGTGATGGATATCAGGTATGTTTCTGGTGCTTGTTAGGTACAAGTGATGGATATCAGGTATGTTTCTGGTGCTTGTTAGGTACAAGTAATGGATATCAGGTGTGTTTCAGGTGCTTGTTAGGTACAAGTGACGGATATCAGGTATGTTTCTAGTGCTTGTTAGGTACAAGTGATGGATATCAGGTATGTCCCTAGTGCTTGTTAGGTACAAGTGATAGATACCAGGTATGTTCCTAGTGCTTGTTAGGCACAAGTGATGGATATCAGGTGTGTTTCTGATGCTTGTTAGGTACAAGTGATGGATATCAGGTGTGTTTCTGGTGCTTGTTAGGTACAAGTGAGGATATCAGGTATGTTCCTAGTGCTTGTTAGGTACAAGTGATGGATATCATGTATGTTTCTGGTGCTTGTTAGGTACAAGTGATGGATATCCGGTATGTTTCTGATGCTTGTTAGGTACAAGTGATGGATATCAGGTATGTCCCTAGTGCTTGTTAGGTACAAGTGATGGATATCAGGTATGTTCCTAGTGCTTGTTAGGTACAAGTGATGGATATCAAGTATGTTCCTAGTGCTTGTTAGGTACAAGTGATGGATATCAGGTGTGTTTCTGATGCTTGTTAGGTACAAGTGATGGATATCAGGTGTGTTTCTGGTGCTTGTTAGGTACAAGTGATGGATATCAGGTGTGTTTCTGATGCTTGTTAGGTACAAGTGATGGATATCAGGTGTGTTTCTGGTGCTTGTTAGGTACAAGTGAGGATATCAGGTATGTTCCTAGTGCTTGTTAGGTACAAGTGATGGATATCATGTATGTTTCTGGTGCTTGTTAGGTACAAGTGATGGATATCCGGTATGTTTCTGATGCTTGTTAGGTACAAGTGATGGATATCAGGTATGTCCCTAGTGCTTGTTAGGTACAAGTGATGGATATCAGGTATGTATGTCCCTAGTGCTTGTTAGGTACAAGTGATGGATATCAGGTATGTTCCTAGTGCTTCTTAGGTACAAGTGATGGATATCAGGTATGTTCCTAGTGCTTGTTAGGTACAAGTGATGGATATCAAGTATGTCCCTAGTGCTTGTTAGGTACAAGTGATGGATATCAGGTATGTTCCTAGTGCTTGTTAGGTACAAGTGATGGATATCAGGTATGTCCCTAGTGCTTGTTAGGTACAAGTGATGGATATCAAGTATGTTCCTAGTGCTTGTTAGGTACAAGTGATGGATATCAGGTATGTTCCTAGTGCTTTTTAGATACAAGAGAAGGATATCATGTATGTTCCTAGTGCTTCTTAGGTACAAGTGATGGATATCAGGTATGTTCCTATTGCTTGTTAGGTACAAGTGATGGCTATCAGGAGTGTTTCTGATGCTTGTTAGGTACAAGTGATGGATATCAGGTGTGTTTCTGGTGCTTGTTAGGTACAAGTGATGGATATCAGGTATGTTCCTAGTGCTTGTTAGGTACAAGTGATGGATATCAGGTATGTTCCTAGTGCTTGTTAGGTACAAGTGATGGATATCTGGTATTTCCCTAGTGCTTGTTAGGTACAAGTCATGGATATCAGGTATGTCCCTAGTGCTTGTTATGTACAAGTGATGGATATCAGGTATGTTCCTAGTGCTTGTTAGGTACAAGTGATGGATATCAGGTATGTCCCTAGTGCTCGTTAGGTACAATGATGGATATCAGGTATGTTCCTAGTGCTTGTTAGGTACAAGTGATGGATATCAGGTATGTTCCTAGTGCTTGTTAGGTACAATGATGGATATCAGGTATGTTCCTAGTGCTTGTTAGGTACAAGTGATGGATATCAGGTATGTTCCTAGTGCTTGTTAGGTACAAGTGATGGATATCAGGTATGTCCCTAGTGCTTGTTAGGTACAAGTGATGGATATCAGGTATGTTTCTGGTGCTTGTTAGGTACAAGTGATGGATATCAGGTGTGTTTCTGGTGCTTGTTAGGTACAAGTGATGGATATCAGATGTGTTTCTGGTGCTTGTTAGGTACAAGTGACGGATATCAGGTGTGTTTCTGGTGCTTGTTAGGTACAATGATGGATATCAGGTATGTTCCTAGTGCTTGTTAGGTACAATGATGGATATCAAGTAGGTCCCTAGTGCTTGTTAGGTGCAAGTGATGGATATCAGGTATGTTCCTAGTGCTTGTTAGGTACAAGTGATGGATATTAGGTATGTTCTTAGTGCTTGTTAGGTACAAGTGATGGATATCAGGTATGTTCCTAGTGCTTGTTAGGTACAAGTGATGGATATCAGGTGTGTTTCTGGTGCTTGTTAGGTACAAGTGATGGATATCAGGTGTGTCTCTGGTGCTTGTTAGGTACAAGTGATGAATATCAGGTATGTTTATAGTGCTTGTTAGGTACAAGTGATGGATATCAGGTGTGTTTCTGGTGCTTGTTAGGTACAAGTGATGGATATCCGGTATGTTTCTGATGCTTGTTAGGTACAAGTGATGGATATCAGGTATGTTCCTAGTGCTTGTTAGGTACAAGTGATGGATATCAGGTATGTCCCTAGTGCTTGTTAGGTACAAGTGATGGATATCAAGTATGTTCCTAGTGCTTGTTAGGTACAAGTGATGGATATCAGGTATGTTCCTAGTGCTTGTTAGGTACAAGAGAAGGATATCAGGTATGTTCCTAGTGCTTGTTAGGTACAAGTGATGGCTATCAGGAGTGTTTCTGATGCTTGTTAAGCACTAGGAACATACCTGATATCCATCACTTGTACCTAACAAGCATCAGAAACACTCCTGATAGCCATCACTTGTACCTAAGAAGCACTAGGAACATACCTGATATCCATCACTTGTACCTAAGAGGTACAAGTGATGGATATCAGGTATGTTCCTAGTGCTTGTTAGGTACAAGTGATGGCTATCAGGAGTGTTTCTGATGCTTGTTAGGTACAAGTGATGGATATCAGGTGTGTTTCTGGTGCTTGTTAGGTACAAGTGATGGATATCAGGTATGTTCCTAGTGCTTGTTAGGTACAAGTGATGGATATCAGGTATGTTCCTAGTGCTTGTTAGGTACAAGTGATGGATATCAGGTATGTCCCTAGTGCTTGTTAGGTACAAGCGATGGATATCAGGTATGTCCCTAGTGCTTGTTAGGTACAAGTGATGGATATCAGGTATGTTCCTAGTGCATGTTAGGTACAAGTGATGGATATCAGGTATGTTCCTAGTGCTTGTTAGGTACAAGTGATGGATATCAGGTATGTCCCTAGTGCTTGTTAGGTACAAGTCATGGATATCAGGTATGTCCCTAGTGCTTGTTAGGTACAAGTGATGGATATCAGGTATGTTCCTAGTGCTTGTTAGGTACAAGTGATGGATATCAGGTATGTCCCTAGTGCTTGTTAGGTACAATGATGGATATCAGGTATGTTCCTAGTGCTTGTTAGGTACAAGTGATGGATATCAGGTATGTTCCTAGTGCTTGTTAGGTACAATGATGGATATCAGGTATGTTCCTAGTGCTTGTTAGGTACAAGTGATGGATATCAGGTATGTTCCTAGTGCTTGTTAGGTACAAGTGATGAATATCAGGTATGTCCCTAGTGCTTGTTAGGTACAAGCGATGGATATCAGGTATGTCCCTAGTGCTTGTTACGTACAAGTGATGGATATCAGGTATGTTCCTAGTGCTTGTTAGGTACAAGTGATGGATATCAGGTATGTTCCTAGTGCTTGTTAGGTACAAGTGATGGATATCAGGTATGTTCCTAGTGCTTGTTAGGTACAAGTGATGGATATCAGGTATGTCCCTAGTGCTTGTTAGGTACAAGTGATGGATATTAGGTATGTCCCTAGTGCTTGTTAAGTACAATTGATGGATATCAGGTATGTCCCTAGTGCTTGTTAGGTACAAGTGATGGATATCAGGTATGTTTCTGGTGCTTGTTAGGTGCAAGTGATGGATATCAGGTATGTTTCTGGTGCTTGTTAGGTACAAGTGATGGATATCAGGTGTGTTTCTGGTGCTTGTTAGGTACAAGTGATGGATATCAGGTGTGTTTCTGGTGCTTGTTAGGTACAAGTGACGGATATCAGGTGTGTTTCTGGTGCTTGTTAGGTACAATGATGGATATCAGGTATGTTCCTAGTGCTTGTTAGGTACAATGATGGATATCAGGTATGTCCCTAGTGCTTGGTAGGTGCAAGTGATGGATATCAGGTATGTTCCTAGTGCTTGTTAGGTACAAGTGATGGATATTAGGTATGTTCTTAGTGCTTGTTAGGTACAAGTGATGGATATCAGGTATGTTCCTAGTGCTTGTTAGGTACAAGTGATGGATATCAGGTGTGTTTCTGGTGCTTGTTAGGTACAAGTGATGGATATCAGGTGTGTCTCTGGTGCTTGTTAGGTACAAGTGATGAATATCAGGTATGTTTATAGTGCTTGTTAGGTACAAGTGATGGATATCAGGTGTGTTTCTGGTGCTTGTTAGGTACAAGTGATGGATATCAGGTATGTTTCTGATGCTTGTTAGGTACAAGTGATGGATATCAGGTGTGTTTCTAGTGCTTGTTAGGTACAAGTGATGGATATCAGGTGTGTTTCTAGTGCTCGTTAGGTACAAGTGATGGATATCAGGTATGTCCCTAGTGCTTGTTAGGTACAAGCGATGGATATCAGGTATGTCCCTAGTGCTTGTTAGGTACAAATGATGGATATCAGGTATGTTCCTAGTGCATGTTAGGTACAAGTGATGGATATCAGGTATGTTCCTAGTGCTTGTTAGGTACAAGTGATGGATATCAGGTATGTCCCTAGTGCTTGTTAGGTACAAGTCATGGATATCAGGTATGTCCCTAGTGCTTGTTAGCTACAAGTCATGGATATCAGGTATGTTCCTAGTGCTTGTTAGGTACAAGTGATGGATATCAGGTATGTCCCTAGTGCTTGTTAGGTACAATGATGGATATCAGGTATGTTCCTAGTGCTTGTTAGGTACAAGTGATGGATATCAGGTATGTTCCTAGTGCTTGTTAGGTACAATGATGGATATCAGGTATGTTCCTAGTGCTTGTTAGGTACAAGTGATGGATATCAGGTATGTTCCTAGTGCTTGTTAGGTACAAGTGATGGATATCAGGTATGTCCCTAGTGCTTGTTAGGTACAAGCGATGGATATCAGGTATGTCCCTAGTGCTTGTTACGTACAAGTGATGGATATCAGGTATGTTCCTAGTGCTTGTTAGGTACAAGTGATGGATATCATGTATGTTTCTGGTGCTTGTTAGGTACAAGTGATGGATATCCGGTATGTTTCTGATGCTTGTTAGGTACAAGTGATGGATATCAGGTATGTCCCTAGTGCTTGTTAGGTACAAGTGATGGATATCAGGTATGTTCCTAGTGCTTGTTAGGTACAAGTGATGGATATCAAGTATGTTCCTAGTGCTTGTTAGGTACAAGTGATGGATATCAGGTGTGTTTCTGATGCTTGTTAGGTACAAGTGATGGATATCAGGTGTGTTTCTGGTGCTTGTTAGGTACAAGTGATGGATATCAGGTGTGTTTCTGATGCTTGTTAGGTACAAGTGATGGATATCAGGTGTGTTTCTGGTGCTTGTTAGGTACAAGTGAGGATATCAGGTATGTTCCTAGTGCTTGTTAGGTACAAGTGATGGATATCATGTATGTTTCTGGTGCTTGTTAGGTACAAGTGATGGATATCCGGTATGTTTCTGATGCTTGTTAGGTACAAGTGATGGATATCAGGTATGTCCCTAGTGCTTGTTAGGTACAAGTGATGGATATCAGGTATGTATGTCCCTAGTGCTTGTTAGGTACAAGTGATGGATATCAGGTATGTTCCTAGTGCTTCTTAGGTACAAGTGATGGATATCAGGTATGTTCCTAGTGCTTGTTAGGTACAAGTGATGGATATCAAGTATGTCCCTAGTGCTTGTCAGGTACAAGTGATGGATATCAGGTATGTTCCTAGTGCTTGTTAGGTACAAGTGATGGATATCAGGTATGTCCCTAGTGCTTGTTAGGTACAAGTGATGGATATCAAGTATGTTCCTAGTGCTTGTTAGGTACAAGTGATGGATATCAGGTATGTTCCTAGTGCTTTTTAGATACAAGAGAAGGATATCATGTATGTTCCTAGTGCTTCTTAGGTACAAGTGATGGATATCAGGTATGTTCCTATTGCTTGTTAGGTACAAGTGATGGCTATCAGGAGTGTTTCTGATGCTTGTTAGGTACAAGTGATGGATATCAGGTGTGTTTCTGGTGCTTGTTAGGTACAAGTGATGGATATCAGGTATGTTCCTAGTGCTTGTTAGGTACAAGTGATGGATATCAGGTATGTTCCTAGTGCTTGTTAGGTACAAGTGATGGATATCTGGTATTTCCCTAGTGCTTGTTAGGTACAAGTCATGGATATCAGGTATGTCCCTAGTGCTTGTTATGTACAAGTGATGGATATCAGGTATGTTCCTAGTGCTTGTTAGGTACAAGTGATGGATATCAGGTATGTCCCTAGTGCTCGTTAGGTACAATGATGGATATCAGGTATGTTCCTAGTGCTTGTTAGGTACAAGTGATGGATATCAGGTATGTTCCTAGTGCTTGTTAGGTACAATGATGGATATCAGGTATGTTCCTAGTGCTTGTTAGGTACAAGTGATGGATATCAGGTATGTTCCTAGTGCTTGTTAGGTACAAGTGATGGATATCAGGTATGTCCCTAGTGCTTGTTAGGTACAAGCGATGGATATCAGGTATGTCCCTAGTGCTTGTTAGGTACAAGTGATGGATATCAGGTATGTTCCTAATGCATGTTAGGTACAAGTGATGGATATCAGGTATGTTCCTAGTGCTTGTTAGGTACAAGTGATGGATATCAGGTATGTTCCTAGTGCTTGTTAGGTACAAGTGATGGATATCAGGTATGTCCCTAGTGCTTGTTAGGTACAAGTGATGGATATTAGGTATGTCCCTAGTGCTTGTTAAGTACAATTGATGGATATCAGGTATGTCCCTAGTGCTTGTTAGGTACAAGTGATGGATATCAGGTATGTTTCTGGTGCTTGTTAGGTACAAGTGATGGATATCAGGTGTGTTTCTGGTGCTTGTTAGGTACAAGTGATGGATATCAGATGTGTTTCTGGTGCTTGTTAGGTACAAGTGACGGATATCAGGTGTGTTTCTGGTGCTTGTTAGGTACAATGATGGATATCAGGTATGTTCCTAGTGCTTGTTAGGTACAATGATGGATATCAAGTAGGTCCCTAGTGCTTGTTAGGTGCAAGTGATGGATATCAGGTATGTTCCTAGTGCTTGTTAGGTACAAGTGATGGATATTAGGTATGTTCTTAGTGCTTGTTAGGTACAAGTGATGGATATCAGGTATGTTCCTAGTGCTTGTTAGGTACAAGTGATGGATATCAGGTGTGTTTCTGGTGCTTGTTAGGTACAAGTGATGGATATCAGGTGTGTCTCTGGTGCTTGTTAGGTACAAGTGATGAATATCAGGTATGTTTATAGTGCTTGTTAGGTACAAGTGATGGATATCAGGTGTGTTTCTGGTGCTTGTTAGGTACAAGTGATGGATATCAGGTATGTTTCTGATGCTTGTTAGGTACAAGTGATGGATATCAGGTATGTTCCTAGTGCTTGTTAGGTACAAGTGATGGATATCAGGTATGTCCCTAGTGCTTGTTAGGTACAAGTGATGGATATCAAGTATGTTCCTAGTGCTTGTTAGGTACAAGTGATGGATATCAGGTATGTTCCTAGTGCTTGTTAGGTACAAGAGAAGGATATCAGGTATGTTCCTAGTGCTTGTTAGGTACAAGTGATGGCTATCAGGAGTGTTTCTGATGCTTGTTAGGTACAAGTGATGGATATCAGGTGTGTTTCTGGTGCTTGTTAGGTACAAGTGATGGATATCAGGTATGTCCCTGGTGCTTGTTAGGTACAAGTGATGGATATCAGGTATGTTCCTAGTGCTTGTTAGGTACAAGTGATGGATATCAGGTATGTTCCTAGTGCTTGTTAGGTACAAGTGATGGATATCAGGTATGTCCCTAGTGCTTGTTAGGTACAAGCGATGGATATCAGGTATGTCCCTAGTGCTTGTTAGGTACAAGTGATGGATATCAGGTATGTTCCTAGTGCATGTTAGGTACAAGTGATGGATATCAGGTATGTTCCTAGTGCTTGTTAGGTACAAGTGATGGATATCAGGTATGTCCCTAGTGCTTGTTAGGTACAAGTCATGGATATCAGGTATGTCCCTAGTGCTTGTTAGGTACAAGTGATGGATATCAGGTATGTTCCTAGTGCTTGTTAGGTACAAGTGATGGATATCAGGTATGTCCCTAGTGCTTGTTAGGTACAATGATGGATATCAGGTATGTTCCTAGTGCTTGTTAGGTACAAGTGATGGATATCAGGTATGTTCCTAGTGCTTGTTAGGTACAATGATGGATATCAGGTATGTTCCTAGTGCTTGTTAGGTACAAGTGATGGATATCAGGTATGTTCCTAGTGCTTGTTAGGTACAAGTGATGAATATCAGGTATGTCCCTAGTGCTTGTTAGGTACAAGCGATGGATATCAGGTATGTCCCTAGTGCTTGTTACGTACAAGTGATGGATATCAGGTATGTTCCTAGTGCATGTTAGGTACAAGTGATGGATATCAGGTATGTTCCTAGTGCTTGTTAGGTACAAGTGATGGATATCAGGTATGTTCCTAGTGCTTGTTAGGTACAAGTGATGGATATCAGGTATGTCCCTAGTGCTTGTTAGGTACAAGTGATGGATATTAGGTATGTCCCTAGTGCTTGTTAAGTACAATTGATGGATATCAGGTATGTCCCTAGTGCTTGTTAGGTACAAGTGATGGATATCAGGTATGTTTCTGGTGCTTGTTAGGTGCAAGTGATGGATATCAGGTATGTTTCTGGTGCTTGTTAGGTACAAGTGATGGATATCAGGTGTGTTTCTGGTGCTTGTTAGGTACAAGTGATGGATATCAGGTGTGTTTCTGGTGCTTGTTAGGTACAATGATGGATATCAGGTATGTTCCTAGTGCTTGTTAGGTACAATGATGGATATCAGGTATGTCCCTAGTGCTTGGTAGGTGCAAGTGATGGATATCAGGTATGTTCCTAGTGCTTGTTAGGTACAAGTGATGGATATTAGGTATGTTCTTAGTGCTTGTTAGGTACAAGTGATGGATATCAGGTATGTTCCTAGTGCTTGTTAGGTACAAGTGATGGATATCAGGTGTGTTTCTGGTGCTTGTTAGGTACAAGTGATGGATATCAGGTGTGTCTCTGGTGCTTGTTAGGTACAAGTGATGAATATCAGGTATGTTTATAGTGCTTGTTAGGTACAAGTGATGGATATCAGGTGTGTTTCTGGTGCTTGTTAGGTACAAGTGATGGATATCAGGTATGTTTCTGATGCTTGTTAGGTACAAGTGATGGATATCAGGTGTGTTTCTAGTGCTTGTTAGGTACAAGTGATGGATATCAGGTGTGTTTCTAGTGCTCGTTAGGTACAAGTGATGGATATCAGGTATGTCCCTAGTGCTTGTTAGGTACAAGCGATGGATATCAGGTATGTCCCTAGTGCTTGTTAGGTACAAATGATGGATATCAGGTATGTTCCTAGTGCATGTTAGGTACAAGTGATGGATATCAGGTATGTTCCTAGTGCTTGTTAGGTACAAGTGATGGATATCAGGTATGTCCCTAGTGCTTGTTAGGTACAAGTCATGGATATCAGGTATGTCCCTAGTGCTTGTTAGCTACAAGTCATGGATATCAGGTATGTTCCTAGTGCTTGTTAGGTACAAGTGATGGATATCAGATATGTCCCTAGTGCTTGTTAGGTACAATGATGGATATCAGGTATGTTCCTAGTGCTTGTTAGGTACAAGTGATGGATATCAGGTATGTTCCTAGTGCTTGTTAGGTACAATGATGGATATCAGGTATGTTCCTAGTGCTTGTTAGGTACAAGTGATGGATATCAGGTATGTTCCTAGTGCTTGTTAGGTACAAGTGATGGATATCAGGTATGTCCCTAGTGCTTGTTAGGTACAAGCGATGGATATCAGGTATGTCCCTAGTGCTTGTTACGTACAAGTGATGGATATCAGGTATGTTCCTAGTGCATGTTAGGTACAAGTGATGGATATCAGGTATGTCCCTAGTGCTTGTTAGGTACAAGCGATGGATATCAGGTATGTCCCTAGTGCTTGTTACGTACAAGTGATGGATATCAGGTATGTTCCTAGTGCTTGTTAGGTACAAGCGATGGATATCAGGTATGTCCCTAGTGCTTGTTACGTACAAGTGATGGATATCAGGTATGTTCCTAGTGCTTGTTAGGTACAAGTGATGGATATCAGGTATGTTCCTAGTGCTTGTTAGGTACAAGTGATGGATATCAGGTATGTCCCTAGTGCTTGTTAGGTACAAGTGATGGATATTAGGTATGTTCCTAGTGCTTGTTAAGTACAATTGATGGATATCAGGTATGTCCCTAGTGCTTGTTAGGTACAAGTGATGGATATCAGGTATGTTTCTGGTGCTTGTTAGGTGCAAGTGATGGATATCAGGTATGTTTCTGGTGCTTGTTAGGTACAAGTGATGGATATCAGGTGTGTTTCTGGTGCTTGTTAGGTACAAGTGATGGATATCAGGTGTGTTTCTGGTGCTTGTTAGGTACAAGTGACGGATATCAGGTGTGTTTCTGGTGCTTGTTAGGTACAATGATGGATATCAGGTATGTTCCTAGTGCTTGTTAGGTACAATGATGGATATCAGGTATGTCCCTAGTGCTTGGTAGGTGCAAGTGATGGATATCAGGTATGTTCCTAGTGCTTGTTAGGTACAAGTGATGGATATTAGGTATGTTCTTAGTGCTTGTTAGGTACAAGTGATGGATATCAGGTATGTTCCTAGTGCTTGTTAGGTACAAGAGAAGGATATCAGGTATGTTTCTGGTGCTTGTTAGGTACAAGTGATGGATATCAGGTGTGTCTCTGGTGCTTGTTAGGTACAAGTGATGAATATCAGGTATGTTTATAGTGCTTGTTAGGTACAAGTGATGGATATCAGGTATGTTTCTGGTGCTTGTTAGGTACAAGTGATGGATATCAGGTATGTTTCTGATGCTTGTTAGGTACAAGTGATGGATATCAGGTGTGTTTCTAGTGCTTGTTAGGTACAAGTGATGGATATCAGGTGTGTTTCTAGTGCTTGTTAGGTACAAGTGATGGATATCAGGTTTGTTTCTAGTGCTTGTTAGGTACAAGTGATGGATATCAGTTATGTTTATGGTGCTTGTTAGGTACAAGTGATGGATATCAGTTATGTTTATGGTGCTTGTTAGGTACAAGTGATGGATATCAGGTCTGTTTATGGTGCTTGTTAGGTACAAGTGATGGATATCAGGTATGTTCCTAGTGCTTGTTAGGTACAAGTGATGGTACAAGTGATGGATATCAGGTATGTTTCTGATGCTTGTTAGGTACAAGTGATGGATATCAGGTGTGCTTCTAGTGCTTGTTAGGTACAAGTGATGGATATCAGGTGTGTTTCTAGTGCTTGTTAGGTACAAGTGATGGATATCAGGTGTGTTTCTAGTGCTTGTTAGGTACAAGTGATGGATATCAGGTATGTTTATGGTGCTTGTTAGGTACAAGTGATGGATATCAGGTCTGTTTATGGTGCTTGTTAGGTACAAGTGATGGATATCAGGTATGTTCCTAGTGCTTGTTAGGTACAAGTGATGGATATCAGGTATGTTACTGGTGCTTGTTAGGTACAAGTGATGGATATCAGGTATGTTTCTGGTGCTTGTTAGGTACAAGTGATGGATATCAGGTATGTTCCTAGTGCTTGTTAGGTACAAGTGATGGATATCAGGTATGTTCCTAGTGCTTGTTAGGTACAAGTGATGGATATCAGGTGTGGTTCTGGTGCTTGTTAGGTACAAGTGATGGATATCAGGTGTGTTTCTAGTGCTTGTTAGGTACAAGTCATGGATATCAGGTGTGTTTCTGGTGCTTGTTAGGTACAAGTGATGGATATAAGGTATGTTCCTAGTGCTTGTTAGGTACACGTGATGGATATCAGGTAAGTTCCTAGTGCTTGTTAGGTACAAGTGATGGATATCAGATGTGTTTATGGTGCTTGTTAGGTACAAGTGATGGATATCAGGTGTGTTTCTAGTGCTTGTTAGGTACATGTGATTGAATGTGTGTGGGTGAGGCCTTAGGATTAGGGTCTCTTGCAGCTGTAATTAGCAGGACAAGACTATTGTGATTAGTTTTGTGATGTGCTGCAGCTGGAAGATCTTTAAATTGAAAGTAGATGATGTCAGGAGAGGTGGGTATCTGAGTATCACATCCAAAGAGTCAGAATAGGGTTGCTACAAACACTGGATGACTGGTAGATGACGAGGAATGGACAGGAGTCAAACAGCGGCACATCTACAAATCTCTGCTTTAAAGGGACACAAAACCCAATTTTTTTCTTTCACAATCCAAATAGAATATTCATTTTTAAATGACTTTCCAATTTACTTCTATTATCTAATTTGCTTAATTCCATTGATATCCCTTTTTAAAAAGCATACCTAGGTAGGTGCAGAAGCAGGGAGATAGCTGGTGATTGGTGGCTGTGCATATATGCCTCCTTTCATTGGCTTACTGCTGTGTCCAGCTAGCTCCCAGTAGTGCATTGCTGCTCCTTCAATTAAGGATACCAAGAGAATGAAGCAAAATTGAGCAAAGTAAATTGGAAAGTTTTTTAAAAATGTATGTTCTATCTGAATCATAAAATTTAAAAATTGGGTTTCGTGTTCCTTTAAACTTCAGTCAAGAATTTTTAATTTTTTTTTGTTCACAACTTGGCAGGAAACTGCTAATAATACTCTTTTATCCCTTAGCTGCCAGTAACTCGCATAGAGCAGAGATTTTACCCCACTCAGCTGTCATCTTGGAAATCCTGTCACCATATTTGTAAAATGACAGTTGCTACTTGTTGGTTATGTATTTATTTATTTCTTGAAAAGGGACATTTAGAAGGACATTAAATCATTTTTTTCTTTCTTTCATGATTGAGATAGAGAATACCATTTTAAACAACATTCCAATTTACTTCTATTATCTAATTTGCTTCATTCTGTAGATATCCTTTGTTGAAGAAATAGCAATGCACATGGGTGAGCCAATCACACGAGGCATCTATGTGCCGCTACTAATCAGCAGCTACTGAGCCTACCTAGATATGCTTTTCAGAAACGGATATCAAGAGAATGAAGCAAATTAGTTAATAGAAGTAAATTAGAAAGTTGTTTAAAATTGCATGCTCTATCTAAATCACGAAAGAAAAAAAAATGGGGTTCATGTCCCTTTAAGTATCCACACTTCTGCATCCATTTTACGGAGCAGGCCATTTGAAATCTTAGAGTTTCCTGCTAAATATGGGACACCTGGCATCTGTGGATGAGAATGAATATGGTGTGTTGTGAAGACGTCATTAGGTAGTAAAGAGGATTGCACGATTAACAGAGAATATCTTCCAGATAATAAAAGCAGAAATGATTTGTTTGTCTTTTAGATTGCCTTTGTAGGCCGCTTATTCTACTTGACTATATATGGTTTGCAAAGGATAAAGCAGAAATGTATTGTAATCATCTGTTGCATGATAGATACTTTATCACATTATAGGCGGGATGGTGATACCACTCATGCGCACAATAACTTGCCATGCCTCATGTGACATAGTCATTTCACACTGCGCACACACAAAATGATGTTTGTGAATTCTACATGAATATTTACCTGACTGTTATTCTCCAAGATTAATAAATGCTGGTGATTGACCGCCACAAAACACGGGGAGGTAACTCCGGGCTCGCTGATCCTTTTCACCATAAACACACTATATTCAAACAGGGGGAGCCCTGCTACTGTTTCTGTGGGAGACAAAGGGGAGAATCCAAATCATATTGGACCTGTGCTAGAAGAGATGTCTTGCTAATCCGCCTTCACCATGATCATGATCTACGACACAGGTGTGTATGGTTTAACCCAAGCCACTTACCCAGAAAACGGGTCTTGACCTGCAGTGGACTCATGTTCTGGGTTTCCCTCAACGCTTGCATGAGATTTTGCTGCACTGACTGAAGGTTCACTCGGTTTAGCACATTGCTGGGAATATATTCCTGGAGTTCCTGCCTGTGACAGCAGAGGAGGGGAGAGTTACTGCTGTCATAAAAAAGTTCTCAGAGTCTATTCCCTGACCTGAAATCATAACCTCTACTGGTAATTTTTTTCTTTTAGGGGAAAAACTTTCATTAAGATTATTTTTTAATCCTTTAATAAGACTGAATGGTTTATTTGTATCTTATCACCTCTCTCCAAGCTTTAAATATTATAGATGTGCAGTCAAGAAATTTTCGTTTTGGATGAAATCTTCTTTACGAATATTCAGGGAAATTCGATTCTCCGAATATTCGGTGGCTACACTATTTGATATTAGTTTAATTTAAAATGAAATGAATATTGAACTTTAGTTAAATATTTACATTTGTTTTTTGTTAAAACTAATGTAAATGTTTCAATCCTGTAGCTACAATACTTATCTTAATGTACTCTGGAGAGCTCACTAAGATACGTATTAACCCCTTAAAAACAAAAAAAACGAAACTAATAAATACGATTTTTGGCAGTATTTTTTTCTTTCTTTTTTTTGCGCATTAATTTGGATTTCGTGACGAAGGTGCATTTGTCTGAAAACGAATGCACATCTCTAATAAGTATTGACTCATAATCTGTCAATCAATGCTGCAACTCAACTTCAAGGGACATCATAGGAATTAAAGCCATTTTTTTCCATATCTGCATATTTTATATTAGTGAGGGAACATAACCATTTGAAAAGCATATTGAGGAAACGCTTATCTTGTTTCCTCTGCTGTGGATAAGTAGAGACATACAAATAAGTTGCTGCACTGATCAAGCAATCAATTTGTAAAATGCAGCAGGGTTGTAAGAAAAGAGGTCATGTGGGCAAAATAAATATTGAAAGTATATTGCAATTTATTTACCACAAATAATTAAAACATGACAAAATCAGTTGTGCGTTTTCTGTCCATTTAAAGGGATGGAAATGTCACATCTGAAATGTGTAGGGGTGAATTTCATTTTTAAATAGAAACATTTTTTGTAATATAAAAATGCTTCTAGTGAAAGCTATTATAATTTTTCAGAGGCATACACACATATGCTGTGAAGCCTGTGCACCACACCTTCTCAGAATGTCAGCAGAAGCTTGTATGACACAAATAGTCTTCACAGATGCAATACGCACCTTAACCAGCTCGCTGAGCAGATATCGTATTTGAATACTTGTGCACAGAGCACTCACAGTAGATGTGCTTATGCTACTGGAAACAGGGCTGGTACTATGATTTTTGGCTACACAGATGAAGACATATTTTGCCCCCCCCCCCCGAAATGATATACCCTGATGCTGCTTAACAAAATGTTCTAGTGATGAGTAAGCAGTTATAGATAACTATTTTATTTATTATAGAGCAAATTTCTACAGACATAACTTGACGGCTTCAATACTTTCTATGGGACATGAAACTATTGAGGTATAACGCTCCATCAGAAGCAGTCGATAAACGAAATTGCTTCCGACAGTATATTTATCAATTTACGACTTCGCGCAAACCTAATTACGGCTCAGGGGAAACGAATCCTCACATGGTAATCTGAATCCGCCATTATAATCATGCACATTTCAATTTTGATCTTTCTATCCCTTTAAGTGCTGCAATTCTCCGGTATCTAACTTGTGTCCGCCTGTAGATAGTTACAAGTGGTCTCACCCATAAGCATCTTACATATGCAGATTTCTACTACAGATCATTGCTAGTAGCACAAATGGTCTGAATACCGTTAACAGCAGTGACTTAATCTGCATTACCCCCCCCCCAAGCTACATGTACTGTACTACACCCACTCACTTGCTTGGGGGGCTGCTCAGCCCTTTTATTCGATGAAGAATGCCAGCCACTGTCCCTGTCTGCATCTCCAGCTTGTCCTGGGTGCTTAGTAAAAGGGCCTTGCCTCTCATGTAATCAGGGAGCACCTGTAGGGGGAGACCAATATGTCAATTACTACAGGGATGAGCTGCAATAGGATTATTAGCTGCCAGTATGAATACACTACTACATATTTACTACAGGTGCTAATAAACAGGCTGTTTTGCTGCTGGAGATGTCAGTGGGTGTACTTACCTTGCTGTGCTATTAGCATGTGCATGTAATCTGTTGTGCTGTGTGAATAAATTATTTGGTATTGTGATGGGTATAATCTTAATCTAGAAATTACACAAAATCATATTACTGTTGTGTTCTATACAAATCTGTTCACTTATTATATATTTCTGAGGTGGGGGGTAATAAAGTTCTCTTAAAAATTGCAAGAACCCCCAAAATACAACAAATGGTGAGAGGTATTCGTCATTGGTATAACAATCAGCAAGAAGGGACCTCAAATATGTCTGTGTATTGTGAAGAGCAACATAAAGGCTACCCCACACCCGATGTTGTTCCATATTCAATGGTTCTGTCACTTGGGCACATGACCCTTCCTTTCAACTGAGTCCTCTACTTTTTCAAAACAGGTCTCATTTGCCCCATTGTTGTTCTCATTAGGGTCACTTTTAAGTCCAGAGCATCATAAGAGGCACCTAGTATAAAGTATGACAATCACCTGCTATCTAAAGGGGTATGAACCCCCTTATTTAAATATGGGTAATCCCCTGCTTCATATCAGGGATATTGTGTGTATGTGTTTGGTATGCTATCTTTAGAGTATAGGGGCTTCTTTGGAGTCAATGACCCTATAAATTAAATACATTAAGTATGTGATTATTACCATGATTATAATGAAAAGGTTTTTCCTTCTTTCTATGTGGTCTCATATACCTCTGTATTTAATTAAGGGAGGATAGGGGACCCACTTCCTCTAGTCAAACACTGCACCAGTGTTTACTTGGAGAAGGCAATCACCACAGTGATCACCTAAAAAGTTATGGGGAGTTTGACCCCACATTTAAAAGAGGGGAATACCTTCTTTTACTTTCTAATGAAAGTGAGTAGCCCCACTTCCGCATCAGAAAGTACCTAGTTTCTAGTGGGCCATTTTTGACAGCGGGCTTCCTAGGGGACAAGTGACCAACTTATTTGTAAGTGGAAAATCTGCCCTCTAGCATAAAGGGGGAGAAAGATACGGGCATCCTTATAGCCCTCCCCCTAAGGTAAACAGCACTATAAGCAGTTTTTTTCATTTTAATACCATTTTACAGCAATCACTTGCACCTAACAGGCACATGCACACCTTCATATAAAAGTGCAGACTCTGTCAAATGAGTGGTTTCATGCCCCTGTAAGAAACAGGTCACTGCAAAGAGACAATAACTTTAAGTGTAGTTTAACCTGAGGGGTTCTATAACAGATCCCCTATCTCTCATGCCCTCTGCATACCTCTCAACAGTTCCCAGAGACTTTCTAGGATTGTAGGAGGTGGAACAGCAGCAAGGACAAGTGACCCTCATTTTTATAGGGCAGAGACCCCTCTTTCAGATGTGGCATTACTTACATAATTGTCATGTAGAGTGTTTTGTGGTGCCCCTATAGGTCTACCTGGGCAGAGCTTATATGTTGGTATGGTAGTACCCACCTGGTTGAAGTGCACCTGTACATATAGCTCACTGCGCCCGCTCAGAGGTGCTTTCCATGTGACTCGTCTGAATTCCAGAGATACAGAGTTGTCTGGTAGTAGGAAATCTTGGATGTAGTCTCCACCTTTCAGCGGCCGCACTACTTCACCTGCAGTGTGATGAGAGGGAGAAACTTACTGTATCTCTCAACCTAGTCCTAGACCAAACTTAGTCCTAGTCCAAACTGCCTGCTACTCACTTACCTTGACTCTTGTTGGCAAAGAGGGCAAATTCTTCCACCTCATTTGGATCAGACACGCCTATCTGTTCACAGGTTTCAGGTAGCACATCAGCTGCCACCTACCGGGGATGAAGAAATTAATACAAAGATTAAGATATTAGAAGTGGTAGGCAGCGCATACGCTATAATTGATTTTGCTTTATTGTGCTACCATTAGTGCACAACTATGATATTACAAGTTCATGGTAAAGCACGTTAACCAGAAAAGGATAAGCGTGCCCAACTTCATGCGAGCGCAGCCTATACTTTTAATGGATATTGCGACCACACTAATTTGCACTGGTATTACAAAGTTTGTAGTTTGGGCTCCAGCGAAAGCCGAAACTTCACACCTGAAGTAATTTATAAGGGTAAAAAAAAAGTTGCACAAAACACATCAAAGGCACATTTAAATAATGTATGAAACACACATATACGCTTTTTAATAAATATACTGTATATATATTTATATATCATTTTAATATTGAGTAATGTGTTTTAAAAGCGATATGGTTTATATGTGCAAATATGTATGTGCACGTGCATTTGCATATACGCACACACACACACACACATATATATATATATATATATATATATATATATATATATATATATTTATATATATATATATATATGAAGAACAATGAAATGTAAAGTATTCGTAACTCTCTTCGGGTTTAGCGCAGTTGGTCTAATGTGGTGTCGGGTTAAAGGGATAGGAAAGTCCAAATTATACTTGAATGATTCAGAAAGAGTGTGTAATTTTAAGGCACTTTTAAATTAACTTCTATTTTTTAATTGTACTTTGTTCTCTTGGTATCACTTGTTAAAAAAAAATACACGCATATCCTACCCTAGTGGGAGCTAGCTGCTGATTGGTTCCTGCACTCATTTGTCTCTTGTGATTGGCTAACTAGTTGAGTTTATCTTACTGCCAGTAGTGCAATGCTCTCCCTTCAACAAAGAATAACAAGAGAATGAAGCATATTTGATACTAGAAGTAAATTGAAAAGTTGTTAAAAATGGTATATTCTATCCAAATCATAAAAGAAGATTTTGGGGTTTCCTGTCTCTTTAACTGTTCGTTTTTTTTTTTAAACTGCATGCCCCATAGAAGTCAATGGGGAGGGACAAGAAGCGTGGTCTGGTATCCGAAGTCCTGAAGTTAACGTGCATCAGAAATGTCTAACTTTTTACCTTCAATTTGTACTATGCGTGCCGTCCACATAAAAAGTTTACTTTGAGCGCAGTTAGTGCCTGAATGAAGCAGCGCGCCACTTGTAATCCAGCCTTTAATTGGGTAGTTAGCTGAGTGTGGTTCACACAAATACTCACTGTGAAAGTTTTGATTTTGGTAGTGTATTCAATTCCACCAGGAAAGGTGACTATAAGACGTCTGGTCACCCGTCCACCCTGAGAAAGAAAATAAAAAAAAAGTAAATAAATGAGTTTCAAATTTACCACAAGCCAACCACTATGTACAACATAAGTCATAGTAAGCCGGCACTCAACGTTACCATCAGCGCCTCGAGCTCTCGCCTCGAGGGAAGGTGCCTTCTACCGTGGTACAACACCGTGCGCCGGAGGAGTTCCTGGCATGTTCGGGACATCTCTGCATAAGAAAACTGCTATTGAGTATCAAGCAAATGATTTACAGACAGGCACATTAAATTGCTGTAATGACCATAGAGCAAATGGATCGAGATACACAGTTTACTACTTTAAAGCTTCAGTCCTCTATAAAGTGGGGGATAATCCCCGCACCAGTTGCTATAATAAGTGTTCAGAGATACAGAAAAGAACAGTGCAGATTACAACTCTTAAAGAGATACGAAACCCAAATTGTTTTCATTCATGATTAGCGCTGCAGAATCTGTTGGCGCTCTACAAATAACCGATAATAATAATAATGATTCAGAACAATTTTAAACAATTTTCTAATTTACGTCTATTATCAACTGTTCTTTGTTCTGTTGGTATCTTTTGTTGAAAAGCAGAGACATATGCTTAGGAGCAGTCTGTTTCTAGAGCACTATATTGCAGCAGTTTTGCAAGAATGTTATACATAAGCAAGAGTACTATACGGCAGCACTATTTCCAGCCATGTAGTGATCCAGATGCCTGCCTAGGTATCTCTTCAACACAACATATTATGGGAATTAAACAAAATTGATAATAGAACTAAATTAGAAACTTTTTAAAAATGTTTGTGCTCTGTCTGAATCACAAATTAACATTTTTGAGTTTCATATCCCTATAAGATGATATCATCTAAGGTTCAGCAGAGACTATACTAAAAGGCGCTTGCATTTATACCGGTACTAGGCAACCAATTTCCTTGCATTTATACCGGTGCTAGGCAACCAATTTCCTTGCATATATTGATACCAATGGACCACACAATTCATGTTGTATATGTTAATTACAAAACAAAGATCCCTGGTTGTCTAGACGGGGAAACAAACAACAGAAAAAGCACAAGTCCAATTCAAGGCAAATTTATTCACAAAACATTATAGAATAAAAATACAACAAGCCTGTCAGGATATGTCCTCCTCATTTGTCTTTCAGGCAGTCCTTCTCAGGGTGACTTAAAGGGACAGTCTAGTCAAAATTAAACTTTCATGATTTAAATAGAGCATGCAATTTTTAAGCAACTTTCTAATTTACTCCTATTATCAATTTTTCTTCGTTCTCTTAGTAGCTTTATTTGAAAAAACAAGAATGTAAGCTTAGGAGCCAGCCCATTTTTGGTTTAGCGCCTGGGTAGCGCTTGCTGATTGGTGGATACAATTAGAACCAAAAATGGGTCGGCTTCTAAGCTTACATTCAAATAAAGATACCAAGAGAACAAAGAAAAATTGATGATAGGAATAAATTAGAAAGTTGCTCAAAATTTCCTGCTCTATCTGAATCATGAAAGCTCAATTTGACTAGACTATCCCTTTAACTGTCTTCTTTTTAATACTGGAGCTCTGATTCCAAATGTTCACGTTTGCCAAGAGACACAATACATACTGCTTCTAAGAAGGCCCAAGTGGCACAAAAAACCTACTCATATTGATCCGTACAGACTTTCTATACATGTCACGGACAAAACACGTGACGCGCTTCTATAGAAGCAGTACATTCTGTGGCTCCCAGAAAGTATTTGAATTTTGGAATCAGAACTGCAAAGACGCTGGTGATGAGGACATATCTTCACAGGAAGAGCATAAACTTTGTGTCATTTTTAAATTGTGAATTGGAGGTGCACCTTTTCAGTCTTCACATTTTGACATTGGACCAGGTAATCGATTCCTGGTGAATCTATATAATATTATGTATTTATATAGTTATATATACAGGTGGCCCTCGTTTTACAACGGTTCAATTTACACCATTTCAGAATAACAACCTTTTTTTCCAGTCATGTGACTGCTATTGAAAAGCATTGAGAAGCAGTGCATTTATTAAAATAGCCAGTAGGTGGAGCTGTCCGCTTGTGTTGCAGCAAAGCCAAGCAAGCGGAAATTAATCAGTTTAACCAGACCTGAGCTATAGAGCAGATTTCAAAGGAACAAGATCTTCCTGTCTATAAATCAGTCCAGATTGGAATGCATAGAAAGAACTGTTTGCAGAAAAATGCAAGTGAAGTCTGTGTTGTGTGATTATTTTATTAGGTTTATAATGCTGTTTAGCATTTAAAGTCTTCATTTCAAAGCTTTAAAAATAATGTTTTAGGTGTTACTTATGACAATTTTGAGAGGGGCCTGGAACCTATCTCCCTCACTTCCCTTTGACTTACATTATAAACTGGGTTTCAATTTACAACGGTTTCGATTTACAACCATTCCTTCTGGAACCTAACCCCGGCGTAAACTGAGGGCTACCTGTATATTGATATAACTCATTAGAGCAGTGATATTTTTTTGGTTGTTTAGTGGGGGGGTGTATGACCCCTCCATGTGAGAAATATGAGAAATATGCACAAAAACTGTAATATTGTGTTGTACCCTGGTTTGAGTCTTGACTGTCCTGCAGGTATTTGGTAACATATGGCAATAATGTTTTGGATGGCTCATAGAATCCGGTTATCAGGCTCAAGAGAAGCCAGCCACGGTTGCAGCTCTCCCTGCAAGATACCAGTAAAATGGGTTTTTAGCATATATATATATTACAGATTGGGTGATATAGTTTACAAGGCAGTATTATTTAGAAGTAGAATATAGAAAATAGACAGGTCACTGTTTAAAGAGTAAATTTCCTGCGTATTTGTTGACGTTAGGTTTTTTGGCACGTAGTCGTCATTTCCGGATGTTGGTTGGCGGCAAAAAAATGTCATTACTATTTGCGTGGTGCATCATACTTGGCACCAAATATTTTAGTTATTTTACCCCACTTCCTTTATGCTTTTGCTCTCTTTATATTCTAGACGGCTATGCTGTTTGCTTTTCTGCCTATTTAGCATATGCATTTTTTCCCATTCCTGAAACTGCTATATGAGGAAATTAGATATTTGTTAAAATGTTATTTTTTATTTTACATTTTTGCAAAGATGTCTCAGTCTGACCCTGCCTCAGAAGCTACTGTAGGAACCATGCTGCCTGAACACAATTCTACCAAAGCTAAGTGTATCTGTTGTAAGCAAGCTGAGATTATATATCCGGTTATATTATGTAACAGTTGTCATGATAAGCTTTTGCATGCCGATAATGTTTCTATTAGTACTTGTACAGCGCCTGTTGTTCCTTCAACATCTAATATACATTATATCCTTGTTGATATGAAAAATTATATTGCTGATGAAATACAGAAGGCTATGTCTGCTATTCCACCTTCAAATAAACGTAAAAGGTCTTTTAAAACGTCTCATAAGTCTGATGAAATTTGTAATGACCGACAACATACTGAAATATCCTCCTCTGAAGAGGATCTCTCAGGTTCAGAAGATCCTACTTCAGACATTAAAATTGATAAATCTTATCTTTTTAAGATTGAATATATTCGTTCTTTATTGAAAGAAGTATTGGTTACTTTGTATATTGAGGAGTCTAATCCTCTTGATAACAAATCCAGTAAGCATTTAAATTCTGTTTTTAAACCTCCTGTGATTACTCCTGAGGTTTTACCTGTTCCAGATGCTGTTTCTGATGTGATTGCTAAGGAATGGTCTAAGCCTGGTGCTTCTTTTAATCCTTCTTCTAGGTTCAAGAAGCTATATCCTTTACCAGTGGCTAAATTGGAGTTTTGGGAAAAAGTCCCTAAGGTTTATGGGGCTATTTCTACTCTTGCCAAAAGTACTACTATTCCTATGGAAGATAGTAATTCTTTTAAAGATCCTTTAGATAGGAAGATTGAATCTTATCTAAGGAAAGCTTATTTGCATTCTGGCTATATTCTCAGGCCTGCCATTTCTATGGCTGATGTTGCAGCTGCATTAACTTTTTGGTTGGATGGTCTAGCACATCAGGATGCAGATCCTGATTTGTCTAGCATTATTCGTTTGCTTCAACATGCTAATCATTTTTTTTTATTTTTTTTGTGCAAATTTAAAAACAAATATTTATTGAATCCACATTATTAAAACACAGACAGGCATGGAGCAATAGCTTATGTTCCACTCCAAATTTAAACCTGTGGGAGCCCTAGTTTTTAATTTGTATATCCAGTACAGCTTTTTTTTTTATCTAAGATCTTGCATCTGTTACCACCCCTAGGTGATTATGTGGCTACATCAATAACTTTTATTTTGAAATTAGCAATATTTGTGAAATGTACATGGTTGAAGTGTCTTGCAACATTTTAATCCTTTTTGTAATTTTTTTTTTTCCAAAACAGCTTTATTGAGACACAAAAAAAAACTAGAGGTACAATACAGAATATTTCCGGTACATTTAAAGAATACATAACAAAGAGTAATCTGTACTTATTGGGTAAAGCCGATTAAAATCAATTTTAAAAACAAAGTCGAGAGAAGAAAAGAAGGAAAAATAAAGATGAAAGAAAGAGAAAACAAAAAAAAGAAAAACAACAAGAAAGAAAGCCCATACACAGTATATGTTTGACTCACATAATACAAAGGGATAAAAGCATGGGTTTTTCACAATAATGCTGAAATGGCATGTTACTAAATTCTCTAAGAAAAAATTGACAAACGTAATCTATCTCCCATAGCATATCAGATTAAATACTGAGTTCAGGTAGATGAATTTTGAAACTCTTCATAAATGAATGACTCCCAGATCATCTTTAGCTGTGCGTAAAGGGGCTCTTGTTTACGTAACACATATGAATATTCCTCTAACTCTAGTAACTCATGGAATCTATTATACCATTGGGGAAGGCTTGGTACCTCCGTGCGTTTCCAGTTTCTGGCTATAAGGGTCTTCATGCAGTTGCTGGCTATAAATACTATAAATACTATTTTTTTCTGGGAGGTGGGTAGTTTTCGTGGGATATTATTAAGTAACCATACCATGGGATCTGGTGGGATATCTATTTTTATCATCCTGGAAGTGACTTTTATAACATTATCCCAACTCGGTTGAATAAGAGGGCATGTCCACCATATATGTCCCATTGTACCCAAGGAGTTTTCGCAGCTCCAGCAGAGGCTGCTGGCTGATGCAAAAAGTTTGTTTATTCTGTGGGGGGTTAAATACCATCGCTGGATGATTTTAAGGTTAGTCTCCATAAGGGAGCAGGAGGAAGAAACTTTAGTGATATTGTTAAACATGTGTGACATGTCAGTCTGCGAGATTTCAACGTTCAGCTCAGCTGCCCATCTATCAACGTAAGCTGGAACATAACCCGGTGCGGGGGCCTGTAGCAAGGAGTAAGTTAAGGAGAGGGTGTGTTTCATTGGGTCTGGGGATTTACATAAAGATTTGAATGGAGTCAATGTGCGGGTGATATTTCTCCTGTCTGGGTGTTTGAGGATGAAAGAGCGACACTGATATAAGAAAAACCAATTTGAGAACATATGAAGGCCGCTGTCTAATAGACTATCTGAAGATATAAAAGCTTGTTCATTGCTTATTTGATACATCATGATCGCCCTGTTATGTGAGCTAAATTTTGTTGCTCCCCAATTTTGTCCCGGGGGAAAATCTACGTTGTCTGTGAGGGGTGTGAGGGGGGAGGACCTAGATGAGAGCAGTGGGTGCTTCGATCATATGTGGTCCCATGTATTGAAGGTCTCTTGAATTATGAAATTACTGTTGGATATCTGCAGCAACCCTGAACTACTCTGCCAGCAAAGGGATCCCAAATGTTGGGAGTGTGTGATGTTGTGCTCTAATTTTAGCCATTTTTTGTGGTCGTAATTCGTGAACCAATCGATTATGCGTTGTAGGAAGACAGCCTTTCTGTAGTTTAGTAAATTTGGAACCCCCAGCCCCCCATTTCTTATAGACAGGTACATAAGATGTTTGTTAATGCGTGCTTTGCGTTTGTCCCAGATAAAGTCCAAAATCTTATTCTGTAAGCTTGGCAGGAATCTAGGGGGTAGGGGGATTGGTAGTGTTTGTAGAAGATACAGGATCCTAGGGAGAATGTTCATCTTGACAGAGTTAATTCTGCCAAGCCAAGATATATGTTTGGATCTCCACGATGACATGTCAGCTACCAACGTGTTTTGGAGGGGTAAGTAGTTGGCCTGAAACAAATTTAAAATGTTTGGGGTTAGATGTATTCCCAGATATTTCAGGGACACTGGTTGGATGCGCAAAGGGCAGATTCCAGTGATCTGAGAGGAGACCTGATCTGTGCAATGTACTAGGATTAGTTCCGATTTGGACGTATTTATCAAATAGTTGGAGACTTTTTGGAATGCATCTAGCTCGCCCATTAGGGGAGGGATAGAGTTGATTGGGTCTGTTAGCGTAAAAAGAATGTCATCCGCGTATAGTAAAATTTTGTGATTGGTTTCTTGTACTGTTAGCCCATGTATGTTAGTGTTAGCACGCACAGCAGAGGCGAATGCCTCCACCACACACACAAACAGGAGAGGTGACAGCGGGCACCCCTGACGGGTGCCGTTTTTTATTGGGAAAGGTTTTGAAATTAATCCATTGACTCTCACCTTGGCGGTGGGGGAAGAGTAAAGGGCCATGATTTTGGAGATGAAAGAATCCCCTAGGTTATATTTATGTAGAATCTCCCGGAGGAAGTGCCAGCAGACGCAGTCGAAAGCTTTTTCCGCGTCCGCCGACACCACCGCGAGGGGGGTATGTGTGGAATGGGCGTAGTGGATTAGTTGAATTGACCTAACGGTATTGTCTTTGGATTCTCTGGACAGGACAAACCCCACTTGATCGCTGTCTATGATATGTGGGAGAAGCTTATTGAGTCTGTTAGCCAATATCTTGGCGTAAATTTTTAGGTCTACATTAAGTAGAGAGATAGGTCTGAAATTCGAGGCTACATCTGGGGGTTTACCCGGTTTCGGAAGAACTACTATATGGGCCTCTAGGGAGGACCTTGTAAATGGGTTATTTTCATCTACCGAGTTAAACACGGTGAGCATGTATGAGGAGAGTTTGTTCCTGAATATTTTGTAATATTGGTCCGAAAAGCCATCTGGGCCTGGGGCCTTGTTATTAGGGAGGTTTTTTATGACATCCAGGAGCTCCTCTTGAGATATCGGGCTGTTTAGGGTCTTTTGTTGGTCTGAGGAGATAGATGGGAGGGTTAAGTTGGATAGGTATTTTTTAATTTGTGAAGGTTTGGGGTCTGATGGCTGGGTTGTGCTATCATGTTGTGCATCTGGAAGGTTGTATAACTGAGAATAGTAGGCCCTAAACTCTTCAGCTATTTGTTCTGAGGTAAACAGTTCCCTGCCGTGGCTGTTTTTCAAAGTTAATATGTATCCCTTATGTAACCTTCTTTTTAATTTTCTAGCTAAGAGGGGGCCACTTTTGTTGCAACCTTCATAGTGCCTTTGTCTCAATTTGAGGGCGTTCTTTTTACATTCCTTTCCTAATAAGTGATTGATTTGCGCCTTACATTCCGAAAGTTGTTGTGCTATGGGAGCACTATCTGGTTGCTTCTTAAGTAGGTTTTCTAGCTTAGGGAGATTACTGGGAAGGTCATTGAGGAAACTATTAGTCTGTTTAGTCTGGTGAGCTTTAATGCTAATTAGGGCCCCTCTAATAACTGATTTGTGGGCTTCCCATAAAATTTTGGGATCGCTCACTGAGGTTTCGTTAATAGAAAAGTATTCATCCAAAGTCTTCTCTAACCGTTGGCAAATCAGGGGGTCTGTGAGTAAGGAGTCGTCCAGTCTCCACGCGTAGCATGAGGAGGGTCTGTCTGGCCACTTAAAGAAACAGCACAACATGGAGTGGTCTGACCAAGAATTAGGGACAATAGCTATGCTGTCAACTCTGGCCAGGCTATTAACGTCCGTCATAAAATAGTCCAATCTGGAGAATTTATGGTGAGGGTTAGAATAAAATGTATACTCTAGGCTCTCTGGATTGTGTACTCTCCATACATCATGTACAGTTAATTCCCTGAAGCAGTTCTTAACAGTGGAGATTATTCTGTGGGGGGTGGATGATAATTTGTTTGAATTGTCTAAGGTAGGGTTGAGGGTAAGGTTAAAGTCTCCACCCATTATTAAAGATCCCTTAGTGTTAACCAACAACGTATTGGTTAGAGATTTGAAAAAGGAGTCTTGTTTTGAATTAGGGGCGTACACATTCACTAGTGTTACCATTGAGTTATATAGTTTCCCGACTAGAATGATATACCTCCCCCCTCGGTCTGTCACCTTTGTGATTAATTGGAATGGAATATTGTTTTTAAAAAGTATTCCAACCCCATTAGTTTTTTGAGTGTTAGAAGCGTAAAAGGAGTGGCCAAATTTATACTCAAAAGTCTTGGGTTCTCGCCCTTTTAAGAAGTGGGTCTCCTGGGTGAACACTATGTCAGCTCCTTTTCTTCTAAAATCTCGTAGGGCTACAGATCTCTTATGGGGGTTATTAAGGCCCTGAGAGTTAACTGATAGGAAGGTCAAGTGTTTAGTATTTGGGGCCATCAGATATGAAGTGCGCTCCTAAGAGCGATCGAGCGCCTGGGATTACATTTAGGGACCAGTCTGAGATAAGTAGGAAATATAATAGGAATGCATCTACCTGTTGAGCGGTATGGAGAATAATCATAAACATTTGTGTAAGCTTTAAGAGAGTATGCACAATTTGTCAATACAACCATTAAGAAATGCCATAAATACATAACAAAAATTTTGAACATTTACCAAGAAAAAATAGTGCCGGGGTGAGACACTAACACGAAGGAGACACTAACACGCAGAGAGCGCTGACACCAACTTTAGAATTCTTAGGAACTAAAAGAAAAAAAAGGAAATTTTAACAAAAAACATTTCAAAACATACTGAACCTGGATTCATCTGGTCTCGGGATGACCACACTCCAGAATGCAAAAAGGCATCCTTACATAAAAGAGAAACCCTTTAGAGCACAATGTCCAATTATAGAACCTGTGAGAGTCCCAGAGCATTGAGAAAGTCCAAGATGAAATTCAGAAAGAGCGGATCACGTATTGCTTGTTGTACTTCCTCCTGCATCTAAGGCGGATGACTTGTTTCTTTTCTTTTTGGGGGCAACCCTCATCCATTTAGAACGAGAGTCTCTCTGAGGGAGGCCTTGTGATAGAGGAAGATCATCGCTGAGTGGTACATCTGAGGGGTGCGGATGTTGAAAAGACACTTGCAATGCTTCTGATAGTGGTTTGAGGTCCTGTTCAGACCTGTAAGTAAAGGTGCGGCCTTCATGTACGACTTGTAAACAGAAAGGGAATCCCCACCTATATCTTATATTCTTTTCTTGTAAGGTTTTTGTGATAAATCGGATGTCTTTTCTTTTTTGAATTGTTGTCGGGCTCAGGTCAAGATAGATTTGAATGTCAGAGTCCATGAAGCAGATGGTATGGGAAGATCTTGCAGCTGTCCAGATTTTTTCTTTATCCGTATACCTAAGAAATCTTAAAATTACATCTTTGGGTGGAGCATTTTGAGCTGGTGGAGGGCGCAATGCCCTATGGGCTCTGTCAAGCTCCATAGCCTCCGCCTGTGGATCTTTTAATAGAAATCTAAATAGATCTTGTATGTAGCTGTGTAGATTTGCCACCAAAACTGTCTCTGGGACGCCCCTGATCCGTAAATTATTTCAACGACCTCTGTTGTCGAGGTCTTCAATTTTATCTTGGAGACTGACTATTTGAGAATCATGGATGTTGGTTTGTGTGGTAACGCCATCAAATAAAGTATTCAGGGATTCCTGTTCCTCCTCTACATATTCCAGCCTGCTCCCTATTTCATTGATATCTTTTTTCATGCCGGCAATTTCTGTCTTGATTATGGATTTCAATGCTTCAAAATCCGCCTTGGTGGGCAGGTTAGCAATATCTGACTTTAGTTGACAGGCATAATCTGAAGTAATGGTCAGGGGGGCAGTCATGGAAGTTTGTGAGTTATGGTCTAAGGAGCTGTTTTCATCTGCATCTTGAGAATCAGTGCTTGCAGCAAGAAAAAACTGCTAACAGAGGCCTGTTGAGTGCTGTGTGCTTTAGTTGGTTTGTCTGGCTTCTGATTTCTTTTAGACGCCATGCTGTCCAGTGCACCTCCTTGCTGACAAAGTGCTGGGTTCCCAAGCTGAAACCTGGGTCTGCTGAAATGTGGGCCTTTAGTTATTTCTGGTGTGTTTTAATTCGATTTTAATCTCTTTTTTTTTTTTTATTATTTGGTATAGCTTAGTGTCCCAAGTGCAAGCATTTAAAAGTTCAGGCGAACAGGAGCCCTTAGGAAAATTCTGAAAGGCCTAAGGGCCTTATCTGTGGAGTATGTGTGGCGACCTAGGGAGTCAGTCTGAAGTGTTGCTCAAAGTATAGCCTAATCTGTTTCACCTCGCTATACCCTGCTATTTTGACAGTGCTTAGGAAGTAGTGGCACTTGTGTTAAGGGGAGTGTGCATTGAGAGTATTAAGGCAGATTGTAGTGCTCTATTACACGCTGCTAGACATTGCGTGTGCGTGTGACCCACAGGTATGTGCGTTGCGCTTGTTAGGCAGATGTAGCTGATAAGGATCAGTGAGCGCCCTTACTGACCTGCGTGTTAGCCGGGTAGTTGTTAGATGCGATGCGCCCGAGGAGGATTATCCGTTCTGATCAGGAGCGTGGGCTCTCAGGTACTCATGAGCGGCGTGCGCTGACAGGCCATAAACTAGGGTAGTTGCGATGCCCGGATCTTGTAAGGTCGCGCTGGCTCTGGTAACGGGCTGACTTATCGCCCTGTGCTTCAATGCGGGTACTGCTCCAGGGTTCCTGTCATTAAGAAGCGGCTAGTTCTTGTTCCACATTAACGCTTAATGATGTGTATCAGCCTCTCTACACACGGAGCTTCTCCTAACTGCGATCAAGCGCCATCTTGGTCAAGCTCCGCCCCTCCAACATGCTAATCATTTTATCTTTGATGCTATTTTTGATATCAAGATTGATGTTAAATCTATGTCTTTAGCTATTTTAGCTAGAAGAGCCTTATGCCTTAAATCTTGAAATGCTGACATTGTATTTAAATCTAGATTATTATCTCTATTTTTCCAGGGTAATAATTTATTTGGTTCTCAGTTATAATCTATTATTTCCACTATCACTGGGGGGAAGGGAGTTTTTTTGCCTCAAGATAAAAAATCAAAGGTAAATTTAAAGATTCTAATAGTTTTCCTTCCTTTCGTCAGAATAGAGAACAGAAAACCACTCCTTCCCCTAAAGTCTCCGATTCCAATTGGAAGCCATCTTCAAGTTGAAGTAAATCCAAGCCTTAAGAAACCAAAGCCAGCTCCCAAGTCTGCATGAAGGTGCGGCCCTCAAGCCAGTTCAGCTGGTGGGGGAGCAGATTGAAATTATTTCAAGACATTTGGGCAGATTCTATTCAAAATCAGTGGATTCAGAGCATTGTCTCTCAAGGGTATCAAATAGGTTTCAGAGTAAGACCTTTGAGAAGTTTCTTTCTCATGTTCCAACAAATCCTGTGAAAGTTCAGGCTTTTCTGAAGTGTGTTTCAGATCTAGAGCTTTCAGGGGTAATTATACCAGTTCAGCTTCAGGAACAGGGTCTGAGTTTTTATTCAAATCTATTTATTGTACCAAAGAAAGAAAATTCATTCAGACCAGTTCTGGATCTGAAGTTTTTGAATCGTTTTGTAAGGGTCCTGACTTTCAAGATGGTGACTATAAGGACTATTCTACCTTTTGTTCAGCAAGGTCATTTCATGTCCACAATAGACTTACAGCATGCTTATCTTCACATTCTGATTCATCCAGATCACTATCGGTTTCTGAGATTCTCTTTTCTAGACAAGCATTACCAATTTGTTGCTCTTCCATTTGGCCGAGCGACAGCTCCAAGAATCTTTTCAAAGGTTCTTGGTGCTCTTCTATCTGTAATCAGAGAGCAGGGTATTGCAGTGTTTCCTTATTTGGACGATATCTTGGTACTGGCTCAATCTTTTCATTTAGTAGAATCTCACACAAATCAACTAGTGTTGATTTTTCAAAGACATGGTTGGAGGATCAATTTACCAAAGAGTTTCTTGATTCCTCAGACAAGGGTCACCTTTTTAGGTTTCCAGATAGATTCAGTATCCATGACTCTGTCTTTAACAGACAAGAGACAAATGAAATTGGTTTCAGCCTGTCAAAACCTTCAGTTTCGATCATTCCCTTCAGTGGCTATGTGCATGGAAGTTTTAGGTCTCATGACAGCAGCATCGGTGCAATCCCCTTTGCTTGTTTTCATATGAGACCTCTACAGCTTTGCATGTTGCACCAATTGTGCAGGGATTATACTCAGATATCACAGTTGATATTCTTAAATCCCAACATTCAACACTCTCTGACTTGGTGGTTAAACCATCACCTTATTGTTCAAGGGGCCTCTTTTGTTCGTCCTTCCTGGACATGATCACAACAGATGCAAGTCTTTCAGGTTGGGGAGCTGTCTGGGGGTCTCTGACAGCACAAGGGGTTTGGAATCCTCTAGAGGTGAGGTTACCAATCAATATTTTAGAACTCTGTGCTATTTTCAGAGCGTTTCAGGCTTGGCCTCTATTAAAGAGAGAACTTTTAATTTGCTTTCAGACAGACAATATGTCAATCATCAGGGAGGGACTCGCGGGTCCTTTAGCAATAAAATAAGTATCACAGATACTTTCTTGGGCTGAATCCAACTCCTGTCTAATTTCTGTGATTCATATCCCAGGTGTAGACAATTGGGAAGCGGATTATCTTAGCCATCAGATTTTACATCCGGGGGAGGGGTCTCTCCATCCAGATGTGTTTTTTTCAGATTGTACAGATGTGGGGGCTTCCACAAATAGATCTGATGGCTTGCCATCTAAACAGGAAACTTCCCAGATACCTTTCCAGGTCCAGGGATCCTCAGGCGGATATGGTGGACGCGTTAGCAGTTCCTTGGTCTAACCAACTTGCTTATATTTTTCTACCTCTGGTTCTTCTTCCAAGAGTGATCTCCAAGATCATAATGGAACAATCTCACCAACACCAGCATGGCCTCACAGGTTTTGGTATGCGGATCTTGTCCGGATGTCCAGTTGCCAACATTGGTCACTTCCTTTAAGGCCAGACCTTCTGTCTCAATGGTCGTTTTTCCATCAGGATCTCAAATCACTAAATTTGAAGGTATGGATATTGAACACTTAGTCATAGAGGTTTCTCTGACTCAGTAATTAATACTATGTTGCAGGCTCGTAAGTCTGTTTCAAGGAAGATTTACTATCAGGTTTGGAAAACCTATATTTCATGGTGTTCTTCTCATAAATTCTTTTGGCATTCTTTTAGAATTCCTAGAATTTTACAGTTTCTTCAGGACGGTTTGGATAAAGGTTTGTCTGCAAGTACTTTGAAGGGACAAATCTCTGCTCTATCTGTTTTCTTTCATAGAAAGATTGCTAAACTTCCTGATATTCACTGTTTTGTTCAGGGTTTGGCCCGTATCAAGCCTGTTATTGTCTATTTCTCCTCCATGGAGTCTTAATTTGGTTTTGAAAGTTGTGCAGGCTCCTCCTTTTGAGCCTATGCATTCTTTGGATATTAAACTACTTTCTTGGAAAGTTTCTGAATTGTCTGCTCTCTATTGTGAGTCTCCGGTTCCTCTTTTTCCATCAGGATAAAGCTGTTTTGCAGACTTCGTTTAAATTTCTTTCTAAGGTTGTGAATTCTAACAAAATTAGTAGGGAAATTGTTGTTTCTTCCTTGTGTCCAAATCCTAAGAATTCTCTTGAAAAATCGTTACACCCTTTGGATGTGGTAAGGGCTTTGAAATACTATAAACAAAGGTGAAGGCCGCACAATGGTTCCAATAGAAAAAAACAAAGGTTTATTATTAAAATACAACCCGGACAGACATGGATAGGTAGGCTGACGCGTTTCATGCCCCTAGTGGTGCTTCATCAGAGAATTGAGTCTTCTCAATGGTTCTCACATTTTTTGGGCCTTGCACCTTGCATGGAAGTTTACTGTACATCAAGGGCTGTGGCACACGTCGTTGGTTGGCATGTGACGTCATCAATCTCAGACACCGCTTGCTCCTGGGTCTCTGCTAGCTGTTGCGGCTGCACTTTCACCTTCTCTACTTTGAAATACTATGTTGAGGCTGCTAAGGATTTCAGGAAGACTTCTAGTCTATTTGTTGTCTTTTCTGGTTCTAGGAAAGGTCAGAAAGCCTCTGCCATTTCTTTGGCATCTTGGTTAAAGCTTTTGATTCACAAGGCTTATTTGGAGGCGGGACAGTCTCCGCCTCAGAGAATTACAGCCAATTCTACTAGATCAGTTGCCACTTCTTGGGCTTTTAAGAATGAAGCTTCAGTTGATCAGATTTGCAAAGCAGCAACTTGGTCTTCTTTTCATACATTTAGTAAAATTTACCATTTCGATGTATTTGCTTCTTCTGAAGCAGTCTTTGGTAGAAAAGTTCTTCAGGCAGCTGTCTCAGTTTCATTCTTCTGTTTATAAGAAGAACTTATTTTTTGGATTTAATTTCTCAGCGGAAATGGCGGTTTTTATTTTATCCCTCCCTCTCTAATGACTCTTCTGTGGACTTCCACATCTTGGGTATTTTATCCCATACGTCACTAGCTCATGGACTCTTGCCATTTACATGAAAGAAAACATAATTTATGTAAGAACTTACCTGATAAATTCATTTCTTTCATAATGGCAAGAGTCCATGAGGCCTATCCTGTTTTTGGTGGTTATTTTTTTTGTCTAAAAGCACAATACTATTTTCCAGTTCCTCTTTTTTGTATGCTTTTTTACTCCTTTTTACATCTCACTACTTGGCTATATGTTAAACTAAGGTGTGAGTGTGGTGGGAGGTGTATTTATAGGCATTTTGAGGTTTGGGAAACTTTGCCCCCTCCTGGTAGGAATGTATATCCCATACGTCACTAGCTCATGGACTCTTGCCAATATGAAATAAATTAATTTATCAGGTAAGTTCTTACATAAATTATGTTTTTCTGTTAAGCCTGGGAAATATGCTACAGACTTTACTAAAGGGGCATTATAGTTGAAAAATGACATGCTCTAATTGGTTAGAGCATGTCATTTTAAGACTAGCGATCCTGCATCTCTATGTGTTTAACAGCAAAGGGGCGAAGTAGCGATTGGGACCGCAGAGCACTGCTGTTTCCGAGCAGCAAGTTCCACTTAGAAATCACCATTGATAGACGCACCGTGTAATATGATGTGAATTATTATTTTTTTGCACAGATGAATAAAGAGTAACTAACCCCTTCATGTATGTATCAAGCACTGCTGTCCAGGATATCTGCGGTATGTGTCCCTCTATATTTTGATTTACAAAACTTTAATTCCTGATCTGTAAAACTGAAAAAATCAATAGCGACTGGTGTCTACTCACTGGTACTAATGCGCTTGCACTACTAATGTTTGTTTATATCTGTGGTGACTGTGTTCTCTTCCACACCTACTACACATAGAAAACCCTTTATCCAAACTGCCTGGGACCAGAAAAGATTTGAATTTTAATCAAAATATATATTAATAAAACAGTCTGGATTTCAGAATAAGTTTGGATTTTGGTCATTTGTACCTGTATTGCAATCTAACAAGCATTTATTTGCAGCTAATCCTAGCAAATAGTGCCACTGGGGCCGATTTATTATGTGTCTGTCCGACATGATCCGATTAGCGGATCATGTCAGACAGACATCGCTGAATGCTGAGAGCAATACGCCCTCCGCATTTATCATTGCAACAGCAGCTCTTGTGAACTGCTGGTGCAACGCCGCCCCCTGCAGATTTGCGGCCAATCGTCCGCTAGCAGGGGGTGTCAATCAACCCAATCGTATTCGATTGGGTTGAATTGCCGCAATGTCTGTCCGCCTCCTCAGAGCAGGGGGACAGGTTATGGAGCAGCGGACCTTAAGGCTCGCCAGAAACACGGGCCCTCAAGATCCATATGGTGCTTGATAAATGGGCCCCTATGTATAGATTTTGTTCCCAAAGCTACCAAGGAGATTTAGAGGTCTGATTCTTCATTCTTCTAGAAATAGACAGAAAATCACTGAGGCTTCCTTGTCCTATTGGTTTTATTCTTTATTACTTACTGTTACATACGAGATGAGCATCTTGCAATGGGTTCCACATCTATAAGCTTGTGAGAAGTACAGGAAAAATGTAAATAATCATTGTTTGTTAGCAGCTAAATGTCCCCCAAGCTCCGCCCACAGCTTTCTTCTTGTCCAGTGAGCTGTTTTCTTGTATGATAGTTTAGCAGAGCACGTTTAATATTTTTTAGTTTGCTATTTCAAATTGCACATGCACAAATCAGCGTATGCCAGTAGGAAAACGTATTCACGAGTCGATCATTCGAGAAACTTAACACACCAAAATATACCCGTAATAGGTGGGTGGAGCTTGCCGGACATTTTCGGCTCCTAACAAACAATATTTACACTTTTCATGTACTTCTTACAAGCTTATAGTAGCTGTAGGTTGCCGGATGCTTCTCTGATATGTAACAAAAAGTGATCAAAATTAGGTATTGGGTCTAGACTGTCTCTTGAAGGTTAATTCCAGAAGATATAAATACTATTCGCAGTAGTGCAAGGCAGCCATTTTGTTTTCACTGCATCTATTTTCAAAGTTTGATTAGTTTAATAGTGTTTTTCAGCTCCAGTTCTCAGGCCTCCCCACCAGGTGGAGCACAGGTGAAATTATCATCTGATTAGTAACCATGGTTATTAACCTTGTCTCTCCCAATCCTGATAATCTGGCATGTTAGGGAGGCCTGGATTTAAAACCCCTGATTTAATGTGATATAGCAGCAAACAGAAGACAAATTCTAATCTTCCTCAAACTTTGCTTTGTTGCAGACCCATATTGACCAAGAGTTCATATATACAACAAATTACATTTTTATCATCAAAGTGAAAACAATGTTTTCTAATTTAGTTATTTTTTTTACCTAAAACAAAGTAAGTAAATCAACAACTGATATTAATTAAAGGGACAGATAGAGCACACAATTTTAAACAACTTTCCAATTTACTTCTAGCTGGTGACTGGTAGTTGTACAAATATGTCTCTTGTCCTTGAATCACCAGATATGTTCAGCTAACTCCCATTAGTGCTTTGCTACTTCTGAACAAAGGATACAGAGAGAGCGAAGCAAATTTGATAATACATGTAAAAAGTTGTTTAAAATTGCATTCTTTATCTGAATCATGAAAGTTTTTGACTTTGCTATCCTTTTAAGCTTAAAGGGACAGTTCACCCCAAAATGTTCTCCCCTTTAAATTGTTCCCAATGATTCATTTTACCTGCTGGAGTGTTTCAAATTGTTTACAAGTAGCTCCTTTAGCCCTATTTTGGAATTTGAAATAGCTGATTTAGCCTGTGGTATCCCAACCTATACTGAAAGTTTCTATACTGGAGTTCATTCTATTGAATAGCCTAAGTAAACACAGCCAGCAGAAGAAATTACACTCGCAGTGGGATGCGGGATAGTTAAGTAATAAAATGATAATTTTCCATTGTTCTCTCTGAGTATTGAGTTTTGGTTTTCTAGACAAATATAAGATAAGGAAGCAAGTCTGTATACATAAAAGTGATAACATAATGAGATCTGATATTACCAGAAGCTCAACCCATTGTAATAGGCTGTGGTTTAAAAGCACAAAACCAGCTACTTCATATACACAAATAAACCTGAAAATGCAATTTCTCAAATATTTTATACTCTGCAGTTGGTATAACAAGTCATTGTAAATACATTCATATAAAAACAATTTTATAGTGTACTGTCCCTTTAATCCCACAGAGCCGGTGCTCTGGTATGGTATGAAGAATAAATCACTTAAATAATCTGTGACATGGATTTTTAGTAGAATTATTTTGAGGGTACTCTATATAGTACAGCTGATTTGAGGGTAGTCACTGGGCACAGTGACACTATGGGCTCACAGTTAGGTCAAGCTTTCTGGATATCACAGATGGATTTTGCTGGAGTAGAGCTTGGGTGATGTTTTAGCAACAACCATTTTGGAACATGGAACACAGCACATTTCTGTACAGTTCAGTGTGTGTTTCACAACACAACTATAATACTGAGCTACTGTATTTAGGTGAAATACTTACGCCTTAGGGTTTTCTGTGATTTGTTTTATAACTTGACAGTAAACCTCATCAATCAGAGCTTGTTTCTCTCTGCATAACTGTGGATAAAATAGATTTTTATTTACTCCTTTCCCTATGTACTCTCATCATTAACATCAAAATGGACATTCCTCGCTTCATCCATCTCCTCTGACAAACCCACTCTATCAATTCTTCCAACCTATTGATCACCTCCCTCATTCCTATTCTATCAATTATCCCAACCTATTGATCACCTCCATCAAGCCCACTCTATCAGTTGTCCCAACCTATGGATACCCTCCCTCAATCCTTCTCTATCAATTCTCCCAACCTACCCATCCCCTTCCTCAAGCCCACTCTATCAAATCTCCCAACCTACTGATCACCTCCCTCAAGCCCATTCTAAAAATTCTACCAACCTACACGTTCCCTTCATCAAGCCCACCCTATCAATTCTCCCAACCTACTGATCACCTCCCTCAAGCCCATTCTAAAAATTCTAACAACCTACCCATCCCCTTCATCAAGCCCACCCTCTATCAATTCTCCCAACCTACTGATCACCTCCCTCAAGCCCACTCTATCAATTCTCCCAACCTACTGATCACCTCCCTCAAGCCCATTCTAAAATTCTACCAATCTACACGTTCCCTTCATCAATCCCACCCTATCAATTCTCCCAACCTACTGATCACCTCCCTTTAAGCCCATTCTAAAAATTCTACCAACCTACCCATACCCTTCATCAAGCCCACCCTATCAATTCTCCCAACCTAATGATCACCTCCCTCAAGCCCACTCTATGAATTCTTCTAACCTTCTGATCAACTTCCTCAAGCCTTCTCTATCAATTCTCCAAACCTACTGATCACCTCCCTCAAGCCTTCTCTATCAGTTCTCCCAACCTACCCATCCCCTTCGTCAAGCCCACTCTATAAATTCTCTCAACCTACTGAACACGTCTCTCAAGCCTATCCTAAAAATTCTACCAACCTACCAGTCCCCTTCCTCAAGTCCAATCTTTCAATTCTCCCAACTTACTTATCAACTCCCTCATGCCTTCTCTATCAATTCTCCGAACCTACCCGTCCCTTTCTTCAAGCCCACTATATCAATTCCCTCAACCTACTGATCACCTCCCTCAAGCCCATTCTATCAATTCTCCCAACCTACCCGTCCCCTTCCTCAAGCCAACTGTTACGGCACCCCCAGGCATAAAAGCGTTAAACCGCCGTGCAACGGGATTGTTCCCATAGCCAGAAGGACAGCTACAGGAGACACCATTCCATGGATTTACATGGATTTTACAATTGGGGGCAATGCAACAGAATGGAACCAGCAGTGTTATACGAGGAGGAGGACCTGGATGGCCGGGATGCATTAAGGAAAGGCATCTGGTACCAGGCCATGGATAATGTACAATACGAGTGGGGTGAGAGTCTCCCCAGTGAAAAGCAGTGGTTGCAGAAGCAAGTGGCCCTGTGGATGCCCTTCCTGGGAGAGCGGCCCCTGGGGGAATGGGTGAAGGAACTAGAGCACTGGGTATGGCAGGAGCTATGGCTGGAGGATGCCTACCAGGCGCCGAGCATGATGCCTGGACAGCCGAGCATGACAAACCAGAGGGAGAGGAGTTTGATGGTCCTGGCTTGTTATGGGAGTCCTTTGCAGAGCCTGACTTCGGGAGCCCTGCACAGACCAGACTTCAGGACATTTTCCATGAGAGAGAGGCTAGGCATGACTGGGATGACCCCCATGAGGTAGAGCAAGACCTGGCTCACCTAGCAACCCTGGAGTGGGAACTGGAGCAGGTCTACCGAGATCTCTTCCACTCCATTGGGAAGGCTCAGCAGGACAGCAAGGTGACAGACCCAGATGCAGACCCGTTCAGCTGGGAAGATATTGTGGAGATTTACTGGGAAGGACCCCAGGTGGCCGGTGGAGATGGTACAGAGGTCTCTCCAACGGTCCTGCAGGGAATTGGGAGACCAGTCTCCATTCCCCAGAGGCAGGCTGAGTTACAGGGGGCAGAGACAGTTGGTCCTGTCCCCCAGCAGCAGAGGGATATGCAGGGAATTGGGAGCCCAGTCTCCATTCCCCAGCGGCAGGCTGAGTTACAGGGGGTAGAGACAGTTGGTCCTGTCCCCCATCAGCAGAGTGATATGCAGGGAATTGGGAGCCCAGTCTCCATTCCCCAGCAGCTGGAAGTATGTATGGGAGAGGAGCTTGATACCCCCTCTCCCCAGCGGCAGCTTAACGCACCAGGGGGAGACAGTAAGCCCCACAACCGTGCAGATGGGACCGTGGTCTCTGCATTTACAGCACAGGGGGTAGGGACAGTCGGTCCTGTCCCCCAGCAACAGGGCTGTTTAGCCAAAGGGGAGACGATCGGTCTCCCCATCCAGCAGCACAGCTATGTATCCAAAGGGGAGACGATCGGTATCCCCCTCCAGCAACCAGGCTCCCACCAGGCTACTTCCGTGGTAGTGCTGGCACCTGGGCAGAGTACAGCTGGTCTCTGCCCACCTCGCAACCCACCAATTCAGCGTACCAGTCTCCCACACAGCTGTGGTGAGGCACCTGGACATGGACAAGTTCTCCCCGTACTCAGGTGTAGTAAGCATTTATTGTGGGTGGGCTGTACTACTAATTGTGTTTTAAGGGTGGGTTGCTGGACTAACCAGGGCACTGACCGGCAGGAGGTCAGATACCCTGTTAGTCTGTTTGGAAAAGGGGAGAGATGTGACGGGACCAATCTTGCCACTGTGCATTGGAGGAGCCTGGTTGCCCGTCTGCTGCCTTTAGACTATGGCCCCATGTTGAAACGCTTGATTTTCCCCTACAAAGACTGTGACGTGAGTCACCAAGATCTGAGGGCCTGTTATGGAACATTCTTTGGGCTGGAGGTACATGGGCTTAAGGATACCCAGAGACTGCATGGAAATGTGGAATTTTATATGCTGGACACCCCATGTACTTTAAGACTTATGTCCATGTCACCCTGTATCCATAAATACAGGATGCGTATAGGGTGTGAGTGCCCCTTGTGGGAGCAATTGTGACTCTATAAACCAAGTGGGCATAAAGGACTTAATAGTTAATAAGAGCTGTTCTTATATTCTGTAATAAGATGTATTTTATTTACGTTTCTGATCTGATTGTGTCTCAGGAGTCTGTCTGGGTAAACTGATTGTGTTTTTGTGTGATTATGTTAACTAGACTGCCCAACATCAGAATGTCTGAGTAAACTTTCTTCCCCAGTTAATTAACTTAATATGCTAATCTGTCTTACTTATGAATAGACAATTGTTAGATGTTTGATGTATTGTTCATATGTTTGCTTTCCTGTTTAACCAATGTCCTCTGTAACCTGAAGCCAGGGTGTATAAATATGTGTGCTGCTTTTAAATAAAGTATTAATTTTTCTGTTCACTGCTTGACTCTCAACACGGAGCTTTGTCTCGTTCTTGGGGGGATTTACTGTATGCTGTTAGAGACTGATTGCCAGGAGTGTAAGCCGCTGGGGTGCTTTTCCTGTTCAGCTGCTAGCAGCTATTCGTGAGGTTCCGGTTCGGGAGTTTGGTGTTCTATGGTAGCTTTACAATAAATATACCGAATATCACAAAGAAAAAAATGTGAAATAAATGTGATAACAAAAATCATAAAAGGAAAACCAAATAAAGTTCTGAATCAAGGATATGTCTGTGTCCTCTGGATGAGTTTTTCAGCTTGTTAGCATTCCTCAGTGAGATCCCATAAAAAAGGAAACAGAAAATTGCAACATAGTGTGAATCTGTAATGGCACTTTGAGGAAGTAGTTGTTTTGTAACAAATGAATATAGAACTGTTCTATATTGAGTTTTATCGCGTCTCTACACTAGCCAGGACACCTGGGGGCTTAGCGCTATTGTCTTGCTACTAAAAAGGTTTTGGTTTCGGCGGTCACACTCCTGCTGATCCATTTACCTCTTTGCAAGTTTGGCGATTTGAAGCATTTATTACAGCATATCTGCTTTTGTACCCTTACATTGTGGTGTTATCAAGGCTTATGTGACGCTTTTATATATTTTAAAATAAATTTGTATCCAAGTTTTGCCTAGTGTACTGTTTTCCCATCAGTATAAAGTGGGAGTGCGCATATCCTTGAGCTTAGTGGAAAGCTCCAACAAATGTGAGTAGTCATTTGTTACAAAACAACTACTTCCTCAAAGTGCCATTACAGATTCACACTATGTTGCAATTTTCTGTTTCCTTTTTTATGGGATCTCACTGAGGAATGCTAACAAGCTGAAAAACTCATCTAGAGGACACAGACATATCCTTGATTCAGAACTTTATTTGGTTTTCCTTTTATGATTTTTGTTCTATGGTAGCTGCCTGTGTCTCTGTAAGGGAAGATCTACTAAACGGCGGTTTAACCCTTTTATGCCTGGGGGTGCCGTAACACCAACTCTATCAATTATCCCAACCTACCAATCACCTCTCTTCCAATTTTCCAACGTAACAGCCCCCTTTCTCAAGCCAACTCCATCAATTTTCCCTTTCTCCAGCCAACTCCATCAATTCCCCCAACCTATCAATCACTTTCCTCAAGCCCACTCCATCAATTGTCCAAACCTACTTCTTTCCTCAAGCCTACAAAGCTTACCTGTTCTCTTGAATCAACTACACTTCAACAATATTCTCAATCCTATATGTTACCTATCTTCAAGTCCACTCTATCTATTACCCCAAGCTTACTCTTCCCTCCTTAAACCCACTCTATCAATTCTACTAAGCCTACCTGTTGTTTCCCTCAAGAACAAACTTCCTCAATTGTCCCAAGCGTATCTTCATGCATGTTGCATCATCTCCCACAAGCTCACAACTCATCACCTGCTCCAACCCTTATCTGAAGCCCATATTCTTCTCAGATCCTTCTCCCCTTCTCTGTCTCACCTGCAGGATCTCGTACACACATGCCTCATCATCCCGCTCTCTCATATGCTGATCTCCCATGTACCTCATCAGAGCTGGAGACAGATAGACATAATATAAACAACATAAGATATTTGTGACATACAATCCAGTACACATTGATAGAGCTGACTTCTTTTACATATAAAATACTCAAAGATGATGTTTACATTGGTTTAAATATCTACATTCTACAAAATAGCTTAAGTATTTTAGCAGACATAATACAGAGGGTATTTGTCTATTGGAACATATTTAGCATAGGCTAAACTTCTCTACAATATATTCAGAAACAGAAACATTTGTGCATGTGCTTCATACTTTTTACCAAATTCAAATCTTAAGGTTGTGTAACAAATTTCTTTAGCTTCAGAAAAGTACAAGAATGGTGACATTAGGTACATACTCATAAAGTTGTTCGTTGCCAGCTCATTTAACTCTTTGTCTGTGTAGAAAATAAGAGACTCTTGGATGGGAACCTTTAGGAAGAAGATGAGTAGGCATGAGTAAAGTATGAGTGAAAACTGAGCTAAAATTATGTTTAATAAAGCTTTGGGTTTAGAAAGAACTGAACTTGCATCATGGATCTGGAAGTGTTCTAAGTAGATAATTGTAGAATTTAAATCATATGCCGGCAAGAGAGCTGCTGTCCAATGCACTGAGGCCCTCTCGAGCTGATAGTGAAATGCAGAGTAATGCTAAAAGATGTACATTTATGACCTTCTGCAATATTGTTAAATTAGTACATGTACTTTCACCCCAATAGTATTTTCAGCTTGCTTTTCTATGAAACTTAAGTATGTGTGTATTGTGGGAGGTACATGGTCCAACCTTACCTTTGTGAATTGCACAAGTTCAATTGACCGCTTTCCTTCAGCTATCATTCCTTTCCAGCCCATCCTGAAGGTAGCGGAAAAAGAGATAATGTATATTATGTGTAACAGGGTTTTCCAACTGCATTTCTCAGGATGTCTGAAGTACAGCACAGGTGAAATTATCTGCTGCTCAGTAACTGTTTTTATATAGTCTGCTAATGGGTCCTTGTGTAGTTGGGAAGCTATAACAGAGCCTATGAAGAATACAGAATACTCACATGGTCTGCGACTCACGAAAATACTTAAGAGCAAACTCCACCATGGTGTAAAGGGCAGTGTCAATGGGCAGAGGAGATGGCGATTGTGACACCTCACTTGTTGGGGTACTCTGTAAAAACAAAATATCCTTAACTCACCACCTAAAATGGTTAATTCTGAGTGCAACCTCCAAAATACCCTCTCTGCATGTTTTTTATTAATACAAACCCTCACCTCTCTGCTGATGCTTCTCTGCAGTATAGTGGATCCATTCCTGCTTGCCTCCCTCCTCTCCAGCACTGAGTGATAATCTGGAGCGGCTGCCGGCTTCACCAGGTGTGAAGGGAAAAGGCCAGAACGCCCACCAATCGAACCAAACTGCCACCCTGAGGTAGGAATGAAGATTCAAATGCATAGTTTGTCTCTCAAGCAGCATAATGGAACCTATTTCCCACCCTGCAGAATTCTAACCTAATGCTTTTAATGTCTTCACACATGTACTGCTAGTGATGTCATAACTAGCATAACAATTTATTTTTTTCTTTTTTTCCTTACCTGATTCTAATAACTCGTGTTTCAAATTAATCTTTTCCTACTTGTTATGAGTATGCTTTCGTTGCTGGATATGAATATTTCAACAAACGTCTTCCATTCATGAACCACTATTACATGTCTATGTTAATATCGCCAAATTTATTCTTTAAAGAACATGAAAGAATTTCACCAATCCCCATCTTTCCTCACTTTTTTGTGATTCTTATCTTACACTCTCCAGTTTATTCCTATCCTCTGAATACCTTCCTTCATATGCTTGTACCTGGTTGTAGTCCATCCATTGGCAACAGTTTAATGATGTCACCCTGTTTAAAGTGTAGGAGGCTCTTGTCATCTGTAATGTGACTGCGCACTGCGACCACATGATTTGAATCCTTAGAAACAAAAGACAAATTAATTTCTGCCATACTGATCATCTGACCACTGTGTTGTCAATCTCATGTTTCCCCCCTTGTCACCTTTAGCAACTCATAAAGAAACAAGTCCACAAGGGCCTTGAGCGGCTGGGCCTTCTCTGAATGCAGCAGTAATTCCTCATTGCGCAGACAGAACTTCAGGGAATGCGCTGCCTTCATCTCCAGGGACAAAATGTCTGCAAAACTGTAGAAAGAAAAATGAAGACTTTATACAAACTGTGACTCTTTAGAGAACGTATTACCCCTCCATCCTTCTTCCCTTCAAATGTCTATCTCTTCTTTCTTTCATTAATCCATCATTCTTTTTCTTTACCAATGCCGTGTCTCACATTTCTTCCACCCCTCATTGCTCACTTCCTCTTTGTTTTCATCTACTTCTTTCACTCCTCTCTTCCATCACTATCCTATCCAGTTGCCATCTTATAAAATTGAGATCTTCTCTTTTTCGACCACCCTTCCTCTCTTCTCTGAGTTTTCCCTCCCTATCTCCATTAGTGACTCTTCTCACCGTGTTTAGTCTCTCAGTTTTCCTTTTGGTCTTCTATTTCTCAGTTACTCTACATTGCTTTTTAAATTACCTTCAATTCCTGTGCCATATTTGTCCATGTATTTCCATGTGTGTATCTGCCTTTTATAACTCACCTATAGCTGCAAAGAGTCTTCAGATGTCTCTGGTTGATTCCTGTAGCGTTTACCTCCTTTAACAGTCGGATACCTCGATGTGATACCCCTAGAATCAGCTGGTCATTTGCCTCCTCTAGCTACAAATAGGGGTCAAACCAAAGTCATATATTAATTTGATTTGACTGCCAGGGAAGTATGATTCACATTGCACTTGTTAATTGCAACAATAACTTTAAATAACCTTTTCTTGTTTGGCCATCAAATTTGAATAGCTGTTTTTACAAACCATTAAAGGATTATACATTTCCTGGAGCCACAGTTCTGAACGGTCAGATTTTATCTTCTCCCATCAACAAGTTAAGGAAATCCAAAAACTTGTCAGGTATTAAAACAAATCAGGAAAACTTTACTGGTCAGTATCCCATTACCACAGACTTAGTGTCTTAAAAAGATCCCTATGCAAATGACTATTAGTATCTATTGCAATGAATCACTATGGGACAGCCAGTATGTAATCTAATAATAATTTGAAAAATATTTAGGTCTTAATCAAGGTTGTAGATAATATTAAATCTTAGGTATCATATGTTACAACAAATCCCATTAACACAAGGGTGTAGCGAGCCAAAATAAGATAAAACAGCCCGATGCGCATTTCGCCTAACCATTCTCAAGGACCTTGTCAGTGTAATAACATACAAACAATAATCAGCAACTAAGGGGCTAGATTCATGGAGGTTTGATGAGGGGTTCAGCATTCAGATGTGGTGGTATACCCCAGCGCCAACTAAAACCTTGTAAGCCTAAGGCTACAAGGTTTCTATTTTTGTATTTTTTAAAATATATTTTTCCTCACAACATTTTTTCTTCACAATTTTATTTATTTTTTCATTTTTTATTTTTGATATAATCTGTTGAATCCCTTGCACTCAGCACCTTTTTTTGTATTATCCACTGGGGCAGGGATCCCCTGGCCCCTCACACTTCAAGGGACAAGGACATCACACACTAAGAGACAAGGACAACAACACTGAACACAGGGATTTCACTCTACATCCTTTTTTCCCTTACTTTATTTCAGTTACCCAGAGAACTAAGGATTGACACATTTATTCCACATTTTTTTCTATTTTTTCTTCTTTTGCATTTTTTCTTCCTTTGCATTTCCCAAACACAGGATTTACACTGATTTCTTTATTTTTGGAACATTCAATATTGGAACATTGTCACATTGCTTTTTTGGACATTGGAGCACCGTCACATTTTTATATATTTTTATATTTTTATATTCTCATTTTTCTTCATTCGTGTCTATTTTTATATTTTTATTGTCAATTGAATTATTGCCATTGAATTATTGCCATTGAATTGTATTTATATCATCCACTTTTACATGTTAAATTATCTCTAACGAGATTACTTCTCCTATGTGTTTATGCTCTCAAGATTTTATTCATATTATATTTTATTTTATTAGCGTGGATCCATGCACATGTAATATTGTGTTTTTATGAAGTATTGCATTTTACCATTCTCTTTTATGTTTTATCTCTACTTCTGTACAATAAATTGTTTTAACATTTTTACCACATATTTGTAGCACACGACAGAGTTTATTCATATACCTAACCTTAGCCTCCTCACTGTTGGCGCCTGGGCATATTTCTCAGGGTTCAGCATTCAGGCAAGGTGATTTTAAAAATCATTGAGGCTCATTTCATCTATCTTTTCTACCCAATTGCCAGTGTACATGTCTACCATTGACGGCATATATATATGCAGCCACCAATCAACAGCTAGCTCATTGTTGTGCATTTTTTTTCTCCTAAGCGTACCTAGGTTTACTTTCCAACAAAGAACACAAAGAAAACAAAGAAAATGTAATAATATAAATAAATTGGAAAGTTGTTTAAAATTGTATGAGTTTCATTTTGACTATACTCTGGATAGAACACAAGTGAGTTGTATTGAATGTAATGCGTTATTTTGCTATGGAGGATTTTATACATAGATAGATGCTTCTGACGTACTCTCTGGTCCTCTCACCAGTGATACTATAATTTTGTAGCATTTAGAACAGAACAATATCATTTCACCTTTGCTGCAATAATACACATAATCACGCCCCTCCCATGTCTACACTTACACTGACAGGAAAGAGGCGTGAGAAGTAATTCTCCCAGTTGTCCCGTGCAGAAATTACAATGCGCTTCTTAATGTTGTCCTCAGTTATAGATTTTGCATCACCTCCCACACGGAAATCATCTACACATACAGAAAATATCACAAAATATATCAAATCCAGGAACATTCCATAATCAAATTATCCTTTACTATTCATCATTATAATACTCAAGCCCACCCCTTTTTCTACCCTTGTCATCTCAAAAACCTTATAAATAAACAACCGTCCTCACATCTCTTAAAGGGACATACACCACTAAATAATACCGAGATTGTTCCTTGTTGTAGCTTTATAAGAATTATACTCACTAAGTAAGTCTTTCATCTTTCTCCTTTCGTCCCGAGTTAGTCGGATTCCAGAATCAGAAAATGTGTCTCGTATTATCTGTGGGAGAAAAAAGAGATTTAAGCATTCATATAATTCAAGAATTAGAAACAAACCACATAATGGAACCCGAATGCATTTCCTTAAAGGGGTTATATAATCCATGAACAGTTTCCTATGCAAGTTAGTAGTTTTAAAAAGGATGTCTTATTTTTAACTATAAGGGCTGCACAACAGCATACACTATGTAGTCAATACATGTTATACTTAAATGCATTTTATGTTTCATCCACCCCATTACTTTATTAGAATGACCTGTAAAACTAAATTGACCCTGACTATCAGCCTTTCATTTCCTTAAAGGGATGCTGTACTGTAAAATGTGTTTTTAGTAAATTACGTTCCAAAATGTTCATTCTGATCTAACACACAAAAAACGATTTCACCACTAAAATCACGTCTCTTTCTACAATTTGGCACAACCCACTCCCTGTCACTCTCACCTGTTCACATAGCAGGTTCAGGTAGTACGGGTGACTAAATTTTTCTTTGGGATAGAAGACCTGTATAAAAAAATAGAATATAATTAAGTGGAGGAGAAATTGAATTGAAGAATTTCAAATTTCAAAGATGCCACCCTCATAATGGGCCATTGCACTGACCTAGTGGGATAGTCTACACCAAAATTTGTATTGTTTAAAAAGATAGATAATCCCTTTATTACCCACTCCCCAGTTTTGCATAACCAACACAGTTATATTAATATACTTTTCACCTCAGTGATTGGCATTTAAGCCAATCAGTGCTGACTCCTAGGAAACTCCACGAACGTGAGCACGTTATCTATATGGCACACATGAACTAACGCTCTCTAGTTGTGAGAAAATGTCAAAATGCATTCAGATAAGAGGCGGCCTTCAAGGGCTAAGAAATTAGCATATGAGCCTTCCTAGGTTTAGCTTTCAACTGAGAATACCAAGAGAACAAAGGAAATGATGATAAAACTAAATTGGAAAGTTGTTTAAAATTACATGCCCTATCTGAATCATGAAAGTTTATTTTTGACTAGACTGTCCCTTTAATAATAATAATTAAAAAAAAAAAACTTTGTGAAACTTTTTGCTGAAAAACTTTACTGTAATATCACTACTTAAAAATGATGTAATTCAAACAGATTTGTACCCGCCCATGTATCTCGCAATAATTCCTCACCACATAGCCGGATTCCAGCATCACAAAAACGCTTTTATAATAATGCAGAACACAATTATTACAACGGGGAAAATAGACCCTCTATAAACCAGTGCACTCTAGCATATGCAAAAATAAAGAAATAAACCTCTAAAAAGTTAAAGAAAAACCAGGTAACTTTGTCAGATTTAAAGTAACGATACGTGAATGCGAGATGAGGTACATTACAAGGGAAATAGAACATTTAGGAATTCTGCATGATTGGCTAAAGTTTATAGAGACATGAAAACCCAATTTTTTTCTTTCATGATTCAGATAGAGAATACTATTTTTAAAAACATTCCAATTTACTTCTATTATCTAATTTGCTTATTTATTTTGATATCCTTTGTTGAATAAATAGCAATGCACATGGGTGAGCTAATCACACAAGGCATCTATGTACAGTCACCAATCAGCAGCTAATGAGCCTATTTATATATGCTTTTCAACAAAGGATAAAAAGTGAATAAAGCAAATTAGATAATAGAAGTAAAGTTGGAAAGTGAAAAACACTGCAGAACGTGCCTATTGGTCTGTCTGAGAGGTTTTTGAGATGGCGCTCATTCTATTTAGAGAGACTACTTTGCTATAAAAAACATATATTCTAAGGGGGGCGGAGCCGGCCATTGCCCATCATGGCTGCTTAAAAGTAATGCTCCGAGCTTTACTGCATTTCCAAGGCAGATCCCAGACATACACCCACAATTACCAGAAACGAAACACGACGATAAAAGCTCCGGAAACCTCAGAGATGAAGAGGAGGTGACTATTGTTTCGGTATCTAATCGGATTCCAGAGATAAACACAGTAAAGCGGAGGAGCAGCGGAATGTGCAGATGTTCGTGATCGCGGCGCTTTTTTGAAGATCCCGACATGAACTATCCAAAACCTGCCACTACTCAGCCCAGTTACCTGAACTGACGATAATGTGGGGTCACAAATTGTACGCATGAGCTACCTTTAACTGCAGCAGAGACCCACCGACTGACAGCTGCACTTGACAGACAGATTGAGGGCCGCATCTACCTCGAGGGACTCACGCCGATCCTGGCATCTAATTGTAGCTCTTTGACACCGCATCCAGTGCTCGCGATCCACGCAGAACTTTATTTAGCAAAATGTAAGGTCGCACAACAATATAATCGCACAATTGAAGGGCCTATTATCTTATAGCCACAATGGGTAGTGGTTCTGCATCGCACCATAGTCCTCAGCACCATAAAGGTCCTTGTTAGCCTTTCATCAGCCTGATAAAAAAAGCTCATATTAAAAAGCCTCATTCAGCACCAAGCTTTTAGGCCCTCTACCAACAAAGTGGACACAGCCACAATTTATACCCTCTGCTTGACAAAGGCCAGCCAAGACCACACTAGACCCACTCTTACACACACTTCTGGATCTCTGCCTAATCTACAGCCAACACCCAGCTCATGACATCCTAGATCCTAGTTAACAGGAGAAAAAGCCAAACAGCATAATACACCTATTGCAAGATTAACTGCAGAGATAAGCCCTGCCACCTACTTTATAATCTCACTGACCACTAAAACCCAGTGAAAATGTCTGGCTCACAAATACCATAGTAGAGCGAGAGGACTGTTATACTAGAAGGGCCTGACCATGTGACACAGCTCAAACTGCGGTTAAACCGCAAACGACAGTCTCCAAAAGTGATAACCTCGTTGTCACAGCCTTTTAATAGCGCCGCTGATATGCTCATTACAAAAAACGGCAGCAGATAAAAGCAACCGTGAGGAAGTAAGCAAATGTTACAGAGGTGAGCACAGTAAGTGCACTAAAATAGAGTATATCTAAATAACTCTGTTAGCTGAACATGCCTAACAAATCAGTGCAAGCACTTTATCCCTATACACGCACGATATCTGATAGTGGAGATTGACCTATATACCCACACCAGAAGTGCAAGCTGTGGACACTGCACACGACTGATAAACAACCTTACCCACAACATATACTTTAAGGTACTAATGCTTCAGGGGCACTATGCAGTAAAAATATCTGTATACACAAACTGTATATCTATACTAATAGTTTTATAATAAAACTAAACGCTCTCTATATTACTAAACACAATGACTTCCAGAAGAACCCCTAGGCAGGATAACACATCCACAGCAACAAAATTAAACAACTTCTTCAAGGTACTAGAATCAACGGACGAAGACCCACCAACCTCACAAGAGCAAGGTACAATGTCCTCAGAAACGGAACCTATCACACCTACCCAGCAAGAATGTGAGCCACTTACAAGAGCAGATATAGATAACCTGCCTACAAAGACAGACCTTGCTTCTTTCCTTACACACTTGGGGAAAATGATTAAGGATGGCCTCACGGAGGTGAAAACCGATCTCTCTGAACTAGGCGATAGAGTCGCACACCTTGAAGAAGACGTAGTAGTAATAAATAGTCATGCTGATATACAAAACCAAACCATGCAAACCCAAGGCTCACTAATACAACAGATGCAACTAAAACTGGATGACCTTGATAATAGGGGGCAAAGAAATAATGTCAGGATACGTGGAGTATCTGAAAAAATGTCGCCAAATCAAATCCCCCACTACCTACAAGGACTATTTCAATTCTTATTGCAAACCAAGGACCTCCCCAACATGCCTTTGGAAAGGGCACACAGAGCCCTGAGGCCGAAGCAACCAGAGGATAAACCCTCTAGGGACAATATCTTAAAGTGAGAAAAGATAATGGATGCATCCAGGAAAATGCGCCAAATCACATACGACAGTATACAAATTTACGTGATTTGAGCACCATCACAATAAATAGAAGAAGAGAAGCTAAATATCTAACCACACACCTGCAGGACCTAAAAATTCCATACAGGTGGGGCTTCCCGTTTTGTATTAAAGTCCTGCAGGGTTCACAAGTTGCCACTTACAGAACGCCCAACGATTTAGGCAGCTTCTGCAAGCAACTCAACATTCCGCAACCACCTTTACTATCCCTGGATCTACCATCATCTTCGAGGAACTACCACCCACCAAATGACCCTAAACCCCAAAGGAACAGCTGGAGTAAAGTAAACAGGAAAAGGGCCAACCCCACACCTAGCCCTCAGGCCTCTGACTTTAACCCTGCTTGAATATCCATAAACCTCCTAATGACAGTTTAACTCTTACTTTAGGTAATCCTCATTACCGCTTCTACAATTAGGCCACCTGCTCAGGAGCAAACCGCCACTGATCTACCTGTGGAAGTAAGTATGCTCCAATTTAAAGTCTAATTGTCGCTTTAAGTTCAGTTGCCCCAACTATAGAACAATGACTGGAAAAGTTAAAATTGTTTTTACTGGGATTCTCACTATTTCTTTACATTGTTTTATAACGTGTTATAAAGAAGTAGCAGATACTACTTTGCAATCTACTGCGAACTACGATGTATCCCCCTTATTTTGATATTTGTATATGAATATATTTGTATATGAATATATGCATTATTTTTTACTGTTGGTGTTATTGTTATTACTGTTGAAACTGAAATTGAATATGCTCACTTAACTAGCTTTATCTCAATGCTAGACTCTAAGGTTCTATTATGTACACGACAACATCACACCATGAACAGGGTTACATTATGAACTAAAACCATTGGACGCCTCATATTTGCCTACATAACTTGTCATACTCGCAGGCGGCGAGAAACAAACAGGTCTTCCTAAAAGAAACCGATATATAATCACATTACAGTTCCTTCTACCTCTAGCTCTACTAACACTAATTAGAAGCCAGCAAGTGTCCTCTAAACCAGCAAAATGACCTCACGCAAACTAAAAATACTAACACAAAATACCAAAGGCTTAAACTTACCAACAAAAAGATCAATAGCCCTAAATTGGTTCCATAAACACAACAGTGACATCATCTTTATAAAGGAAACCCACTTCAGACGAGACTCAGAACCCAAATTCTCATCCAAATTCTACCCTACTAGTTATTTCAACTCATATACAAATAAAAAAAGAAACGGGGTGGGCATCTTAATACCTTTCTACACCCTCTCTACACACTCAGACCCAGAAGGTCAATACCTAATTCTAGTATGAAGCCTATTTAACAAACCAGTCACCCTAGAAAATATATATGCCCCAAACAAAGGACAAGCACGTTTCTTTACACGCCTAACCGGCAAACTATTAGAAGTAGCTAAAGGTACTACAATTCTAGCAGGGGATTTTAATGTCGTCCTAAACCACATATTAGACTGCTCACAAGCTAAAAGCTCACAGACACAGAAAACCCTCAAAATAATCATGCAATGCCTTAGATCAGTCACCCTTTTAGATGTCTGGAGAATTCAACACCCGACCCAAAAAAGTACTCTTTCTTCTCTAACCCATGCAAAATATACTCCAGATTTTACTATATTTGCATAGATCAAACAGGACTAGCACTTACGTGCGATTCTGATATTGAACCAACCCCATGGTTCGGCCACTCCTCTGTATCATTAAACCTTGAATGGCCCGAACGACCAACTACGGATTTCTGCTGGAAGTTAGATAACACTCTCTTATTCCAGCCTCAAATTTTAGACAAAGTATCCAGAGCCCTAACAGAATACTTCCAGCACAACCAATCACCACAATCCTCCCCAGGAATAATCTGGGAGGCACATAAGGCGGTCATTAGGGGAGAATTCCTTAAACAAAAAGCAATCCTTATTAAATCATACAACGCATGTTCACCTACTAAACCTATTACGGGACGCAGAACACACTCATATGCTAGACCCATCTAACTCAGAGAACTCCGACAAACTCCATAAGACAAGACTTCTCTTAAATAGGGAAACACATAGGAAAGCATACTACCTCAAAAAGCTGTACTTCATAGAAGGTAATAGAGCAGGCTCATTGCTTGCTAAAGCACTTAAGAAAAGGACATATGTAAATTATATACATAAAATGGTGACCCCCGCTAACAAAGAGACCTTTGACTGCAAAGAAATCGCAAACACTTTTAGCGCTTACTATCTTGCTTTATACAATATCCCCCCTAATGACCATGCACAAACCCACCTACACATTGACCAATATTTAGAAGAATCACACTTACCAACAATACCGGACTCCTTAGCCAAATCACTGGAGGATCCCATTACACCACAAGAAAGCAGCGATCAAAAGCTTCCCCTTTCAAAAAAGTCCAGGCCCAGATGGTTTAACTAATACCTATTATAAACAATTCCAGCAAATACTAGGGCCACACTTGGCGAATCTATTTAACTCTTTGGATGATAGGGAACACCTCTCACCTCAGTAATTAGAAGCGCACATAACCGTAATCCCCAAAGAAGGAAAGCCCCCAACTGATCCCAGTAGCTACCGTCCAATTTCGCTACTGAATGGGGATAATAAAATCTACGCAAAAGTACTGGATAAGAGAAATAACATGTGGACCAAGCAGGCTTTGTTCCGCTCAGGGAGACCAGAGACAACACCATCAGAGCTTTACATCTGATGGAGTACGTCACGACAAATAAAATCCCTACTGTCCTGGTTTCCACTGATGCAGAAAAGGCCTTTATTCTAGACTAACAGCCAAAGTAAAGTTAATGGAGTACTATCCCATAGCTTCCCAAGAGCAAATGGAATACGACAGGGCTGCCCACTATACCCCATCCTCTTTGTACAATGGAAGCCTTAGCGTCACACATAAGGATAAACCCAGAAATAAAAGACATTACAATAGGTCCAAATAACTATAAAGTATCAATGTTTGCGGATGATGTCCTGCTTACATTGAAATACCCCCTCCAATCTTTATCAGCGCTTTTTTAGGAATTTTAAACATTTGGCAAATTATCCAACTTCTTAATTAACAAAAAAAAAAAAATCGGAAATCCTTAATGTATCATTGACCTCAAAAGAATTCAACACCATTAAGACTATATGCCCCTATAAACCACAAAACTCTCACTTAAAATATCTAGTACTGCTAACCCCCAAACTACCACAACTATTTGACGCTAACTACAAAGCACTACAAAACTCTATACAACACACCCTACGCACTTGGCAGGATAAACTGATATAATGGTGGGGCAGAATCCAAGCAATAAAGAGGACAATCCTCCCAAGAATACTCTATATCTTTCAGACTATACCACTGACATTGCCTAGACATTTTCTCCAACAACTCTAAAAGTCTATTAACCTATTTAGCTGGGGCCGAATACGACCTCACATAAATGCATCCACCATGTATCGCCCTCTCCGAGCGGGAGGCCTAGGAGCCCCGAAACTATAAACATATTACCACTCTATAGTTCTCCAGCATGTACTGGATTGACATTATAAAAGAGACGCAAATGCTTGGGTCTCACTAGATTCCCAAATCCTCAGAGCCCCTAAACCTGGGTCCATTTGCTGGATCCCTAAGAACCTTAGACCCCCCATATGTCAGAAATCACCTTTTTACAAACACATATTTGGAACATGGGACTACTTAGTACAACACGCCCCTTTAATTTCTACTAGATTCCTCTGGTATGTCTAACTGCTTCTGCCTCCCTGACTGCTTTTAAACGCCCCTTTAATTTCTACTAGATTCCTCTGGTATGTCTAGCTGCTTCTGCCTCCCTGACTGCTTTTAAACGCCCCTTTAATTTCTACTAGATTCCTCTGGTATGTCTAACTGCTTCTGCCTCCCTGACTGCTTTTAAACACCCGTTTAATTTCTGCGAAATTCCTCTGGTAACCATTTCCTCTGTCTCCATTTGTCTACCTGTAATCATTTTAATCATTTTATCAGATATTGTCTAACTTTCATCCATCCTGCCCCCCACCTCTAATTTGCAAGTGTGTAACACCTGGATAGCTAAACACTGTTTAGCTAGCCAGGAGTTACACACTTGCAAATTAGAGGGGGGGCAGGATGGATGAAAGTTAGAGAGCCATGGCTCAAATGAGCCTTAGGCCTGCTGTATGTAGCAGTAAGAGTAATGAACTGATTCTGCAGTTCCCTAGAATCAGTTCATTACTCTTACTGCTACATACAGCAGGCCTAAGGCTCATTTGAGCCGTGGCTCTCTGATTCTAAGTGGCTCTGTTAAAAGTGGCAGAGTTACTCACTGGAGGTGGAAACTGCAGTCCCACTAACAGGTAAACTAAATAACTAAACTTCTACACAATGCTATCTATGTCTTTTCTGCTCACTCTGTTTGCCCTTCTCCTAAAACTCACTGCATGTCCCTATAACAACAACCCCCACCCTATCAATATCACACCCTCCCTTCTCTCATCCCCTATGCTGTCCTCTCATGAACTACTCTGTTTCCTTAGAAACACTTCTCCCTCTAACTCTCCTGTGTCTAATCATACCCGCTCCTTCACGTCTCACTCTCACCTTCTGTCACTCACACTCCTACTACTGCTTGCTGCTGGTGATGTCTCTCCTAACCCTGGCCCTGCAGCAATCACCACACTTTTACACTCGGCCTATCTCCCACTGCAAAAACTCTAGGTCACGCAATACCAACAATGTCATCTCCATTAACCCACAGCACCTATTCCCTCCCTTCTCTTGTGCCCTCTGGAATGCTCGCTCTGTCTGTAACAAACTTACAACTGTTCACGACCTGTTTGTTTCCAATGCTTTCAACCTTTTAGCAATTACTGAAACCTGGCTATCTTCCTCTGACACTACTTCCATTGCTGCTCTCATACATGGTGGTTTCCACTTTAGTCACACACCTAGGCCAGGTGAGAGACATGGTGGTGGTGTTGGCATCTTACTCTCCTCCTCCTGCTCCTATCAGTACCTATCTCCATTTCCATCACTCTCCTTTTCTTCCTTTGAAGTCCACTGCATTCACCTGCTCACCCCCCTCTCTCTCAAAGTGGCAGTTATCTATCGCCCCCCTGAACCAACCTCCCAATTCCTTGACAACTTCGCTGCCTGGCTTCCTTACTTTCTCTCTACAAATACACCTACTCTAATTCTGGGGGACTTCAACATCCCCATTGACAACCCATCTGCCCCTGCTGCCTCCAAACTTATCTCACTCACTAACTCTTTCAGCCTCTCACAATACACCCTATTCCCTACCCACGGTGATGGACACTATTGATCTGGTATTCTCCTATCTCTGCTCTCTCCCTGATGTTGCCTGTTGCCCATTTCCCATCTCAGACCACCATCTGCTCACCTTTAATCTTAATATACAGGCTAAACCTACTTCCCCCCTCACCCCCCCCCACCTGTAGAAATCTGCACACTGTAGACCCTTCCCAACTCTCCAACCTTATTCAAATACGCCTCCCCCACACTTCCATGATATCCTGCCCTGACCTTGCTATAACCCACTATAATAAAACCCTCTCCTTTGCACTTGACACTCTCGCTCCGCTCCAACTTTGCAAAGCCCCACGTCGTCAGATCCAGACCTGGCACTCCCGCTCTGAACCTGATTTCATGCACTATAAGTTAATTCTTCACTCTTACATCTCTGCCCTTCACCTAGCTAAGCAAACCTACCTCTCTTCTCTTATATCCACTCACTCCTCAAACCCTAAAAGACTCTTCTCCATTTTCAAATCTCTCCTCTACCCACCTGCACCAGCCCCCTCATCTGCATTCAGTGCTCAAGACCTGACTGACTACTTTTTCAATTAAACACATACCATCCAAAGAAACATCCCAACACTAGCCTGCAATCTCCCAACTTCGCACCCAGTCACCCCCTCTGCAGCTCTCTGCACCCTTCTCCCAACCACTGAGAGTGAAGTGTCTTCCTCACACCTCACTACCTGCCCACTTGACCCTATTCCTTCACATCTAATATCTTCTCCGTCTCCCACCCTCACTCCGGCTCTTACTCATATATTCAACCTATCCCTTTCTACTGGCTCATTCCCTGCCTCTTTCAAACATGCAAAGGTCACCCCATCCTCAAAAATCCCTCCCTTGACCATAACTCTCCTGTAAACTACCGCCCCATAGCATTGCTTCCGCTAGCTTCAAAAATCCTTGAAAAACTAGCTTTTGATCGCCTAACCCTCCAACTCATTGCTCGACCCCCTGCAATCTGGCATCCATCCCCAACACTCAACTGAGACTGCCCTCACCATGGTTACTAACGACCTCCTTTTTGCTAAAAATAAAGGCTACTACTCTATACTCATTTTATTTGACCTCTCTGCTGCCTTTGACACTGTTGACCATCCCCTTCTCCTACAGACTCTCAGCTCTCTTGGGCTCTGTGACACTGCCCTCTCCTGGATTCACTCTTATCTCTCTAACAGATCCTTCTCCATCTCTTTTGCCGTTGACTCCTCTTCTCCATTGCCTCTGTCTGTTGGAGTACCTCAAGGCTCTGTCCTGGGTCCTCTACTCTTCTCTATTTACACTGCTTCACTGGGTAAACTCATCAACAGCTATGGCTTCAACTATCACCTCTATGCTGATGATACCCAGATCTACCTTTCTACGCCTGCACTCTCTACTTCTGTCAATTCTCACATCAGCGACTGCTTATCTGGCATTTCCTCCTGGATGGCCTCTCACCACCTAAAAATAAACATGTCCAAGACAGAACTACTTCTAATACCCCCTCTAACTCTACTCCAGTTTCTAATTTTTCCATCACTGTTGGCGGCACCACTATCTCCCCATCACCCCAAGTCCGCTGCCTCGGAGTCACACTTGACTCAAAGCTGTCCTTCATTCCCCACATCCAATTGCTCTCTTCATCCTGCCACAACCACCTATGCAATATCTCCAAAATTCGTCCGTTTCTGAGTGCTGAAACTACTAAACAGCTAATCCACTCCCTGGTAATTTCCCGACTTGACTACTGTAATAACTTACTATCTGGCCTCCCTCTCTCCCACCTCTCTCCCCTTCAACCCATCCTAAATGCATCTGCAAGGCTAATTCACCTCTCTCGACGCTCTATTTCTGCTGCACCTCTCTGTGAGTCCCTTCACTGGCTCCCCATTCACAGCAGAATTAAATACAAAATTCTCACCCTGACCTACAAAGCCCTCACCAATGCTGCCCCACCCTACCTGTCCTCACTCATCAACAAATATACTCCAGCCCGTCCCCTAAGATCCAACAATAACCTGCTTCTTGCGTCCTCTACCATCACCTTCTCTAATGCTAGACTACAGGACTTCTCTCGTGCGGCACCAACCCTCTGGAACGCACTTCCTCAAGCTGTTAGACTTTCCCCTAACCTCTCCTCCTTTAAACGTTCCCTAAAGACCTTTTTGTTCAGGGAAGCTTATCACCCGACCCAACAGTTGCCCTCATCTATCTCCTCACTAATATCATTCTCACCTTTGCAGTCCACACCTCCTGTTTCCCATCCCACCCATCTAGATTGTAAGTTCTCAGGGGAATAGGGCCCTCAATTCCCCCTGTATTTGTCTGTAAAATTTTGTCTCTTATTGTATTGTTTCTCCATTGTACTTTTAATCCTTGTACCCATGGGCAGCGCTGCGGAATCTGTTGGCGCTTTATAAATAAAGAATAATAATAAAAATACAACAGCTCCCAGAACTCTCTACTCCACAGTCTCCACTAACTCTGATATCACCCAACATGGAACTTACAGGTGGATATGAACCCTTAGGGAAAACTAAAGTCACATGGTATCTTCCCGCCATTATCACCCTTCTCGAACAAAGCCTTTACATTGTGGCTCAAGTATTGTCAACTAAACCACTTTATCCACAACAACCAGTTCAAGGAAAGCATAGTCAGACCCCCTACATCATTTAAGCAACTATGCTTATCAGCTATACCAGTTAGAGGCACCCTCTCACTTGCTAAAAACACACTTGGCAGAGTACGCCTACCCACACTCCCCACATATACAACTCATTGGCAAAGAGAACTAAATCTACAATTAGAGGAGAAAGACTGGAGGAAAATATATAATAACACTTGCAAATCATCTACCTCAACTCGAATAATAGAAATTAATTTTAAGATACTTCTCCGCTGGTATCTAATACCAGCCAGACTAAATAAAATATACCCCTCTTCCTCCCCAATGTGTTGGAGAGGTTGTGGGGAAATAGGAACCATGTCGCACACATGGTGGAAATGCCCTAAAATAACTCCCTTTTGGTAGTCCATAGAACTAACTCTCCAGACAGTGATAAGCCCAGACTTCAAATTGACACCTGAAGTTGCCCTATTAAATAACAGCCCAGACTGCAAATGCAAAATACTTTCTATCCTAATTCAAATGAGCTTAAATAGCGCCAGGCTACTAGTTGCACAACACTGGAAGTCTACACAAATACCTACACAACAACAATGGTTATTATAGGTTACGGAGACTATACCCTTAGAACATTATGGTTTCTACAAACCTAACAAACTCTCTCTATTTTTAGATGTTAGATTCTACTGGGAGTCGCTAATAAGCTCCATTGACACCCCCCATAAAGTAAAGTACAGTACGAAACATCAAACACACAACACCCTCTATTACTATCCCCTTCATGAACACGAAACTGTTTGGAAAACTGTAATCATAGTCATGGTAAATGGATAAGTAATAACTAGATGTACATTCTGTTAACGTAAGAACCTTTAGTACGCACTATTCGATTCATATGTTTCTCTATGTTTATTGTTTAAGTTGAATCAGTTCAATTGTTTCAAAAGAAATTATATAAATCTCTTCAGACATCCTTCCAAGAAATACAGCAACTTAAACTGTATCAGGAAGCCAAAGACTGTTAATTACACTTGCTGCAAAGACTAAGGGGTAGATTTATCATAGTGCGAGCCGACATGATATGACGTAGCGTATCATGTTCGCTGCACATCGATAAATGCCGACAGCATACGCTGTTGGCATTTATCATTGCACCAGCAGTTCTTGTGAACTGCTTATACAATGCCGCCCCCTGCAGATTCGCAGGGGGTGTCAATCAACCCGATCGTATTCGATCAGATTAATTTCTGTCCGCTGCCTCAGAGCAGGCGGACAAGTTATGGAGCAGCAGTCTTTAGACCGCTGTTTCATTACTTCTGTTTCCGGCGAGCCTGAAGGCTTGCGCGGAAACAGGGGCATCAAGCTCCCCAAAGTGATTTTTGTTTGTAAAAATGTTACCACCACTGAAAGAATTCCAGTAACCACAGTTTGCAAACCTTTGTGAAATTATGTCAACCGGTATTTACATGTTTGAAAACTCAATAAAAAATATTGGGGGAAAAAACATTCTACACTGCGTTCAGGCAGCGCTCCAAGCGAACTGGGACTCGCTTGGAGAGTTTTCTTCACACTTGTAAGTGAGAGGCTGGGCGTTTTTTGAGCGCTCTGCTGACGTAAGTCCCAGCGCTTCCAGCGTGCTGGAAAAGCTGGGACTTTTCAGAGCAAGCTCAGACGCTTGGCAACATGGCAGCCTCCGCACACACGTGTTGCTGTGGAGGCTGCCATGTTTTTATAAGCAGCAGAGGAGGGACAGGAGAGATGGATAAGCCTGACAGCAGCATTTAGTACAGGGCAAAGTGGAGAGGTTACTTAAAGGGACACTGTACCCAAAAAATTTCTTTCATGATTCAGATAGAGCATGCAATTTTAAGCAACTTTCTAATTTACTCCTATTATCAAATTTTCTTCATTCTCTTGGTATCTTTATTTAAAATGTAAGTTTAGATGCCGCCCATTTTTGGTGAACAACCTGGGTTGTCCTTGCTGATTGGTGGATAAATTAATTCACCAATAAAAAATTGCTGTCCAGAGTACTGAACCCAAAAAAAGCACAGATGCCTTCTTTTTCAAACAAAGATAGCAAGAGAACAAAGAAAAATTGATAATAGGAGTAAATTAGAAAGTTGCTTAAAATTGCATGCTCTCTCTGAATTACAAAACACAATTTTTGGGTTCAGTGTCCCTTTAACGTGCAGATAGGTTACTTAACGTATCCCCACTTTGCCCTGTACTAAATGCTGCTGTCAGGCTTATCCGGTGTTATGCCGAGAATTGTTTCCCCAGTGTTTCTGGTTTCCCCTCCCTCTCGGCAAACATCGGAACTCCGACCCCCCTCCATTCAGTTGTTCTCAGCTCAGCCCCTGTAGCTTAACCTGCCCCATGTGAGTGATGGGAGCTGCAGCCCTTATATCTTTATTATTAGCTGAATGGGGCAGGATAAGCTACAGGGGCTGAGCAGAGAGCAGCTGAATGGATGTGGGTCAGAGTTCCGATGTTTGCCGAGAGGCAGGAGAAACCAGAAACACTGGGGAAACCATTCTCGGCGTAACAACGGTGTTGTGTAACAATGCTACAAGGGAGCTTAGAAAAAACGTTCGCATGCGCAAAGTCCATTATTGTGCAGCAGATCCCTTTGCACATGCAAACGTTTTTCAAGCTCCCTTGCTTGTGACATCATCTAGCGCCACTTCATCGTTGGAAGTAAAGCGCCTCCTCCACTAGCTCCTGAGCGCTGCCTGAATGCGGCCACTGACATATACATTTATTTCAAGCGTAGCAAATAGGTTCTTTGATGTGTCAGATTTCATGTATTGGCTACTTAACAAAACTATAGATGTTACTGGAGGAGTAGTGAAGCAGTTTTCTACTTGAAGCAGGAAAAAATGACTGATGTTACCTCTTTGCGCACATGCAGTCTCCACGTCACATCACTGTATGAGAAAAATACGCTGGCATCCAATTTGCTTAAATAGGACTTCATGGTGTTGTCACTGTCAAGGATACGTCCTGAATAGCGATACCGTGAAAAAAAAGTGTGGGAAAATAAACAAATAAGCACTTTGAGTGCGGAATCCTTCAAATATCAGATGCACAGTTTCTGCCAAAAGTTATTTTTCTTATGAATATTATACGTCTCCTTAAAGGGACATACAACCCACATTTTTTCTTTCATGATTCAGATAGAATTTACAATTTTAACCCCTTAACAACAAACAACGTGCAGGATACGTCCTCCAAAAAAATACCCTTAACGACCGAGGACGTACCCTGCCCATCGTCGGTCTTTGAAAGCGATGGAAGCTATCCTGATCGCTTCCAGCCACTTTCCGGTTATTGCAGTTATGTCTCGATATCGAGGCATCACTGCAATAACCCTCCTTGGCCATCCGATGCAGAGAGAGCCACTCTGTGGCCCTCTCTGTACCGGACATCGATGGCGCAGAGGGGGGCGGGATAGGGAGCGGGTTAGCCGGGAGCGCACATGGATGCGCGAGTGCGGAAGTGGGTGGGAACTGCTACACTACAGAAAATGTTTTTTTTAGAAAAGTGGGAGAGAGGGGGGAGGGAAATAAAAATAAAAGTAATCTAAGGGATCTGGGAGGGGGTGGAGGGTTTGGTCTTAGGGGGGGGAAGCTACACTACAGAAAAAATAAAAAAATAAATTTAAAAAAATCATCTTTTTGTGTAAACTGGGTACTGGCAGACAGCTGACAGTACCCAACATGGCTCCTAATAAGTTAGAGGGGGAGGGTTAGAGAGCTGTTGGGGGGGATCAGGGAGGTTGGGGGCTAAGGGGGGATCCTACATAGCAGCATATGTAAATATGCCAAAAAATTTTTACAAAAATTAAAAGATAGCTTTTATTTTAGTACTGGCAGACTTTCTGCCAATACTTAAGATGGCGGGGACATTTGTGGGGTGGGGGAGGGAAGGGAGCTGTTTGGGAGGGTTCAGGGGGTGTAATGTGTCAGGTGGGAGGCTGATCTCTACACTAAAGCTAAAATTAACCCTGCAAGCTCCCTACAAGCTACCTAATTAACCCCTCACTGCTAGCCATAATACACGTGTGATGCGCAGCAGCATTTAGCGGCCTTCTAATTACCAAAAAGCAACGCCAAAGCCATATATGTCTGCTATTTCTGAACAAAGGGGATCCCAGAGAAGCATTTACAACCATTTATGCCATAATTGCACAAGCTGTTTGTAAATAATTTCAGTGAGAAACCTAAAGTTTGTGAAAAAGTGAACAATTTTTTTTATTTGATCGCATTTGGAGTGGTGGCATGAAATATACCAAAATGGGCCTAGATCAATACTTTGGGTTGTCTACTACACTACACTAAAGCTAAAATTAACCCTACAAGCTCCCTAGTTAAACTCTTCACTGCTAGCCATAATACACGTGTGGTGCGCAAACGGCATTTAGCGGCCTTCTAATTACCAAAAAGAAACGCCAAAGCCATATATGTCTGCTATTTCTGAACAAAGAGGATCCCAGAGAAGCATTTACAACCATGTATTCCATAATTGCACAAGTTGTTTGTAAATAATTTCAGTGAGAAACCTAAAGTTTGTGAAAAAATTTGTGAAAAAGTGAACAATTTTTTTATTTGATCGCATTTGGAGGTGAAATGGTGGCATGAAATATACCAAAATGGGGCTAGATCAATACTTTGGGATGTCTTCTAAATAAAAAAAATATACACATGTCAAGGGATATTCAGGGATTCCTGAAAGATATCAGTGTCCCAATGTAACTAGCGCTAATTTTGAAAAAAAGTGGTTTGGCAATAGCAAAGTGCTACTTGTACTTATTGCCCTATAACTTGCAAAAAAAAGCAAAGAACATGTAAACATTGGGTATTTATAAACTCAGGACAAAATTTAGAAACTATTTAGCATGGGTGTTTTTTGGTGGTTATAGATGTGTAACAGATTTTGGGGGTCAAAATAAGAAACAGTGTGTTTTTTTCAATTTTTTCCTCATATTTTATATTTTTTATTATAGCAAATTATTAGATATGATGAAAATAATTGTATAGTTAGAAAGTCCATTTAATGGCGAAAAAAACTGTATAATGTGTGGGTACAGTAAATGAGTAAGAGGAAAACTAAAGCACGAACACTGCAAAAATGTAAAAATAGCCTTGGTCCCAAACGGACAGAAAATGGAAAAGTGCTGTGGTCATTAAGGGCTTAAACAACTTTCCCATTTATTTCAAATTTTCTTTGTTTTCTTGTTATCCTTTGTTGAAAAGCAGGAAGGTAAGTTCATCTAGCAAAAGCACAAGGTGGCAGCACTATTACCTGTCATGTAGTGCTCCAGGTAGTGCACGCTACCTATCTAGATATCTCTTCAACAAAGAATAATATGAGATTAAAACGAATTTGATAAAAGATGTAAATTGGAAACTTTTTTAAAAATTGCATTCTCTGTGTGAATCATGAAAGAATCATTTTCATGTCCTTTTAATAGATGCGCATTATGCTTGGTGCAAAAACTCTTCCAGGTTCTATATCCAGGACTAAATCATCAGAATAAAATCATTTTTTATTGCTGCATCAGAACTGTCATTTCCCCAGTGGATATTCCTGCAAAATGTGCTGGAACGGCATAAGAAATATTAAGCAAGAGACTATGACAAATTTATTGTTACAGAGGTCCAGCATTTTGTTCTAGGGGCTGTTTTGTAATTTTTTGATCTCATATTAATATTTTCACATTTATTTATATCAGGAATGGCTAATTGGTGCCCCTCTGCACAATTTTTGCTCCCCCCCAGTAAATAGCAGAACTATAAATGTGTCACATATTTTTTGTCATTTTAGAAAACAATGGAAATAAAAATGACTTCTGGTGGATGGGCAAACAAGGTGGCAACAAATAAAAAGAGTCCTTTGTGGGGACATTGCCCTGAAACTGTCCCTCTGCAACTGGACATTTTTATAAAATGTATTGTTTGTATGTTTAATAACCATAAATGTATATTCGGTCCTAAATCTTCTATAAAATGTATTGTTTGTATGTTTAATAACCATAAATGTATATTCGGTCCTAAGTCTTCTATAAAATGGATCTGCTGCCTCTGCTTTAGGAATTTGGACATCACTGGTAAGAGTAAGTGGTTGGGGGGAACGCCTAAACAGAGATAGCTGGGAAGAGAGAGTTTGATTGGTTCATTTGTACCTGAGTGAACTGGCGATTCTAAACCTGGGGCCTGTATATTTGGGGGAGGAGGAATAAAATCAGGTTGGAATATTTGAGAAAGTGTCTTCTGCATCTCTTGAACGACACCTTCTGTGGGAGAATCAGGGGAATCCTTTGCAGGAGAAAAGAGATTAAAGTGTTAAATTCATCACAGCATCTGGAGCGTGCGTATGTGCACATACATGCATGTGCTGAACTCGGGGACTCTGTCACTATGATCACTCACCTGTGGAGAAATACTACCGAGCCTCAGCCTTTCAAGTGCCTCCTGTTTGGGATCTTTCCTCTTGAGAAAACTTTGTGCAGGTCGTCTGCAGAAAAATGATCTATATTACACCTGGGCACAGGCATTCCATATAATCTATAATAGTATATACATGAACACAGGCATTCCATATAATCTATAATAGTATATACATGAATACAGGCATTCCATATAATTTATAATAGTATATACACGAACACAGGCATTCCATATAATTTATAATAGTATATACAGGAATACAGGCATTCCATATAATCTATAATAGTATATACATGAACACAGGCATTCCATATAATCTATAATAGTATATACATGAACACAGGCATTCCATATAATCTATAATAGTATATACATGAACACAGGCATTCCATATAATCTATAATAGTATATACATGAACACAGGCATTCCATATAATCTATAATAGTATATACATGAACACAGGCATTCCATATAATCTATAATAGTATACATGAACACAGGCATTCCATATAATCTATAATAGTATATACATGAACACAGGCATTCCATATAATCTAAAACCCAAACAGATGCAGATGCTGCACTTTGTAAGTAAACCACTGATTCCAAGCAAATGATATACAATAGCTGATACTAAGTAGATATCATGTAGCTAGTAACAGGTGCTCTGAAAACCGTAAACAGTGTAGCATGTAGTCAGTGGTGGTAATCACTTGTAACAAACTGAGGGTAGAATCATGCAGCGTGCGGGTATGGTGATAAGTAAAGTACAGGTAAACACAAATTTCGGCATGTAGACTGAAACTAAGGTAAAGCTGGTTAATCTCACCACTCTTGCCGCTGTGTGATCGTTTGCTCAGGCTGCCCCATGAAAGGTAAGGATCCACTCCTCCGGCGTCCAAACGAAAAAACTCAGATAAACAATGAAAGTTACCTTGTATTGGGACAAATTGCAGCCGCAGGGTATGTGCAGGTAAAAAGTAATTTCTTTATTGTAAGATCATAAACAGGGTGTCAAACAAACTCAGGGGTACATTGAAACAATGGCAAACGTCCGACGCGTTTCCTGCCCGGAGGCACTTCGTCAGGGACTTAACTTGTATAAGCATTAAACAACTTAAAAAGGCTTGCGTACCTACGTCACAATGAGAACACCTGTGTACTGCAATTAAAGAGACAGAATAGTACAGTCTATGGAAACTGATTTATGCTTGGTCAAAATGAGAACCTTTTTAATGGGCTCTGCATAAGTTAAAATTGGATTCTCAGTAATCAATGTATATGAATCTTGTATCGATGTGAATTACTTGTAAGAATAAAATATAAACGTGTAATGACCATGCTACCGAGTTGTTGATTATATCAGAACACAGTTGATAAGAAGTTAAAATAAAATGTTAAAAATGAAATAACATAATATAATATAACATTGCTCCGTAGGTAGACAAAAAAGAATATCAATAAAAATAAGTTGAAAAGAAGAACATTAAATAAAATATCTAAACTAATTGTTATAACAATGTACTGCAGACTCTCAGAGGAAATAAGAGTTAATATCTAGTATCAAACTTTCAAAGAGTGAGATAAGTAAAATCTCATACGTATTTTCAATAACATTAGTAAGATACACGTAAACTATATTAGTACCAGGGATATAGTTATATGCATGTAGCAGATAACCAAGAATGGGAAATACTTAAACAAAAACAGCTTTTGATACATATGACAGTTGTTATTTTGTCAAATCCTCCATTGGCTGCGATGTTAAGTTACATAGAGCATTAGAACACAAAAGACAAGGAATGTGACTTCGAGAGAAAAATGTGATGTTAAATTTTAGATTTTAGGTGAAGTGAAGTGAAAGATCAGTAATGGTGGTGATAAAATAAATCTACATTCTAATTCTAGTGATGCGATACTGAAACTTTGAATATGGAATACAAAATAAGAAAAACTTCTTATTGAAGATGTATAAAATGTGATACTAAACTAAAAGTGATGGTAATGATTCGTGCTTGTTAATTTATACTAGTTATTATTGTTTTCACCCTTTCGAAGCATGAAATTGATTAAAAAATCTTTTCACAATTTTCGAATGTTGTGTTACTGTTCTTTATTTATATGCATCATATAATACCTATATAGGTGACACTATACCGTATTGAATAGGGGTGGGCAAAAATCTAAATAAAAATGATGGAACTATGGTTAACAAACACTTTGAAGAAATGTGTGTGTAAAAAATGGTGGAAGTTATGCTTTGAAAAAAGCTAATTACTATAAATGGTGAAAAATAAAAAAACTAACTAACTCTTAAAAAAGCTACATGTGTATAACAGGTGCACAAAATCTTCGTTTCTTGCTCATGAAAATAATGCTCGATAGTAATAATGAACTAGTTTGAGCTAATGGGGACTAATGTTACTTTTAAAAGGTGTAAACAAACATAGGAAAAAGGGTTAAGAGCTGTCGATGGTATTTCTTTGGTAAACAGTTTGAGATATTAATAAACATTATAGACAACCATTAATCTACAAAATATCTGAGATCAGTAATTTTGTTAATGCCATTTGGTGCTCCAGTTAATAGATTAAAAATCCAAAAGGCTTCTTTTCTGTTTAGTGTGGCGGACCTATCTCCCCCTCTAATGTCATGAGGGGCGTGGTCTATGCCTTGAAAACTGAACATTCTCTTTAAATTGGTATCGTTGACAGTAATGCCTAGAGATATAAAGTGGCTGGCAAAGTGTTTGGCTACTGGAGTGGAGGGTGGATCATGTTTGATAGAGAGTAAATGCTCCCTGATCCTGTCCTTCAGAAACCTCGTCGTCCTACCTACGTATTGCTTGTGACAGATATTGCAACTAATTAAATAAACCACAAACTTAGAATTGCAGTTCAGTCTAAACCTAATGTCAAAACAGTTGCCAGTGGCTGTGGACCTAAACTCATTGCCAGGGACTACAAACTCACAGCTCTTGCAAGGAGTTTTCCTGCATCTAAAAAATCCAACTTCCGGCAGGAGCCAGGAAGAACTAGCTTTTGTCGAAAAATCTCTACCTAGGTAATTTCCAAGCGTTGTGGCTTTTTTGCTGACAACCCTGATGCCCTGGTTCTGTAACGAATCATGTAACAATGCATCTCTGTCTAAAACAGGCAAATATTTCCTGATGATGTTATTAATACGATTGAATTGTCTACTATAGCGGGTTGAAAAAGTTATAGGAGATTTAAAGCATTTTTTGTCTCGATGTTTATCTTTTGGGGTATCTTGCAACAGAGTATCCCTATGCATAAGTTCCACTTCTTTACTAGCTTTTTCTAGTAAGCTAGTGTCATACCCCCTAATTTGTAAACGCTGTGTAAGAGATGAGGCTTGTTCTTTGTATGTATTAATATTGGTACAGTTACGTCTAAGACGCATATATTGTCCCTTGGGAATGGCCATCTTAAGATGTACTGGATGGTGAGAGTCAGCTCGTAGAATTGTGTTGCCAGATGTAGGTTTTCTGAATGTGGAGGTAAGGACTGAATGAGATAAAGTATCTAACGTTAATGTGATATCTAAAAATGGAATACTGTGTTTAGATGCAGTATGAGTAAATCCCAAGTTATAGTGGTTTGCATTGAGATATTCTAAGAATGGAGGTATGGAGTTCATATCTCCACTCCATACTATTACAAGGTCATCAATAAATCTTCGGTAGAACTTTATCTGAGACCTAAAAGGATTGGTATGATGAAATATTTTCTGAAATTCAAAATTGGTTAAGTATAGATTTGCATATGATGGTGCAAACTTTGCACCCATAGCGGTGCCCTGATTTTGAACATAGTGTGTGCCTTCAAATGTGAAGTTATTGTGATTCAAAAGAAAATTTGCACCATCACATACAAATCCAATGAACTTGTCATCATATGCAGTGTACATCTTTAACATGGCTTTTAAGGCCTCTATGCCTAGGTTATGGGGTATACAAGAATATAATGATGTGACATCAATAGTAAGTAAAGTGTCATCCTCATTAATATGTAAACAATTTAAAAGCCTTAACAGATGTTTGGTATCACGAAGGTATGCTGGGGTTATCTGGACAATCGGCTGAAGAACCGTATCAATAAAAGACCCCAATTTTTCTCCAAGGGAGCCCACACCGGAAATGATAGGGCGACCAGGAGGACATTCCCTATTTTTGTGAATTTTGGGTAGATGTTTAAAAACCGGTGTGGTTGGGAATTGGGTTTTTAAGGAATCTGCTTTAAACTTAGTGATAATGCCTTCCTGAACAGACATGTCAAGAAAGTTATTTAATTCAATAACAAATTGTCTTGTAGGATTAAACGTTAATTTCCGATAGGTGGCACTATCACTAAGTTGTTTATGGGCTTCACTAGTGTATTGTGCCCTGTCTTGTACAACTATGCAGCCTCCCTTGTCGGAATTTTGAATGACAAGGGTTTTATTATCTTGTAATTTTCTCAAGGTGTTTCTTTCATGCTTAGACAGGTTGCTACTTGTACCATGTTTCTGATTAGTATTGGTTTCTTTTGCTAGGGCATGAAGGTCCCTTTCCACTAAGCTCTGAAAGACTTCAATGAAGTCACCTCTCATTTGTATGGGGTAAAAAAATTTACTAGCATTAGTTGCAACTTTAGGTATATGCAAGTTAAGTGAATTGGATCGTGCACTCTCACTCTCAAGTGAAAGTAAATTAACGATTTCACATTGATCAACAAAATTGAGTCCATCCATATCTGTATTAGTGGTAGAAAGACTTAGACTTGTATCATTCACAGATTCTTCGTCGGTATTATCCCTCAATGATGGATCAGCATTAGATTCTTGAGCAGAGACCCTCTCCGCCATAGCAAAGTGTCTCTTTAATGTAAGCTTTCTGGTAAACCTGTTTAAATCGATCAGAGTGCGGAAAAGGTTAAAGTCCCTGCTTGGCGCAAACCCCAAGCCTTTGGATAGTATACTTAGTTCTTCATTGTTAAGTTGTGTACTTGATAAATTCACCACATTAAGATCTTCCTGGTGAGAGGTATCTCTTATTATTTCCTTGAACCTCGACCCCTTCCTCTTACAGGTCTTCTGCTTGGATATCTCGCCGGAGTGACTGGACTTGCCTCCATAGTTAGATCGTTTTTTGCCAGAACATTAACTGCTCCATGTGAACTGCTGATATGAGCAGTCGATGTGATCTCTTCTATGGATCTATGAGTGGATCCCTTCTTAGGTTTAACTGTTAAATCACTTGCATTGGTCTGTTCACTGATAGGAGTTGAAGCTCTTGGACTTTCATCACTAACATCAGTTTCAAAACTGGAAAAGGTGACCTTCTTGTCGGTTGTCTTTCTTTTGTTGTTATTTCTCTTCCCAGTATTACGTTTGCTTATGGTCCAATTATAGACTGTATTGAGTTCATAATCCTTACAGTCTCTATGATATTTCTTTAGTTTATTCTCCGTTAGTTCATCATCAAGTTTTTTCAGAGTCGTATCCAATTGTGCAGAGTAATCGTTATATTTTGGATTGATGACCTTGTAATAGTATGGAGTGGAGATATGAACTCCATACCTCCATTCTTAGAATATCTCAATGCAAACCACTATAACTTGGGATTTACTCATACTGCATCTAAACACAGTATTCCATTTTTAGATATCACATTAACGTTAGATACTTTATCTCATTCAGTCCTTACCTCCACATTCAGAAAACCTACATCTGGCAACACAATTCTACGAGCTGACTCTCACCATCCAGTACATCTTAAGATGGCCATTCCCAAGGGACAATATATGCGTCTTAGACGTAACTGTACCAATATTAATACATACAAAGAACAAGCCTCATCTCTTACACAGCGTTTACAAATTAGGGGGTATGACACTAGCTTACTAGAAAAAGCTAGTAAAGAAGTGGAACTTATGCATAGGGATACTCTGTTGCAAGATACCCCAAAAGATAAACATCGAGACAAAAAATGCTTTAAATCTCCTATAACTTTTTCAACCCGCTATAGTAGACAATTCAATCGTATTAATAACATCATCAAGAAATATTTGCCTGTTTTAGACAGAGATGCATTGTTACATGATTCGTTACAGAACCAGGGCATCAGGGTTGTCAGCAAAAAAGCCACAACGCTTGGAAATTACCTAGGTAGAGATTTTTCGACAAAAGCTAGTTCTTCCTGGCTCCTGCCGGAAGTTGGATTTTTTAGATGCAGGAAAACTCCTTGCAAGAGCTGTGAGTTTGTAGTCCCTGGCAATGAGTTTAGGTCCACAGCCACTGGCAACTGTTTTGACATTAGGTTTAGACTGAACTGCAATTCTAAGTTTGTGGTTTATTTAATTAGTTGCAATATCTGTCACAAGCAATACGTAGGTAGGACGACGAGGTTTCTGAAGGACAGGATCAGGGAGCATTTACTCTCTATCAAACATGATCCACCCTCCACTCCAGTAGCCAAACACTTTGCCAGCCACTTTATATCTCTAGGCATTACTGTCAACGATACCAATTTAAAGAGAATGTTCAGTTTTCAAGGCATAGACCACGCCCCTCATGACATTAGAGGGGGAGATAGGTCCGCCACACTAAACAGAAAAGAAGCCTTTTGGATTTTTAATCTATTAACTGGAGCACCAAATGGCATTAACAAAATTACTGATCTCAGATATTTTGTAGATTAATGGTTGTCTATAATGTTTATTAATATCTCAAACTGTTTACCAAAGAAATACCATCGACAGCTCTTAACCCTTTTTCCTATGTTTGTTTACACCTTTTAAAAGTAACATTAGTCCCCATTAGCTCAAACTAGTTCATTATTACTATCGAGCATTATTTTCATGAGCAAGGTATCTCTTATTATTTCCTTGAACCTCGACCCCTTCCTCTTACAGGTCTTCTGCTTGGATATCTCGCCGGAGTGACTGGACTTGCCTCCATAGTTAGATCGTTTTTTGCCAGAACATTAACTGCTCCATGTGAACTGCTGATATGAGCAGTCGATGTGATCTCTTCTATGGATCTATGAGTGGATCCCTTCTTAGGTTTAACTGTTAAATCACTTGCATTGGTCTGTTCACTGATAGGAGTTGAAGCTCTTGGACTTTCATCACTAACATCAGTTTCAAAACTGGAAAAGGTGACCTTCTTGTCGGTTGTCTTTCTTTTGTTGTTATTTCTCTTCCCAGTATTACGTTTGCTTATGGTCCAATTATAGACTGTATTGAGTTCATAATCCTTACAGTCTCTATGATATTTCTTTAGTTTATTCTCCGTTAGTTCATCATCAAGTTTTTTCAGAGTCGTATCCAATTGTGCAGAGTAATCGTTATATTTTGGATTGATGACCTTGTAATAGTATGGAGTGGAGATATGAACTCCATACCTCCATTCTTAGAATATCTCAATGCAAACCACTATAACTTGGGATTTACTCATACTGCATCTAAACACAGTATTCCATTTTTAGATATCACATTAACGTTAGATACTTTATCTCATTCAGTCCTTACCTCCACATTCAGAAAACCTACATCTGGCAACACAATTCTACGAGCTGACTCTCACCATCCAGTACATCTTAAGATGGCCATTCCCAAGGGACAATATATGCGTCTTAGACGTAACTGTACCAATATTAATACATACAAAGAACAAGCCTCATCTCTTACACAGCGTTTACAAATTAGGGGGTATGACACTAGCTTACTAGAAAAAGCTAGTAAAGAAGTGGAACTTATGCATAGGGATACTCTGTTGCAAGATACCCCAAAAGATAAACATCGAGACAAAAAATGCTTTAAATCTCCTATAACTTTTTCAACCCGCTATAGTAGACAATTCAATCGTATTAATAACATCATCAAGAAATATTTGCCTGTTTTAGACAGAGATGCATTGTTACATGATTCGTTACAGAACCAGGGCATCAGGGTTGTCAGCAAAAAAGCCACAACGCTTGGAAATTACCTAGGTAGAGATTTTTCGACAAAAGCTAGTTCTTCCTGGCTCCTGCCGGAAGTTGGATTTTTTAGATGCAGGAAAACTCCTTGCAAGAGCTGTGAGTTTGTAGTCCCTGGCAATGAGTTTAGGTCCACAGCCACTGGCAACTGTTTTGACATTAGGTTTAGACTGAACTGCAATTCTAAGTTTGTGGTTTATTTAATTAGTTGCAATATCTGTCACAAGCAATACGTAGGTAGGACGACGAGGTTTCTGAAGGACAGGATCAGGGAGCATTTACTCTCTATCAAACATGATCCACCCTCCACTCCAGTAGCCAAACACTTTGCCAGCCACTTTATATCTCTAGGCATTACTGTCAACGATACCAATTTAAAGAGAATGTTCAGTTTTCAAGGCATAGACCACGCCCCTCATGACATTAGAGGGGGAGATAGGTCCGCCACACTAAACAGAAAAGAAGCCTTTTGGATTTTTAATCTATTAACTGGAGCACCAAATGGCATTAACAAAATTACTGATCTCAGATATTTTGTAGATTAATGGTTGTCTATAATGTTTATTAATATCTCAAACTGTTTACCAAAGAAATACCATCGACAGCTCTTAACCCTTTTTCCTATGTTTGTTTACACCTTTTAAAAGTAACATTAGTCCCCATTAGCTCAAACTAGTTCATTATTACTATCGAGCATTATTTTCATGAGCAAGAAACGAAGATTTTGTGCACCTGTTATACACATGTAGCTTTTTTAAGAGTTAGTTAGTTTTTTTATTTTTCACCATTTATAGTAATTAGCTTTTTTCAAAGCATAACTTCCACCATTTTTTACACACACATTTCTTCAAAGTGTTTGTTAACCATAGTTCCATCATTTTTATTTAGATTTTTGCCCACCCCTATTCAATACGGTATAGTGTCACCTATATAGGTATTATATGATGCATATAAATAAAGAACAGTAACACAACATTCGAAAATTGTGAAAAGATTTTTTAATCAATTTCATGCTTCGAAAGGGTGAAAACAATAATAACTAGTATAAATTAACAAGCACGAATCATTACCATCACTTTTAGTTTAGTATCACATTTTATACATCTTCAATAAGAAGTTTTTCTTATTTTGTATTCCATATTCAAAGTTTCAGTATCGCATCACTAGAATTAGAATGTAGATTTATTTTATCACCACCATTACTGATCTTTCACTTCACTTCACCTAAAATCTAAAATTTAACATCACATTTTTCTCTCGAAGTCACATTCCTTGTCTTTTGTGTTCTAATGCTCTATGTAACTTAACATCGCAGCCAATGGAGGATTTGACAAAATAACAACTGTCATATGTATCAAAAGCTGTTTTTGTTTAAGTATTTCCCATTCTTGGTTATCTGCTACATGCATATAACTATATCCCTGGTACTAATATAGTTTACGTGTATCTTACTAATGTTATTGAAAATACGTATGAGATTTTACTTATCTCACTCTTTGAAAGTTTGATACTAGATATTAACTCTTATTTCCTCTGAGAGTCTGCAGTACATTGTTATAACAATTAGTTTAGATATTTTATTTAATGTTCTTCTTTTCAACTTATTTTTATTGATATTCTTTTTTGTCTACCTACGGAGCAATGTTATATTATATTATGTTATTTCATTTTTAACATTTTATTTTAACTTCTTATCAACTGTGTTCTGATATAATCAACAACTCGGTAGCATGGTCATTACACGTTTATATTTTATTCTTACAAGTAATTCACATCGATACAAGATTCATATACATTGATTACTGAGAATCCAATTTTAACTTATGCAGAGCCCATTAAAAAGGTTCTCATTTTGACCAAGCATAAATCAGTTTCCATAGACTGTACTATTCTGTCTCTTTAATTGCAGTACACAGGTGTTCTCATTGTGACGTAGGTACGCAAGCCTTTTTAAGTTGTTTAATGCTTATACAAGTTAAGTCCCTGACGAAGTGCCTCCGGGCAGGAAACGCGTCGGACGTTTGCCATTGTTTCAATGTACCCCTGAGTTTGTTTGACACCCTGTTTATGATCTTACAATAAAGAAATTACTTTTTACCTGCACATACCCTGCGGCTGCAATTTGTCCCAATACAAGGTAACTTCCATATAATCTATAATAGTATATACATAGGCACAGGCATTCCATATAATCTATAATAGTATATACACGAACACAGGCATTCCATATAATCTATAATAGTATATACATGAACACAGGCATTCCATATAATCTATAATAGTATACATGAACACAGGCATTCCATATAATCTATAATAGTATATACATGAACACAGGCATTCCATATAATCTATAATAGTATATACATAGGCACAGGCATTCCATATAATCTATAATAGTATATACACGAACACAGGCATTCCATATAATCTATAATAGTATATACATGAACACAGGCATTCCATATAATCTATAATAGTATATACATGAATACAGGCATTCCATATAATATATAATAGTATATACATGAACACAGGCATTCCATATAATCTATAATAGTATATACAGGAACACAGGCATTCCATATAAACTATAATAGTATATACATGAACACAGGCATTCCATATAATCTATAATAGTATATACATGAACACAGGCATTCCATATAATCTATAATAGTATATACATGAACACAGGCATTCCATATAATCTATAATAGTATATACATGAACACAGGCATTCCATATAATCTATAATAGTATACATGAATACAGGCATTCCATATAATATATAATAGTATATACATGAACACAGGCATTCCATATAATCTATAATAGTATATACAGGAACACAGGCATTCCATATAAACTATAATAGTATATACATGAACACAGGCATTCCATATAATCTATAATAGTATATACATGAACACAGGCATTCCATATAATCTATAATAGTATATACATAGGCACAGGCATTCCATATAATCTATAATAGTATATACATAAACACAGGCATTCTATATAATGTATGGGCACAGGCATTCTATATAATCCATAATAGTATATACATGGGCAGTGGGGCACATGCATTCTATATAATCTATAATAGTATATACATGGCACAGGCATTCTAAATAATCTATAATAGTATATACATGGCACAGGCATTCTAAATAATCTATAATAGTATATACATGAATACAGGCATTCCATATAATCTATAATAGTATATACATGAACACAGGCATTCCATATAATCTATAATAGTATATACATGAACACAGGCATTCCATATAATTTATAATAGTATATACATGAACACAGGCATTCCATATAATCTATAATAGTATATACATGAACACAGGCATTCCATATAATCTATAATAGTATATACATAGGCACAGGCATTCCATATAATCTATAATAGTATATACATGAATACAGGCATTCCATATAATCTATAATAGTATATACATGAACACAGGCATTCCATATAATCTATAATAGTATATACATGAATACAGGCATTCCATATAATCTATAATAGTATATACATGAACACAGGCATTCCATATAATCTATAATAGTATATACAGGAACACAGGCATTCCATATAAACTATAATAGTATATACATGAACACAGGCATTCCATATAATCTATAATAGTATATACATGAACACAGGCATTCCATATAATCTATAATAGTATACATGAATACAGGCATTCCATATAATATATAATAGTATATACATGAACACAGGCATTCCATATAATCTATAATAGTATATACAGGAACACAGGCATTCCATATAAACTATAATAGTATATACATGAACACAGGCATTCCATATAATCTATAATAGTATATACATGAACACAGGCATTCCATATAATCTATAATAGTATATACATAGGCACAGGCATTCCATATAATCTATAATAGTATATACATAAACACAGGCATTCTATATAATGTATGGGCACAGGCATTCTATATAATCCATAATAGTATATACATGGGCACATGCATTCTATATAATCTATAATAGTATATACATGGCACAGGCATTCTAAATAATCTATAATAGTATATACATGGCACAGGCATTCTAAATAATCTATAATAGTATATACATGAATACAGGCATTCCATATAATCTATAATAGTATATACATGAACAAAGGCATTCCATATAATCTATAATAGTATATACATGAACACAGGCATTCCATATAATTTATAATAGTATATACATGAACACAGGCATTCCATATAATCTATAATAGTATATACATGAACACAGGCATTCCATATAATCTATAATAGTATATACATAGGCACAGGCATTCCATATAATCTATAATAGTATATACATGAATACAGGCATTCCATATAATCTATAATAGTATATACATGAACACAGGCATTCCATATAATCTATAATAGTATATACATGAATACAGGCATTCCATATAATCTATAATAGTATATACATGAACACAGGCATTCCATATAATCTATAATAGTATATACAGGAACACAGGCATTCCATATAAACTATAATAGTATATACATGAACACAGGCATTCCATATAATCTATAATAGTATATACATGAACACAGGCATTCCATATAATCTATAATAGTATATACATGAATACAGGCATTCCATATAATCTATAATAGTATATACATGAATACAGGCATTCCATATAATCTATAATAGTATATACATGAACACAGGCATTCCATATAATTTATAATAGTATATACATGAACACAGGCATTCCATATAATCTATAATAGTATATACATGAATACAGGCATTCCATATAATCTATAATAGTATATACATGAACACAGGCATTCCATATAATTTATAATAGTATATACATGAACACAGGCATTCTATATAATCTATAATAGTATATACATGAATACAGGCATTCCATATAATCTATAATAGTATATACATGAACACAGGCATTCCATATAATTTATAATAGTATATACATGAACACAGGCATTCCATATAATCTATAATAGTATATACATGAACACAGGCATTCCATATAATCTATAATAGTATATACATGAACACAGGCATTCCATATAATCTATAATAGTATATACATGAACACAGGCATTCCATATAATCTATAATAGTATATACATGAACACAGGCATTCCATATAATCTATAATAGTATATACATGAACACAGACATTCCATATAATCTATAATAGTATATACATGAATACAGGCATTCCATATAATCTATAATAGTATATACATGAACACAGGCATTCCATATAAACTATAATAGTATATACATGAACACAGGCATTCCATATAATTTATAATAGTATATACATGAACACAGGCATTCCATATAATCTATAATAGTATATACATAGGCACAGGCATTCCATATAATCTATAATAGTATATACATGAATACAGGCATTCCATATAATCTATAATAGTATATACAGGAACACAGGCATTCGATATAATCTATAATAGTATATACATGAACACAGGCATTCCATATAATCTATAATAGTATATACATGAACACAGGCATTCCATATAATCTATAATAGTATATACATGAACACAGGCATTCCATATAATCTATAATAGTATATACATGAACACAGGCATTCCATATAATCTATAATAGTATATACATGAACACAGGCATTCCATATAATCTATAATAGTATATACATGAACACAGGCATTCCATATAATTTATAATAGTATATACATGAACACAGGCATTCCACATAATCTATAATAGTATATACATGAACACAGGCATTCCATATAATCTATAATAGTATATACATAGGCACAGGCATTCCATATAATCTATAATAGTATATACATGAATACAGGCATTCCATATAATCTATAATAGTATATACACGAACACAGGCATTCCATATAATCTATAATAGTATACATGAATACAGGCATTCCATATAATCTATAATAGTATATACATGAACACAGGCATTCCATATAATCTATAATAGTATACATGAATACAGGCATTCCATATAATATATAATAGTATATACATGAACACAGACATTCCATATAATCTATAATAGTATATACATGAACACAGGCATTCCATATAAACTATAATAGTATATACATGAACACAGGCATTCCATATAATATATAATAGTATATACATGAATACAGGCATTCCATATAATCTATAATAGTATATACATGAACACAGGCATTCCATATAATATATAATAGTATATACATGAATACAGGCATTCCATATAATCTATAATAGTATATACATGAACACAGGCATTCCATATAATCTATAATAGTATATACATGAATACAGGCATTCCATATAATCTATAATAGTATATACATGAACACAGGCATTCCATATAATCTATAATAGTATACATGAATACAGGCATTCCATATAATCTATAATAGTATACATGAATACAGGCATTCCATATAAGCTATAATAGTATATACATAGGCACAGGCATTCCATATAATCTATAATAGTATATACATGAATACAGGCATTCCATATAATCTATAATAGTATATACATGAATACAGGCATTCCATATAATCTATAATAGTATATACATGAATACAGGCATTCCATATAATCTATAATAGTATATACATGAATACAGGCATTCCATATAATCTATAATAGTATATACATGAATACAGGCATTCCATATAATCTATAATAGTATACATGAATACAGGCATTCCATATAATATATAATAGTATATACATGAACACAGGCATTCCATATAATCTATAATAGTATATACAGGAACACAGGCATTCCATATAAACTATAATAGTATATACATGAACACAGGCATTCCATATAATCTATAATAGTATATACATGAACACAGGCATTCCATATAATCTATAATAGTATACATGAATACAGGCATTCCATATAATCTATAATAGTATACATGAATACAGGCATTCCATATAATCTATAATAGTATATACATGAACACAGGCATTCCATATAAGCTATAATAGTATATACATAGGCACAGGCATTCCATATAAGCTATAATAGTATATACATAGGCACAGGCATTCCATATAATCTATAATAGTATATACATGAATACAGGCATTCCATATAATCTATAATAGTATATACATGAATACAGGCATTCCATATAATCTATAATAGTATATACATGAATACAGGCATTCCATATAAACTATAATAGTATATACATGAACACAGGCATTCCATATAATCTATAATAGTATATACATGAACACAGGCATTCCATATAATCTATAATAGTATATACATGAACACAGGCATTCCATATAATCTATAATAGTATACATGAATACAGGCATTCCATATAATCTATAATAGTATATACATGAACACAGGCATTCCATATAATCTATAATAGTATATACATGAACACAGGCATTCCATATAATTTATAATAGTATATACATGAACACAGGCATTCCATATAATCTATAATAGTATATACATAGGCACAGGCATTCCATATAATCTATAATAGTATATACATGAATACAGGCATTCCATATAATCTATAATAGTATATACAGGAACACAGGCATTCAATATAATCTATAATAGTATATACATGAACACAGGCATTCCATATAATCTATAATAGTATACATGAATACAGGCATTCCATATAATTTATAATAGTATATACATGAATACAGGCATTCCATATAATCTATAATAGTATACATGAATACAGGCATTCCATATAATCTATAATAGTATACATGAATACAGGCATTCCATATACTCTATAATAGTATATACATGAACACAGGCATTCCATATAATCTATAATAGTATACATGAATACAGGCATTCCATATAATCTATAATAGTATATACATGAACACAGGCATTCCATATAATTTATAATAGTATATACATGAACACAGGCATTCCATATAATCTATAATAGTATATACATGAACACAGGCATTCCATATAATCTATAATAGTATATACATGAACACAGGCATTCCATATAATCTATAATAGTATATACATGAACACAGGCATTCCATATAATCTATAATAGTATATACATGAACACAGGCATTCCATATAATCTATAATAGTATATACATGAATACAGGCATTCCATATAATCTATAATAGTATATACATGAACACAGGCATTCCATATAATTTATAATAGTATATACATGAACACAGGCATTCCATATAATCTATAATAGTATATACATGGGCACAGGCATTCTATATAATCTATAATAGTATATACATGAATACAGGCATTCCATATAAACTATAATAGTATATACATGAACACAGGCATTCTATATAATCTACAATAGTATATACATGGCACAGGCATTCTATATAATCTATAATAGTATATACATGGCACAGGCATTCTAAATAATCTATAATAGTATATACATGGCACAGGCATTCTATATAATCCATAATAGTATATACATGGCACAGGCATTCTAAATAATCTATAATAGTATATACATATTCCCAATATAATGTTCTCAGAATTACTCTCCTGTAGTTAGCCCCCTGACTTCTCATAACATGCTATCATCTGACGCTTCACCATGATTAGACACCATCTTTCACATCACTTCCATAACTATTGGCTACTGTATTGTACATCTCTAACTTGTTCTTGTTGGTAACTACTGAATCCACCCCTTATTAGCTGCCTCCCTTTGACTTCTAACCCTCACTGGCTTCCGTCACACAACTCGTCACTTCTGTGGCTACCATCTTTTCACCTTGTTAAATTGTCAAATAAAGATTTTGGCTGCTGCACTACAATTCTTTAATCTAATAGGCTGACACACACATTGTCAGCCTTGTAAGGCTCTGGAACTCTTTACCCTGATAGGTTCCTGCATATCGCTATTTCAAATCACTAGATTCAGTTTCTCCCTCATTCACCTCACTGGATCACCTAACTAGCTCCATCCCTTCTCCTCTTTCTTCTGATTGGCTATAGCTCACTGACCCTTATCGTATATCACTAACATTTAGCTCTTTAAGTGGCTGCCTCTCTGTAATTATTCCATCTAACACAAGTTTGTGGCTGCTATCCTCTAACTTATAAACTTATAAACTTATAAACAATTTTTGGTTGCTACACTTCAACCCTTCTCCTTAAGTTTTTGCTGCTCTCTGACATTTTCTTGTTCCCACCATCTAAATCTTTGTCCTGATTGACCTCCTCCGTTTCATTACTCTAATTGTCCAATTTTATATAATCCTAATGGCCCTCTCAATCACACTCTTACCCGCATCAAGTTACTTTCCATCTGTTCAGTACACTATTACCTGACTGGTTCAAAGGGTTTGGGTTCTGATTGTGGTCGGTTTTGGTACATCATGATGATTTCCCTAATCTCCCTGCTGGGTTGTGGCTTTGAAGCAGGCCTCACTACAATCCCTCCCTTCTTGGGTTCTTTATTTGAAGGCTCTGGCTTGATAGGGGTAGGGGTTGGGGTAGGTCGAACAGGTGGTGCCTTTTGAAGGGACATATCTGAAAAATCCATAAGGGGATCATTTTTAGTTAGTTTATGTAGGACCCAAGATGTTTCTTGTATTGACTATAATTCATTGTCTGAAACTTCACCTGGCTGGGGTTCTGGCTCAGCTGGTTCAGGTGTTTCTTCCTCACTTTCAGACCCTGGACTTGGGATGGGAAGAAGGATTTTGGAAGGAGGTCGCTGTGATTTTACATTTTTCTCTTTACCGCCTGCAAAAAAAAGAATTGATCATGTAAGAAGTTTGTGCCTTCTAATTCCAAAACACATAAGTCATATATTCTCTCCAAGGCTCACCCAGTTTCTGGAAGAATTGTCGTTTTTGCTCAAAAGTTCGTTTTTGAAACACATATTCAGTGTCATCCTCATTGTAAAAAACCTACGATAAAAAACACATTCTGTCACCAAGGGTCACCTTTTCCAATGTAGATAGCAATTCTGTTTTTCCCATACACTTAAAGAACTCTCTCTGTCCCTGCCCTACATGTGCCCATAAAAAGACAGGAGCAGATTACAAGTGGCACACGGTTGTATTTTTTCGCTCGCGTGATAACTGTAGAACATCGAATATCGCGTCAACGTTAACTTTTTCTCCCCATAGACTTAAATGTAGCGCACTTTAAAAAAAAAAAAAAAAAAAACACTTATCACTCACGTGTTAACCTGACACTGCGTAAGACCTACAGCACTAAACCCTAAGGTAGTTATGAATATTTTACATTCCAATTTACTTCACATAGTAGAAAATATTTTTATTATTAAAGGAACACTAAACCCAAATTTTTTCTTTCATGATTCAGAGCATGCAGTTTTTAAGCAACTTTCTAATTTACTCCTATTATCAATTTTTCTTTGTTCTCTTGCTATCTTTATTGAAAAAGCAGGAATGTAAAGCTTAGGAGCCGGCCCATTTTAGGTTCAGCATCCTGGATAGTGCCTGCTTATTGGTGGCTACATTTAGCCACAAATAAGCAAGCGTAACCCAGGTTCTGAACTAAAAATGGGCCGGCTCCTAAGCTTTACATTCCTGCTTTTTAAATAAAGATAGCAAGGGAAAAAAGAAAAATTGATACTAGGAATAAATTAGAAATTTGCTTAAAATTGATGCTCTATCTGAATCATTAAAGAAAAAAATTGGGTTTAGTATCCCTTTAAAAAAAAAAATATATATAATTATTTTTTAGTAATATATATATCTAAATAATATATACATGTATAGCCATATACATATATATATATATATATATATATATATATATATATATATATATATATATATATATATATATATATATATTTCTTCTAAGTGAAGAATAGTGGAATGTAAAATGTGTACAGTAAATACATAGTTAAACACATTACAAAAATATTAAAAATGGAAAGGACTCCAAAGTGTATATATATATGTTTATACGCGTATACATATGTATATATGTGTTTATATGTGTATATATGTTGTATGTATATACATATATAAACACATAAATACACATATATATATATATATATATATATACAGTTGCAAAAAAAAGTATGTGAACCCTTTCTAATGATATGGATTTCTGCACAAATTGGTCATAAAATGTGATCTGATCATCATCTAAGTCACAACAATAGACAATCACAGTCTGCTTAAACTAATAACACACAAAGAATGTAATGTTACCATGTTTTTATTGAACACACAATGTAAACATTCACAATGCAGGTGGAAAAAGTATGTGAACCCCTAGACTAATGACATCTCCAAGAGCTAATTGGAGTGAGTTGTCAGCCAACTGGAGTCCAATCAATGAGATGAGATTGGAGGTGTTGGTTACAGCTGCCCTGTCCTATAAAAAACACACACCAGTTCTGGGTTTGCTTTTAACAAGAAGCATTGCCTGATGTGAATGATGCCTCACACAAAAGAGCTCTCAGAAGACCTACGATTAAGAATTGTTGATTTGCATAAAGCTGGAAAGGGTTATAAAAGTATCTCCAAAAGCCTTGCTGTTCATCAGTCCACGGTAAGAGAAATTGTCTATAAATGGAGAAAGTTCAGTACTGCTGCTACTCTCCCTAGAAGTGGCCGTCCTGTAAAGATGACTGCAAGAGCACATTGCAGACTGCTCAATGAGGTGAAGAAGAATCCTAGAGTGTCGGCTAAAGACTTACAAAAGTCACTGGCAAATGCTAACATCCCTGTTAGCGAATCTACAATATGTAAAACACTAAACAAGAATGGATTTCATGGGAGGATACCACAGAGGAAGCCACTGCTGTCCAAACAAAACATTGCTGCACGTTTACAGTTTGCACAAGAGCACCTGGATGTTCCACAGCAGTACTGGCAAAATATTCTGTGGACAGATGAAACCAAAGTTGAGTTGTTTGGAAGAAACACACAACACTATGTGTGGCGAAAAAGAAGCACAGCACACCAACATCAAAACCTCATTCCAACTGTGAAGTATGGTGGTGGGGGCATCATGGTTTGGGGCTGCTTTGCTGCGTCAGAGCCTGGACGGATTGCTATCATCAAAGGAAAAATGAATTCCCAAGTTTATCAAGACATTTTGCAGGAGAACTTAAGGCCATCTGTCTACCAGCTGAAGCTCAACAGAAGATGGGTGTTGCAACAGGACAATGACCCAAAGCATAGAAGTAAATCAACAACAGAATGGCTTAAACAGAAGAAAATACACCTTCTGAAGTGGCCCAGTCAGAGTCCTGACCTCAACCCGATTGAGATGCTGTGGCATGACCTCAAGAAAGCGATTCACACCAGACATCCCAAGAATATTGCTGAACTGAAACAGTTCTGTAAAGAGGAATGGTCAAGAATTACTCCTGACCGTTGTGCACGTCTGATCTGCAACTACAGGAAACGTTTGGTTGAAGTTATTGCTGCCAAAGGAGGTTCAACCAGTTATTAAATCCAAGGGTTCACATACTTTTTCCACCTGCACTGTGAATGTTTACATAGTGTGTTCAATAAAAACATGGTAACATTTCATTCTTTGTGTGTTATTAGTTTAAGCAGACTGTGATTGTCTATTGTTGTGACTTAGATGATGATCAGATCACATTTTATGACCAATTTGTGCAGAAATCCATATCATTCCAAAGGGTTCACATACTTTTTCTTGCAACTGTATATATATACACACCCATACACATATTTAGACACATATATTTACACATTATAGCCCTATTTTTTATTAATATTTGTGAATACTTTTTATCAGAAAGTTTATACATGAGTGTAACACTTTATTTAAATGTATTTATATTATTATTTATTTTCAACTTGTAATACGTGTGCAAATTAGTGTGGTAGTGATTTTGCTTATCGCGACCCGTCCCTAAATTTAGTGCACGGCGCACCACTTGTAATCTAGCCCAGGGTAGATACACTGTTTTAAAATTTACTAGAGCTGAAATAGAGCAATACAGTCCCAGAATCCAGATGCTCACAAACCAGAGAAACTCTCTGAAAAAACAAAATGTATGCTTACCTGATAAATTCATCTCTTTCATGGTGGTGAGAGTCCACACACCTGGGATTCAACTCCTGGCCAGGAGGAGGCATTTACTCATTCCCACCTCTCTGGTATTCCAGTCTGACATTTAGCCAAGAAGGAGAAATATGGGCAAGGATAAAGCACGGAAAATGAGGTGCAACCCATTTATCTTACGCATTTCACGCTCAAAATAGTGCTTATTCATACTATGATTAAGCAATATTTTTAGCAGGAAATGCATTTGATGAATGGATTTTCCTCCTCCTTGTTTTTAAATTGATATTTAGGGGGCGAATTATCAAGCTCCGAATGGATGCCCCTGTTTGCACGCGAGCCTACAGGCTCGCCGGAAACAGCAGTTATGAAGCAGCAGTCTAAAGACCGCTGCTTCATAACTGATCCGCTGCCTCTGAAGCTGCGGTCTTCAATCCGCCCGATCCTATACGATTGGGCTGATTGACACCCCCTGCTAGCGGCCAATTGGCCGCAAATCTGCAGGGGGTGGCATTGCACAAGCAGTTCACAAGAACTGCTTGTGCAATGATAAATGCCAACAGCGTATGCTGTCGGCATTTATCGATGTGCGGCAGACATGATACACTACTTCGTATCATGTCCGTCCGCACTTTAATAAATCGTCCCCTAAGACTTTATTTTTTAAGGATTCTGATTCAGCCATTTTCCCTGCTTTATCCTTAAAACCATCTTATTTTGATAAAAGTAAGACAAGAAAGTTCACAAAAAAGAGCAAAAGAACCTGAAAGTCTTTCGGCAGAAGATATTGTTAAAAGCAACAAAAACTTCCAATACAGAAGCTAAATGTCCAAAGCATGCAGGTTCGTAAAGAGAAACCTGTAAAGCTTGAAAAACAAAAAACAAATGATTTAAAGAGGAGAGATTAGTTTAGACACTGGATATATCCTGACTAAGTCTGAACAAAGCCTTGGGGGCATATTTATCAAGCTCCGTACGGATCTTGATGCCTCGTGTTTCTGGCGAGCCTTCAGGCTCGCCGGAAACACAAGTTATAAAGCAGCGGTCTAAAGAACGCTGCTCCATAACTTGTCCGTCTGCTCTGAGGCGGCAGACAGAAATCGACAGAAATCAACCCGATCGAATACAATCGGGTTGATTGACACCCCCTGCTAGCGGCCGCAAATCTGCAGGGGGCGGTATTGCACCAGCAGTTCACCAGTACTGCTGGTGCAATGATAAATGCAGAGCGCGTATGCTGTCGGCATTTATGGATGCGCAGCGGACATGATCCGCAATATCGGATCATGTCCGCTCGCACAATGATAATTCAGCCCCTTGATGTCAAGACACTTAGAAATGTTCTTGTAGTATGAAACAGAAATAGGCAAACTGTAACTCTTTAGCAGATAAGCTACCTGAACCAAATTTCAAAAAGAAGAATTCTTGGAATTCTAAAAGAATGCCAGTTAAAACCCTGGGGAAAAAAGGGAAAAAATACTTTTAAAATAATTTGAGAAATGTTACTTGTAACAGGCTTTATGGCCTGAAATAAAGTGCTAAATACAGCATAAAAAATAGTTATTCAATCTAATCCACCAAGATGAGAGAGTTGAAATCTTGATTATTAGAAAACGCTTGACATCTGAATCAGATTCACAAACTAAGGCCTAGATTTGGAGTTTGGCGGTAGATGGGCTGTTAACGCTACGCGGGCTTTTTTCTGGCCGCACCATAAAATTAACTCTGGTATCGAGAGTCCCAAAAAATGCTGTGTTAGGCTCCAAAAAAGGAGCGTAGAGCATTTTTACCGCATTTTTACCGCAAATGCAACGATTCTCCCATAGGAAATAATGGGGCTGTTTGAGCTGAAAAAAAACCTAACACCTGCAAAAAAGCAGCGTTCAGCTCCTAACGCAGCCCCATTGTTTCCTATGGGCAAACACTTCCTACGTCTGCACCTAACACTCTAACATGTACCCCGAGTCTAAGCACCCCTAACCTTACACTTATTAACCCCTAATCTGCCGCCCCCGCTATCGCTGACCCCTGCATATTATTATTAACCCCCAATCAGATTGAGCTCGCATTCTATTGGCTGATCGGAACAGCCAATAGAATGTGAGCTCAATCTGATTGGCTGATTGGATCAGCCAATCGGATTGAACTTGATTCTGATTGGCTGATTCCATCAGCCAATCAGAATATTCCTACCTTAATTCCGATTGGCTGATAGAATACTATCAGCCAATCGGAATTCGAGGGACGCCATCTTGGATGACGTCCCTTAAAGGAACCGTCATTCGTCGGGAGACGCCGGAAGAAGAGGATGGATCCGCGTTGGCTGCTTCAACATGGACCCGCTCCGCACCAGATGGAAGAAGATCGAAGATGCCGCTTGGATGAAGATGTTTGCCGGTCCGGATGTCCTCTTCTTGCCGGATAGGAGGAAGACTTTGGACCCTCTTCTGGACTTCTTCAGTGGATGTCTAGCCCCCGCTTGGGTTGGATGAAGATATCGGAGCCAGGACCGATCGGTGATACCCGGTGAGGTGAAGACAAGGTAGGAAGATCTTCAGGGGCTTAGTGTTAGGTTTATTTAAGGGGGGTTTGGGTTAGATTAGGAGTATGTGGGTGGTGGGTTGTAATGTTGGGGGGGGGTATTGTATGTTTTTTTTTACAGGCAAAAGAGCTGATTTTCTTGGGGCATGCCCCGCAAAGGGCCCTGTTCAGGGCTGGTAAGGTAAAAGAGATTTTAAATTTATTAATTTAGAATAGGGTAGGGCATTTTTTTATTTTGGGGGTCTTTGTTATTTTATTAGGGGGCTTAGAGTAGGTGTAATTAGTTTAAAATTGTTGTAATATTTTTCTTATGTTTGGAAATATTTTTTTATTTTTTGTAACTTAGTTCTTTTTTATTTTTTGTACTTTAGTTAGTTTATGTAATTGTAGTTATTTGTAGAAATTGTATTTAATTTATTTATTGATAGTGTAGTGTTAGGTTAATTGTAGGTAATTGTAGGTATTTTATTTAATTAATTTATTGATAGGGTAGTGTTAGGTTTAATTATAACTTAGGTTAGGACTTATTTTACAGGTAATTTTGTTATTATTTTAACTAGGTAACTATTAAATAGTTCTTAACTATTTAATAGCTATTGTACCTAGTTAAAATAATTACCAAGTTGCCTGTAAAATAAATATTAATCCTAAAATAGCTACAATGTAATTATTATTTATATTGTAGCTATATTAGGATTTTTTTTTACAGGTAAGTATTTAGCTTTAAATAGGAATAATTTATTTAATAAGAGTTAATTAATTTCGTTAGATTAAAATTATATTTAACTTAGGGGGGTGTTAGTGTTAGGGTTAGACTTAGCTTTAGGGGTTAATACATTTATTAGAATAGCGGTGAGCTCCGGTCGTCAGATTAGGGGTTAATAATTGAAGTTAGGTGTCGGCGATGTTAGGGAGGGCAGATTAGGGGTTAATACTATTTATGATAGGGTTAGTGAGGCGGATTAGGGGTTAATAACTTTATTATAGTAGCGCTCAGGTCCGCTCGGCAGATTAGGGGTTAATAAGTGTAGGCAGGTGTCGGCGACGTTGTGGGGGGCAGGTTAGGGGTTAATAAATATAATATAGGGGTCGGCGGTGTTAGGGGCAGCAGATTAGGGGTACATAAGGATAACGTAGGTGGCGGCGCTTTGCGGTCGGCAGATTAGGGGTTAATTATTGTAAGTAGCTGGCGGTGACGTTGAGGGGGGCAGGTTAGGGGTTAATAAATATAATACAGGGGTCGGCGGTGTTAGGGGCAGCAGATTAGGGGTACATAAGTATAACGTAGGTGGCGGTCGGCAGATTAGGGGTTAAAAAAATGTAATCGAGTTGCGGCGATGTGGGGGGACCTCGGTTTAGGGGTACATAGGTAGTTTATGGGTGTTAGTGTACTTTAGAGCACAGTAGTTAAGAGCTTTATGAACCGGCGTTAGCCCAGAAAGCTCTTAACTCCTGCTATTTTTCTGCGGCTGGAGTTTTGTCGTTAGAGCTCTAACGCTCACTTCAGAAACGACTCTAAATATCGGCGTTAGGAAGATCCCATTGAAAAGATAGGATACGCAATTGACGTAAGGGGATCTGCGGTATGGAAAAGTCGCGGCTGAAAAGTGAGCGTTAGACCCTTTAATCACTGACTCCAAATACCGGCGGTAGCCTAAAACCAGCGTTAGGAGCCTCTAACGCTGGTTTTCACGGCTAACGCCAAACTCCAAATCTAGGCCTAAGTTCTGTACTTTCTTTCCTATAGCGAATCTCCCTAGAAGAAAGAGAAAAATTGATCAAAGATTGCAACAAAGGATTGTTCGAATGGTGGATAAAGAACCTCGATCAACTTCCATACAAATTCAAGCTGACCTTCAGGCACAGGGTACAAATGTGTCAACTCGCACTATACGTCGCCATCTGAATGAAAAGAGACGCTATGGTAGGAGACCCAGGAGGACCCCACTGCTGACACAGAAACATAAAAAAGCCAGATTGGAGTTTGCCAAAACTTACCTGAGAAGGCCAAAATCCTTTTGGGAGAATGTGCTGTGGTTAGACGAAACAAAATTACAGCTTTTTGGTAAAGCCCATCAGTCTAATAATACAGTCCCTACAGTCAAACATGGTGGAGGTTCACTGATGTTTTGGGGTTGATTTGCTGCTTTTGGCACTGGATGTCTTGACTGTGTGCATGGCATTATGAAATCTGAAAACTACCAAAGAATTCTGTGGTGCAATGTAGGGCCGAGTGTCAGAATGTTGGGTCTCCGTCAGAGGTCATGGGTCTTACAGCAGGACAATGACCCAAAGCACACATAAAAAAGCACCCTGAAATGGTTTAAGACAAAGCGCTGGAGAGTACTGAACTGGCCAGCACTAAGTCCAGATCTTAATCCCATAGAGCACCTGTGGAGAGATCTCAAAACAGCAGTTGGGAAAATTAACCCGTCCAATCTGAGAGACCTGGAGCAGTTGGTGAAAGAAGAGGGGCCCAAAATTAAAGTAGAAAGGTGTAAGAAACTCATTGATGGTTACAGGAAGCGATAGATTTCAGTTATTTTTTCCAAGGAGTGTGCTACCAAATATTAAATTGAGTGTGCCAATAATTTTATCCAGTCCATTTTTGGAGTTTTGCGTGGAATGTGTCAGATTTTGCTTTTTTTTTTCTCCACATTTTTGTGTCATACCAATACAAACAAAAGAAATAAACATGACAATGCCTAAACATTTGTAATTGCAACAATTTTCTGGGTGAAGTGGTGCATTATCTGACAGAAATGCAGGGGTGTCAATATTTTTGGCTATGACTGAATATATAAATATTTTTGTGAATATATATATATATATATATATACACAGGTATAGGTATATATATATATATATATATATATATATATATATATATATATATATATATATATATATAAATATCCTGTGGAGGCAAACATAAGACATGAATACCAGAGAGGTGGGAGGGACTAAGTGCTCTTAGAACTTTGGAAATATTTGGCTCCGCCCAGTGGCCAGCAGTTGAATCCCAGAAGTAATGGCTTGGGTACTCTCACCACCTTATGAAATAAAACTACTTTCTCCCTAAGCTTTTATTCTTCCTTTGCAATTATCATACCTAAAATAAACACCTCTCCATGAAAAGTCCCTTCATCAAAAATACTCAGATAATTTTCCTTCTGCATCATCCCTTACTAGGCTTCTCCTTAACTCTCTTACCGTGGCCTGCTTCATCAGAGCTGTAGCTTGCTTCTGTTACATAAGGACTTGCTAAATCAATGGACAACATACCATTTTCAACTTTCATCTTTTATAGAGCACAGTCCCTTTCTAAAACCTCTCTAAAATATTCATCTTTTGGTAGTTACCTCTGGAAAATCATTAGGTTTATGAAACTCTGTCTCTGGTTTTGATTTGGGTGCTGGGGCTTTTGGAGCTGGAGGGCCCGGAGGGGGAGCAGGTGCAGGAACTGGTGCAGGAGAGGGTTCAGAAGCAGGTGCTTGGGAAGGAACTGGAGAGGAGGCAGGAACAGTAGCAGGTGTTTGTTTATGAGCAGGTTTAGGGGCAGGCTTAAAGGCAGGCTTAGAGACCGCAGGAGGTTCTTGCTCTTTAGTCTTAAGTGGAGTGTCCTGCCGTGGTGACTGCTGCTGAGATAACATTGTGGCTTGAAGAGTCATCTGCTGAGCCTGGGAGAAAAATAATCATTGGGATCAAAATCAAAACTGAGGCCAAGAGATAGGTTGGCAAAGGTACAAAAAGAATAGGACACTGGAGTGCAAAGTTGCTAGGAACACAACAGGTAGAGTGGTATCTGGGCTTATAACTCAAAAACACAGAGAGACAGGACACACACAAGTACAAAGAGATAATAGGAAAGGCCTGATATAGACAAACAAAAAATCAGACTGGATACATAACGCTTTACTACAAGAAGATCTGGACCAACAACACAAAGGGAAGCACAACAGCCTTGGTATCCTTATGCAGTGTTTTCTGTGAGAAAGGGGCTATCATAATCTGACAACAAAACATGCAGCATCTCATGGACTAAGTATATTTCTTCCTATTGCTGACAGTTAACTTCACACACATAAAACGTCCTCACGTGGGACTATTACTGTAATAATATATATAAATGTACTCGTTTTCTTTATTTGCCTTTATTTTAGACCCCTAAAATATCTTAAAAACAATTTACAATTGCACATCTGTTTTCTGTAAGCCCAAGAACACAATTGTTTTACTGAATTATTGTCCCTAGTACATTTGTAAATACATCACACATAATGGTTAAGGCATATTTCTACCTTGCCAATGATTAGCTTTCAAGTACACTTTATCTCCAAACTGCTTTGCACAAACACTAGTGTAGTTATCTAGTATTTTTATAAAATCATTACAAACACTAGTGTAGTTATCTAGTATTTTTATAAAATCATTACAAACACTAGTGTAGTTATCTAGTATTTTTATAAAATCATTACAAACACTAGTGTAGTTATCTAGTATTTTTATAAAATCATTACAAACACTAGTGTAGTTATCTAGTATTTTTATAAAATCATTACAAACACTAGTGTAGTTATCTAGTATTTTTATAAAATCATTACAAACACTAGTGTAGTTATCTAGTATTTTTATAAAATCATTACAAACACTAGTGTAGTTATCTAGTATTTTTATAAAATCATTACAAACACTAGTGTAGTTATCTAGTATTTTTATAAAATCATTACAAACACTAGTGTAGTTATCTAGTATTTTTATAAAATCATTACAAACACTAGTGTAGTTATCTAGTATTTTTATAAAATCATTACAAACACTAGTGTAGTTATCTAGTATTTTTATAAAATCATTACAAACACTAGTGTAGTTATCTAGTATTTTTATAAAATCATTACAAACACTAGTGTAGTTATCTAGTATTTTTATAAAATCATTACAAACACTAGTGTAGTTATCTAGTATTTTTATAAAATCATTACAAACACTAGTGTAGTTATCTAGTATTTTTATAAAATCATTACAAACACTAGTGTAGTTATCTAGTATTTTTATAAAATCATTACAAACACTAGTGTAGTTATCTAGTATTTTTATAAAATCATTACAAACACTAGTGTAGTTATCTAGTATTTTTATAAAATCATTACAAACACTAGTGTAGTTATCTAGTATTTTTATAAAATCATTACAAACACTAGTGTAGTTATCTAGTATTTTTACAAAATCATTACAAACACTAGTGTAGTTATCTAGTATTTTTATAAAATCATTACAAACACTAGTGTAGTTATCTAGTATTTTTATAAAATCATTACAAACACTAGTGTAGTTATCTAGTATTTTTATAAAATCATTACAAACACTAGTGTAGTTATCTAGTATTTTTATAAAATCATTACAAACACTAGTGTAGTTATCTAGTATTTTTATAAAATCATTACAAACACTAGTGTAGTTATCTAGTATTTTTATAAAATCATTACAAACACTAGTGTAGTTATCTAGTATTTTTATAAAATCATTACAAACACTAGTGTAGTTATCTAGTATTTTTATAAAATCATTACAAACACTTTGCATAATCCAAGTCTTACCATTATTGTTGTATTATCTAGGGCCTAGATTATGAGTTTTGCGATAGAGGCTATGCGGTGCTAACGAGCAGTTTTCCCTCGATGCTAACTTATCTGCAGCGCTGGTATTACGAATTTTCAGAAATCCGTCATTAAAAGGCATGAAGTGAGCGTTGAGCAAAAATTTGCTCATTACCGCACTCCAATACCAGCGCTGCTTAAGTAAGCGGTAGCTAGGAATCAATGGGGAGAGCCGGCTGAAAAAAAGTCTAACACCTGCAAAAAAGCAGCGTAAAACTCCTTAACGCAGCTCCATTGATTCCTATGGGGGAATAAAAGTTATGTCTACACCTAACACCCTAACATGAACCCCGAGTCTAAACACCCCTAATCTTACACTTATTAACCCCTAATCTGCCGCCCCCGACATCGCCGACACCTACATTATATGTATGAACCCCTAATCTGCTTAACCCTAACATCGCCGACACCTACATTATATTTATTAACCCCTAATCTGCTGCCCCCAACGTCGCCGCCACTATAATAAACATATTAACCCCTAAACCGCTGCACTCCTGCCTCGCAAGCAAAATATTATTAACCCCTAATCTGCCGGCCCTAACATCGCCGCCACCTACCTACATTTATTAAACCCTAATCTGCCGCCCCCAACATCGCTGCCACTATATTAAAGTTATTAACACCTAAACCTAAGTCTAACCCTAAACCTAACACCCCCTAACTTAAATATAATTTAAATAAATCTAAATAAATATTACTATCATTAACTAAATTATTCCTATTTAAAACTAAATACTTACCTGTAAAATAAACCCTAAGATACTGTAGCTACAATATAACTAATAGTTACATTGTAGCTAGTTTAGGATTTATTTTTATTTTACAGGCAAGTTTGTATTTATTTTAACTAGGTAGAATAGTTATTAAATAGTTATTAACTATTTAATAACTACCTAGTTAAAATAAAAACACATTTACCTGTAAAATAAAACCTAACCTAAGTTACACTAACACCTAACACTACACTATAATTAAATAAATTAACTAAATTAAATACAATTACCTACATTAAATTAAATTAGCTAAAGTACAAACCCCCCCCACTAAATTACAGAAAATAATAAACAAATTACAGAAATTTAAACTAATTACACCTAATCTAATAGCCCTATTAAAATAAAAAAGCCCCCCCAAAATAAAAAAAGCCCTAGCCTAAACTAAACTACCAATAGCCCTTAAAAGTAATCAGCTCTTTTACCTGTAAAAAAAAATACAAACACCGCCAACAGTAAAACCCACCACCCACACAACCAACCCCGCAAATAAAATACTAGCTAAAAAAACCTAAGCTTCCCATTGCCCTGAAAAGGGCATTTGGATGGGCATTGCCCTTAAAAGGGCAGTTAGCTCTTTTGCGGCCCAAAGTCCTAACCTAAAAAATAAACCCACCCAATACACCCTTAAAAAAAAAACTAACACTAAGCCCCTGAAGATCGATTTACCGGGAGACGTCTTCATCCAAGCCGAGCGAAGTGGTCCTCCAGACGGGCAGAAGTCTTCATCCAGACGGCATCTTCTATCTTCATCCATCCGGCACGAAGCGGGTCCATCTTCAAGACATCCGATGCGGAGCACCCTCTTCATCCGACGACTAAAACAGAATGAAGGTACCTTTAAGTGACGTCATCCAAGATGGCGTCCCTTAGATTCTGATTGGCTGATAGAATTCTATCAGCCAATCGGAATTAAGGTAGAAAAAATCCTATTGGCTGATGCAATCAGCTCAATCCTATTGGCTGATTGGATCAGCCAAACCAATAGGATTTTTTCTACCTTAATTCCGATTGGCTGATAGAATTCTATCAGCCAATCGGAATCTAAGGGACGCCATCTTGGATGACGTCACGTAAACGTACCTTCATTCTGTTTTAGTCGTCGGATGAAGAAGATGCTCCGCGTCGGATGTCTTGAAAATAGACCCGCTCCGCGCCGGATGGATGAAGATAGAAGATACTTCTGCAAGTCTGGAGGACCACTTCGCCAGGCTTGGATGAAGACGTCTCCCGGTAAGTCGATCTTCAGGGGGTTAGTGTTAGGTTTTTTTAAGGGTGTATTGGATGGGTTAATTTTTTAGGTTAGGACTTTGGGCCGCAAAAGAGCTAACTACCCTTTTAAGGGCAATGCCCATCCAAATGCCCTTTTCAGGGCAATGGGGAGCTTAGGTTTTTTTAGCTAGTATTTTATTTGGGGGGTAGGTTGTGAGGGTGATGGGTTTTACTGTTGGGGGGGTTGTTGTTTTTTAAGGGCTATTGGTAGTTTAGTTTAGGCTAGGGTTTTTTTTTATTTTGGTTTTTTTTTTATTTTATTTTAATAGGGCTTAGGTTAGCTTTTGTAGATTAGGTGTAATTAGTTTAAATTTCTGTAATTTGTTTATTATTTTCTGTAATTTAGTGTTTATTTGTTTTTGTACTTTAGCTAATTTAATTTAATGTAGGTAATTGTATTTAATTTAGTTAATTTATTTAATTTAATTATAGTGTAGTGTTAGGTGTTAGTGTAACTTAGTTAGGTTTGGTTTTATTTTACAGATAAATTTGTCTTTATTTTAACTAGGTAGTTATTAAATAGTTAATAACTACTTAATAACTATTCTGCCTAGTTAAAATAAATACAAACTTGCCTGTAAAATAAAAATAAATCCTAAGATAGCTACAATGTAACTATTAGTTATATTGTAGCTATCTTAGGATTTATTTTACAGGTAAGTATTTTGTTTTAAATAGGAATAATTTAGTTAATGGTAGTAATATTTATTTAGATTTATTTAAATTATATTTAAGTTAGGGGTGTAAGGTTTAGGGTTAGACTTAGGTTTAGGGGTTAATAACTTTAATATAGTGGCGGCGACGTTGGGGGGCGGTTTAGGGGTTAATATGTTTATTATAGTGGCGGCGACACTGGGGGCGGCAGATTAGGGGTTAATAAGTATAGGTAGTTGGCGACGACATTGGGGGAGGGAGATTAGGGGTTAATAAATATAATGTAGGTGTCGGCGATGTTGGGGTCAGCAGATTAGGGGTTCATACATATAATGTAGGTGGCGGCGGTGTCCGGAGCGGCAGATTAGGGGTTAAAAATTTTATTTTAGTATTTGCGATGCGGGAGGGCCTCGGTTTAGGGGTTAATAGGTAGTTTATGGGTATTAGTGTACTTTTTAGCACTTTAGTTATGAGTTTTATGCTATGGCGTTGTACCATAAAACTCATAACTACTGACTTTTAAATGCGTTAGGACTTTTGACAGGGTAGGGTGTACCGCTCACTTTTTGGCCTCCCAGGACAAACTCGTAATATCAGCGCTATGGAAGTCCCATAGGAAAAAGACTTTACAAAGTTTACGTAAGTCGTTTTGCGGTAAGGCCAAAGAAGTGCGCGGTGACCCTAAACCTTCAAGAATCGTAATACCAGCGGGCATAAAGAAGCAGCGTTAGGACCTCTTTTTTACCCTAACGCACAACTCGCAATCTAGCCGTAGGAAATTGCTTTGACAGTGGTATAGTCACACCTGTTGCATTATTATTATGTTGTAGGATAAATTTGAACATCATCACTGATTTATTTCTACTATTGTTTTATTATTACTGATTTCATATTCCTATATTTTTGGTATTGTTTCAGCACTGTTAATAAATTGCATTTTCACTTATAATTTATGGCTGGCACTATCGTGTTACGAATTATACTTTGGAGCGCACACAAAAGATTTCTGTGAGATTTGTATATGTGTTTTCTTATGACTATCCAGGGTGCTATTTTATGTGATTAGCCTATAAATGAGCTCATTTCCATTGAGCCATTAAAAATGGAGCCGTAAGTTACCGAAGTTGCCGGCAGCTAAAAGTAAATTACGGCTCCATTTTAGTACCAGGTTTCCATTGAAAAGGATAGCGCATTGCGTGCAGTTGCCCTTTTCGTGTAGGTGTAAGTTAGCATTTTGTTAACGTTTCCACCCGATGACGAATTTCTTTAAAATTAATAGGTTACTATGGTAACCCGACCTTACACTATATTCGATCACAGGTAACAAAGTTATCTTTGTGAAATATCAGAAATGGTTCCTTATTGGAAAAAGCTTATGACTGTGAGATTTGTCTTTCAAAGGTGATAGCTACAAGATGTCCTACACAGCATAGTGGTTGAAATGAAGTGGGCATATGTGCTACCAAGACAGTAAATTCCACGGAGGTGTGATATTTCCTCCCTGGAAAGATTGGGTGATTAAATTACTTTGAGCCCATTTAGTAATATAATTTGCTTATAATGCTGATACTTGAACATTAAGATATTATGACCTAGGTCTTTCAGGTAAACAACATGCCGAAAATGGAGAAGACAACAAGTCTGCAGATGGTTATTAAGTTATGCTGTACAATCTGTGATTATAAGGTCTCTCATATCTCAGGATAAACAAATTATCTTGATGTTTTCCTAGCTCTAAGCATAGTCTGAATAGCCTCTTCAGGAATATTAAACTGTAAGAGACAAGGCTCTAAGTGAATGTTTGACATATGACACCCCAATTGCCTTTGACAACAAGCTGGAAATGTATTGCCTCATCTCTAATATACTGATAGAGAGTTTGGAGTATGTGATGTTGACTGTGCTGACCTTAGAATACTGTTCCCCAATCATAGGAGCTTGAGTCTGTAGATAGATGAATCCATCATAAGAGAGACCTCTTGACAAATTTAATATGGCCACCAATCTAGTTATTCTTTCAGCTGAGTTATAAAAACTCCATAGGCTCAGAAAATACTTCTGCAGGTGTCTCATGCCACCTTGTTCATACAGCACAAAATTTCCTCTCAGCCCACACTAGATCAACACAAGACACAGAAGCAATAACGGTACTACCATGTTCCCAAGATGATGCCCACCACAAGACCACCAGGGTAGAGAAAGCGCAAGGCAGGACCTTCTGCCTCCAAGCACCAGGAAGGCATCTAGACTCATTTTATCTTGAGCACCAATACATAAGCCATTTGCCTGGAATATGCAGAAAGGCAAACTCTCCTTTAAAGGGACAGTAATCACCTTGTAATTACAAAACATTTCTGTTGTGTTGCTATAAAATAACATCAGCCAAACTTCACCCACTATTTGCCTTATTTGGAGGAGCAATCCTGGGCTTTAGTCTGCAGACAACAAGGCTAACCACTGTCATAAAGTTAGTATAAAATGTGTTGTTTTGCAGTTCTTAGCAGCTAAATACAGCTAGGAAACATATGTAGTAGGGTTAGCCTTGATAAGTTTGCAGTGTGCATTTCATAATCAGAGAATTAGAAATCCATCTGCAGAGCTAATTAGATGAAAAGGGGCACTATAAACCATTAAAGTATAATACAAAGTTGTTTCATTACGCACAATTAAACATTTTATAAACAGATCTTAATAACGCTGACCAATCTGCCAGAAAGCCACAAAGAGAAGATATTTCAATATTATCCACTCTGTACAAAGAGAGAATTAAGAATATAACGCAGAGGCGTAACTAGAAACCACAGGGCCCAGGTGCAAGAATCTAAGAAGGACCCCCCACCCCCCCACCAAAAAAAAAGTGATTTTGATACATATATATATATATATATATATTTTTTTTTTTTTTACATTTAACACAGAAAAAAATGTGAATCAGATTAGATGTCTGCAAAAGGAGGTACCCTGTGCCCATAGTCTGTGAGATGGTCTGACCCCCCATTACTGTATATATTGACACTGTTTAACCCACCAGTACTGTATATAGTGAGTTAGTGACACAGTCTGTAATCTGCCGGTGAGATGGCTGGCCTGACCCTACCCGCCCCAGTACTTTATAAAGTGACCACAGTAGTCAGTGACATGGTCCAGCCCCCCCGTACTGTATATAGTGGTACTGTATAGTGACACTGTTTATCCCCCCCATGCTGTAGTAAAAAGGTCTGTAATTTGCTGGTTCCGAAAACATACACACACACACACACATACATGCATAAATACACACATAGTCACATACACACACACACATACACACATACATAAACACCAATTGGTAAAACAGAAACACTAACCCCTGTAGTCAGAGACCCTAGTGAAGCATAATGTCACACTCACATGATACCAGTGCAGGCAGTGGCAGGTCAACGGTTTTTTATTGTAAAAAAAAATATTTTTTTTTTTAAGCTGGGCCCCCAGTCACAATTGCGACCCTCTGCACCCCCTGTAGTTTCGCCCCTGATATAACGTCTGCTAAGGTGAGTCACCTTTATTCATTGCCATGGAAAATTGAGACTATTTTTGGTACTTCTATCCATATATGTATGAGCAGTCATAATGCTAGTATGATATGGATGCAAATACAGAGGGGCAGTACACATAGCACAATGACATAGAGGGGGGAGTAGACATCACACAGGGATATATAGGGGTCAGTACACATAGCACAGGGATATATAGGGATCAGTACACATAGTACAGGGATATATAGGGGAAAATACATATCACACAGGGATATATAGGGGTCAGTACACATAGCACAGGGATATACAGGGGTCAATACACATAGCACAGGGATATACAGGGGTCAATACACATAGCACAGGGATATACAGGGGTCAATACACATAGCACAGGGATATACAGGGGTCAATACACATAGCACAGGGATATACAGGGGTCAATACACATAGCACAGGGATATATAGGGGGAAATACATATCACACAGGGATATATAGGGGTCAGTACACATAGAACAGGGATATATAGGGATTAATACACATAGCACAGGGATATATTGGGGGAATACATATAACACAGGGACATATAGGAGGCTGAACACATAGCACAGGGATATATAGGGGGAATACATATCACACAAGGATATATAGGGGTCAGTACACATAGCACATAGCACAGGGATATATAGGGGGAATACATATCACACAGGGATATATAGGGGTCAGTACACATAGCACAGGAATATATAGGGGGAAATACATATCACACAGGGATATATAGGGGGCAGCACACATAGCACAGGGATATATGGAGGCAGTACATATAGAACAGTGATATATAGGGGCAGTACATATAGCACAGGGATATTTATGTGGAAGTACATATAACACAGGGATATATAGGGGGAATACACATAGCACAGGGATATATAGGGGTAAATATACAAAGCACAGGGATATATAGGGGGCAGTACACATAACACAGGGATATATAGGTGGTTGCACACATAACACAGGGATATATAAGGGGCAGTACACATAACACAGTGGGCAGTACACATAGCACAGGGATATATTGAGGGAAATACACATTGGGCAGGGCTATATAGGGGGCAATACACATATCACAGGGATATATAGGGGCAGAACACAAAGCACAGGGATATATAGGGGCAGTACACATAACACAGGGATATATAGGGAGAAATACACATAGCACAGGGATATATAGGAGGCAGTACACATAACACATGGCTATATTGGGGGATATATAGGGGGAAATACACATAGCACAGGGATATATAGGGGCAGTACACATAGCACTGGGATATACAGGGGCAGTACACATAGCACAGGGATATATAGGGGACAGTACACATAGCACAGGGATATATAGGGGACAGTACACATAGCACATGGATATATAGGGGGAAGAACACATAGCACAGGGATATATAGGGGACAGTACAAATAACACAGGGATATATAGGGGCAGTACACATAGCACAGGGATATATAGGGGACAGTACACATAGCACAGGGATATATAGGGGGCATAACACATAACACAGGGATATAAAGGGAGCAGTACACATAGCACAGTGACATAGAGGGGAGAGTAGACATCACACAAGGATATATAGGGGACAGTACACATAGCACAGGGATAATTATGGAGCAGTACACATAGCACAATGACATAGAGGGGAGAGTAGACATCACACAGGGATATATAAGGAACAGTAGATATAACACAGGGGGCAGTACACATAGCACAGGGATATATAGGGGGAAATACACATAGCACAGGGATATATAGGGGGCAGTAGACATACCACAGGGATATATAGGGGACAGTACACATAGCACAGGGATAATTAGGAAGCAGTACACATAGCACAATGACATAGAGGGGAGAGTAGACATCACACAGGGATATATAGGGGGCAGTAGACATAACACGGGGATATATAGGGGGCAGTACACATAACACAGGGATATATAGGGGGTAGTATTGGTGACCATTTTTTTCAAATTTAAAACCAGGACATTTAAAATCGCTCAGCCAGCATGAGTAATAGTTGCTGTCGTAAAATATAAGTTGAAGAAATATTGCGGAGTATGCTTATCTTTTTTTTTTCTTTAAGTGAAAGAATACAATAAAATGTACTTCTTTCATTTAGATTATATATTATGAAAGTCATTTTGAGAAGAAAAAAAACAAATATTTGATATGGGTAGATTAGTACATAATTGCAAATTTACAGCTAGGTTACGAGTTTTGCGGTATGAGGTGTGCGGTGATAACTTGCAGGTTATTGTCACCGCTCACTTTCCTACAGCGCTGGTATTACAGGTTTTCATAAACCCAGCGTTAACAGGCAAGAACTGAGCATAAAGGCGGGGTCCGGGAGTGGCGGAATAGGGGTTAATAACTTTATGTAGGTGGCGGCGGTGTCGGGGCGGGACATATGGGGTAATTAAGTATAATGTAGGTGGCGGCGATGTCGGGGTGGCAGATTAGGGGTTAATAAGTATAATGTAGGTGGCGGCGGTGTAGGGGCGGCAGATTAGGGGTGTTTAGACTCGGGGTTTATGTTAGGGTGTTAGGTGTAAACATAACTTTTATTCTCCCATAGGAATCAATGGTATATCGGGCAGCAGCGAACACAAGCTTTCGCTGCTTTCAGACTCCCATTGATTCCTATGAAAAGCAGGTACGCTGGGTCAGAATAGTGGCAAGTGTACCTGGTAGATATTTGATAACTAGCAAAAGTAGTCAGATAGTGCCGAATTTGCATTCGGAACATCTGTAATGAATGACATAAGCATCGATCTGTGTCGGACTGACACCGGCAGATTGTATGTTACGTCTCAGATTTCAACTTTTGCCCATCTTTTGATAAATAAGGGGAATCAAGCTCGCCACAATTACGCTGCGGAATTCCAGGGTATTTGCGGTTGATGGCTTGATAAATAAGCCTCAATGATTTAACATCAATTTTGATGATATCAAAAATAGCCTCACAGATAAAATGATTAGCATGTTGAAGCAAGCGAACAATGCTAGGCAAATCAGAATCTGTTTCCTGTTGCGCTAAACTTTCCAACCAAAAAGTTGATGCAGCTGCAACATCAGCCGTGGATATAGCAGGCCTAATAATGTAGCCAGAAAATAAATAAGCTTTCCTTAGATAAGATTCAAGTTTCCTATCTAAAGGGTCCTTAAAATAAGTACTATATTCCATAGGAATAGTAGTACATTTGGCAAGAGTAGAAATAGCCCCATCAACTTTGGGGATTTTTTCCCAAAACTCCAACCTAACTGCTGGCAAAGGATACAACTTTTTAAACCTAGAAGAAGGAATAAAAGAAGTACCAGGCCTATTCCATTCCTTTGCAATCATATCAGAAATAGCATCAGTAACTGGAAAAACCTCTGGAGTAACCACAGGAGGTTTATAAACAGAATTTAACCATTTACTAGTTTTAGTATCAAGAGGACTAGTTTCCTCAATCAACAATTAAAATCAACACCTCTTTTAACAAGGAACGAATATACTCCATCTTAAAGAGATAAGTAGATTTGTCAGTGTCAATATCTGAGGTAGGATCTTCTGAACCAGATAGATCCTCATTAGAGGAGGAAAATTCAGTATGTTGTTGGTCATTTGAAATTTCATCAACCTTATGAGAAGTTTTAAAAGTGCTTTTACGTTTATTAGAAGGCAGAATAGCAGACAAAGCCTTCTGAATCGCATCAGCAATAAAATCTTTTATATTCACAGGAATATCATGTACATTAGATGTTGAAGGAACAACAAGCATTGTACTAGTACTTATGGATACATTCTCTGCATGTAAAAGCTTAGCATGACAACTGTTACATACTACAGCTGGAGATATAATCTCCACTAACTTACAACAAATACACTTAGCTTTGGTAGAACTGTTATCAGGCAGCAGGGTTCCAACAGTGGTTTCTGAGACAGGATCAGATCTTGCAAATGTAAGAGAAAAAAACAACATATAAAGCAAAATGATCAATTTCCTTATATGAAAGTTTCAGGAATGGGGAAAAAATGCAAACAGCATAGTCCTCTGAGCATAAAAAAGGCAAGAGGCATATAGGAAGTGGGGTTTAAATAATGAAATTATTTGGCGCCAAGTATGACGCACAACGCAAAATGAAATTTTTTGGCGCTAACAACATCCGGAAATGACACAACTCGTGTCATGGCAGACGCAACCTTGTGCAAGGAAACCTGGCGTCAACTAAGACGCCGGAAATGACGAATTTGCATCACTGAACGTACCTTCGCGCCAAGAATGACACAATAAATATCAGCATTTTGCGACCTCACAAGCCTAATTTTGCCCGTGAAAATTCATGAAAAAGCAGTCAATTTGAAGAAAAGACTATACCCCAGGTAAGAAAAAATATCTTCCTAAATATCTTTCCCAATTTTGAAACTGATAGTCTGCAAAAGGAAATATACATAAACCTGACTCATGGCAAATATAAGTACAATACATATATTTAGAACTTTACATTAATACATAAAGTGCCAAACCATAGCTGAGAGTGCCTTAAGTAATGAAAACATACTTACCGAAAGACACTCATCCACATATAGCAGATAGCCAAACCAGTACTGAAACAGTATCAGTAGAGGTAAAGGAATATGAGAGTATATCGTCGATCTGAAAAGGGAGGTAGGAGATGAATCTCTACGACCGATAACAGAGAACCTTTGAAAAGATTTCCCGTGAGGAAAAAATTGCATTCAATAGGTGATACTCCCTTCACATCCCTCTGACAAACACTGTACTCTGAGAGGAATCGGGCTTCAAAATGCTGAGAAGAGCATATCACAGAAGAAAATCAAGCACAAACTTACTTCACCACCTCCATAGGGAGGCAAAGTTTGTAAAACTGAATTGTGGGTGTGGTGAGGGGTGTATTTATAGGCATTTTGAGGTTTGGGAAACTTTGCCCCTCCTGGTAGGATTGTATATCCCATACGTCATTAGCTCATGGACTCTTGCCAATTACATGAAAGAAACATAATTTTCACTGAAGGCTTTGAATATTTCAATCCATCTGTTCGATACTGGTACAGAATTTAGTCTCCAGCAAGTAATTTTTTCATCTGTAGTGTAGCGCAGGACAAAGCAGGTTTCGTCAAACGGTTCATCTTCTACTAAAATAATTTCAGAAAAATACTGAAGAATGTAATCACTACAAACTTGAATGTTGTCATGGGTGAGTTTAGTGTTTAACAAAACACAATTGAATTTTTCGGTATGCTTAATAGATCCTTGCCATTCCTCTAGATATTGAATACATGTGTCATAAAATTCTACCACTTTTTCTTTGAAAATAGAAGGTTTTAATATTCCTTCTTCCTCAAGCTGCTTCAAATTTTGCCGCACCTGTAACGGCAAGAAAACGTTTGCTTTTCTGTCAGCTAATTTTGTTTTGAAGTCACTGTAAATATTGCTAGTTTCTATAATATAAATCTCCTGTCTTTCTATTTTCAAAATAGCATTGGGGAACATTGATGACATGTTATGCAAAAAAAGTAAAGTCAAGATTCTGTCTCTGAATTATTAAAATAATTTGTGATAATTGTGGGGCTCTTCTCGTTTGAGGCAAAATATATTTGAAGGACGCGCTCAATCGAGGATCGTAATGCCAACCATTGTGTGGTACTGTATCTGAAGACTTTCTTTTATTCGATGTCCATGAATTCATAAACTTCTTTCAATTTATTAATGTGCACTGTGTATATATATATAAGTATGAATAAATCTTGTTGATGAAAGTTTGTATAGCATTGTTCAAAATATGAGCGGCACAACCACTTCCCACAAGCTCTCTCCCACCCAAATTTAATTTCAGCTTGGTAAAAATGTTATTATTCCTAGTTCTTCGTATTCCTCCAAAGTTAGTATTGGTGTTGTCAGCACAAAATCCAAGTACCTTGGTATCTAAATGATACTTTTTTAACACTTCCAAAATATAATCAGTAACTACAGTATGTCAGATGTTTCGCCTGGCAAATCTCTTACTTCCAAAATTTTGACGTGTATGCCAAACTGTTATGAAAAATATCTTATTATTATGGGAATCAACTTTACTTCAATGTGGTTTGATGCATTAGAATAAGTAGAAATAAAATGTGCAGCATCTAAATCCTCTTCCAATAACTGTTTTGCATAAGGCAGCAGCACATTGGTAACTATTGCCTCGCATTTTGTTCTAGAACATGTAAACCTGGCATTAAAACATGTTTAATCAGTTTGCAGGTACGATCCATTGAGCGGAATGAGTGATTATGCATTACTATGTGGTGCGCCCATAAACCTTCAGCTGCAGCTAGTTTTCTTTCAGCATCTTCAAATAGTTTTTTCTTAAAATATGATGTCACACTCGTACTTGCAATTGCTGCAGATACGGCCTTTTTATGTTTGACTGTTTGTATGTGGTTTTCAATGTCAGTTTTTCCACTGTTTGCAGTAAAATATACTTCTGCAATTTACTTATTCCACCTCATTATTGTCATTATTAGTACTTGCTTTGATGAATCTATATTACTATTTAAACTTGTCATTGAAGATGCACTTTCGTCGTTTTGGTGCCATGGGTGTCCAAAAAAATAAACAATTATTATAAACTTCTTCAGATGTCAGTCTTGGTCCGAGGAAACAAAGTCACCGGTCTAGGATCGAGGGGGCAAAGACACCTTTCCTGGCCCAAAGGGGTGAAGCAGGCGTCAATACTGGTCCAAGGGGGCAAAGTCATCGGGTCTTGGCAAAGCAGCGAGGTGCGCCGTGAAAACGGTGAAGCGAAAAGCTTGAATAACTGAAAGAACGCGGAGCTCTGAGAGCCAGTGTCACGTCCGAAGATGCCAGATCACTGGTGCCTGTCCTGTGTTGTGAAGGGCCTTTTAGTCCAAAGATAACACCGAATTGGTCAATTTTGGTGGGCTCTGTGTGATGACGTCATCATCGAGTTCCCACGGTCGGGCTGTATGTAATGAGTGGGAGTATTATCGAAAAATCGCCACAATATAGGGAAAGTGCATGTGTTGAATGCCGAGTATTGCCGAGATCCAACGATCAGAACCGTTGAGTAAAACAAAACTAAAACTAGGATAAACTAATAAAATTGATTTAAGACTGGTTTATCAAGGATTGATGTACTCAATCTTTTGTTAAATTAATAATTTTTTATTTTGTAGTCCTAAACTGTACTGGTTACATCTCACGACTAACCAGACCAATGTCCAAAAAAACAGTACTGTACTGGTAAAACCAGTACGTATGGTCACTTTAGGCAGTACACATGGCACAGGGATATATAGGGGGCAGTACAAATAGCACAATCACATAGAGGGGAGAGTAAACATAACACAGAGATATATAGGGGCAGTACACATAGCACAGGGTATATAGGGGGCAGGACACAAAACACAATCACATAGAGGGGAGAGAAGCCATAACACAGGGATATATAGGGGGCAGCACACATAACACAGGGATATATAGGGGGCAGTACACATAACACAGGGATATATAGGGGGCAGTACACATAACACAATCACATAGAGGATAGAGTAGACATAACACAGGGATATTGGGGGCAGGACATAACACAGTGATATATAGGGGGCAGTACACATAGCACAGGGATATTTAGGGGGCAGTACACATAGCACAGGGATATATAGGGGCAGTACACATAGCACAATGACATAGAGGAGAGAGTAGACATAACACAGGGATATATAGGGCAGTACACATAGCATAGGGATCTATAGGGGGCAGCACATATAGCACAGGGATATATAGGGGCAGCACACATAGCACAGGGATATATAGGGGGCAGTACACATAGCACAGGGATATATAGGAGGCAGTACACATAGCACAGGGATATACAGTATATAGGCAGTAAATATGGCACAATGACATAGAGGAGAGAGTAGACATAACACAGGAGTATATAGGGGCAGTACACAACATAGGAGTATATAGGGGCAGTACACATAACACAGGAGTATATAGGGGGCAGTACACATAACACAGGAGCATATAGGGGGCAGTACACATAACACAGGAGCATATAGGGGGCAGTACACATAACACAGGAATATATAGGGACAGTACACATAGCACAGGCATATAAGGTAAAGTGCTTATAGCAGTGATCAAACTCACCAGGAGTAGGGCTTGTTGGTTGATAAATGCTTGTTGTTGAGCTGCTAGTTGTGTAGGGTCCAGACTGGGCATCACTGGCTGGGACATGGGCATTGGCTGTGGCATCATGGCTTGGGGCATCATTGCTTGTTGGGGCATCATTGCTTGTTGGGGCATCATAGCTGCAGGATCAGAGACCAAACCAATTACTGTATGATTTTGGTATTTTTCTCACTGGTATTCACAGCAATGTATCGCAGGCCGCGTCGGTAGTAACAGGTTATTAGCCAGGTCATGACTTATAAGTTCCTTGCCTCTGAAGCAGTAGTTAATCTTTCTGCAAAACCTCACCTGGCATAGAAGGCATCATCTGCATACTGCCCATAGCTGGCATCATCCCATTCACCATTGGCATAGGGTATGAAGGCATTGTACCCATTCCTGTATAACCTACAGGGGAAATACATATTGCAATTAACTGGTGGTATGCAGAGACAATGCCACTGTATGTTATACTAAAATATATAGCAACAGTAGGAATCACAGTACATGTTACATGAGTATTACATGGTCTTCTCTGCACACTAATAACTGTTGAATTTAAATACTAGATGCACTTTTTAACATTATTGCTGACTTACTGTGGTTCAGACATAATGAAGGGGCAACAGTTCCATACAACTGCTGTGTGTATGACATGAAACATAGTTATATGTAGGGCTCGATTTATCAAGCTTGGGAGGACAGGGGCTTACATATACGCCCCTGTCCGCCGCAGCTCACCTCTGGCGGACAGAATTCCATTGGCGGAATTCAGCATTGCACAAGAGCGCTATTTTGCACTCTTGTGCAACACCGCCCCCAGCCCGTGCACAGCCAATCACGCACAGACAGGAGCTGTCAATCTAAGAGGTGGAGAAGAGTCTAGGAAGCAGCAGTCTGATGACCGATGCTTGATGAATACTGACTGCAGGTTCTCTTGTGTCTGATGACCGCTGCTTGATAAATATTGACTGCAGGTTCTCTTGTGTCTGATGACCGATGCTTGATGAATACTGATTGCAGGTTCTCTTGTGTCTGATGACCGCTACTTGATAAATACAGATTGCAGGTTCTCTTGTGTCTGATGACCGCTGTTTGATAAATACTGACTGCAGGTTCTCTTGTGTCTGATGACCGCTGCTTGATAAATATTGACTGCAGGTTCTCTTGTGTCTGATGACCGCTGCTTGATAAATATTGACTGCAGGTTCTCTTGTGTCTGAAGACCACTGCTTGATAAATACTGACTGCAAGTTCTCTTGTGTCTGATGACCGCTGCTTGATAAATACTGACTGCAGGTTCTCTTGTGTCTGATGACCGCTGCTTGATAAATACAGACTGCAGGTTCTCTTGTGTCTGATGACCGCTGCTTGATAAATACTGACTGCAGGTTCTCTTGTGTCTGATGACCGCTACTTGATAAATACAGACTGCAGGTTCTCTTGTGTCTGATGACCGCTGCTTAATAAATACAGACTGCAGGTTCTCTTGTGTCTGATGACCACTGCTTGATAAATACTGACTGCAGGTTCTCTTGTGTCTGATGACCGCTGCTTGATAAATATTGACTGCAGGTTCTCTTGTGTCTGATGACCGATGCTTGATGAATACGGACTGCAGGTTCTCTTGTGTCTGATGACCGCTACTTGATAAATACAGATTGCAGGTTCTCTTGTGTCTGATGACTGCTGCTTGATAAATACAGACTGCAGGTTCTCTTGTGTCTGATGACCGCTGCTTGATAAAAACTGACTGCTGGTTCTCTTGTGTCTGATGACCGCTGCTTGATAAATATTGACTGCAGGTTCTCTTGTGTCTGATGACCGATGCTTGATCAATACTGACTGCAGGTTCTCTTGTGTCTGATGACCGCTACTTGATAAATACAGATTGCAGGTTCTCTTGTGTCTGATGACCGCTGCTTGATAAATACTGACTGCAGGTTCTCTTGTGTCTGATGACCGCTGCTTGATAAATACTGACTGCAAGTTCTCTTGTGTCTGATGACCGCTACTTGATAAATACAGACTGCAGGTTCTCTTGTGTCTGATGACCGCTGCTGGATAAATACTGACTGCAGGTTCTCTTGTGTCTGATGACCACTGCTTGATAAATACTGACTGCAAGTTCTCTTGTGTCTGATGACCGCTGCTTGATAAATACTGACTGCAGGTTCTCTTGTGTCTGATGACCGCTGCTTGATAAATACAGACTGCAGGTTCTCTTGTGTCTGATGACCGCTGCTTGATAAATACTGACTGCAGGTTCTCTTGTGTCTGATGACCGCTACTTGATAAATACAGACTGCAGGTTCTCTTGTGTCTGATGACCGCTGCTTTATAAATACAGACTGCAGGTTCTCTTGTGTCTGATGACCACTGCTTGATAAATACTGACTGCAGGTTCTCTTGTGTCTGATGACCGCTGCTTGATAAATATTGACTGCAGGTTCTCTTGTGTCTGATGACCGATGTTTGATGAATACTGACTGCAGGTTCTCTTGTGTCTGATGACCGCTACTTGATAAATACAGATTGCAGGTTCTCTTGTGTCTGATGACCGCTGCTTGATAAATACAGACTGCAGGTTCTCTTGTGTCTGATGACCGCTGCTTGATAAAAACTGACTGCTGGTTCTCTTGTGTCTGATGACCGCTGCTTGATAAATATTGACTGCAGGTTCTCTTGTGTCTGATGGCCACTGCTTGATAAATACAGACTGCAGGTTCTCTTGTGTCTGATGACCGCTGCTTGATAAATACAGACTGCAGGTTCTCGTGTCTGATGACCACTGCTGGATAAATACTGACTGCAGGTTCTCTTGTGTCTGATGACCGCTGCTTGATAAATACTGACTGCAGGTTCTCTTGTGTCTGATGACCGCTGCTTGATAAATACAGACTGCAGGTTCTCTTGTGTCTGATGACCGCTGCTGGATAAATACTGACTGCAGGTTGTCTTGTGTCTGATGACCGCTGCTTGATAAATACTGACTGCAGGTTCTCTTGTGTCTGATGACCGCTGCTTGATAAATACTGACTGCAGGTTCTCTTGTGTCTGATGACCGCTGCTTGATAAATACTGACTGCAGGTTCTCTTGTGTCTGATGACCGCTGCTTGATAAATACTGACTGCCGGTTCTCTTGTGTCTGATGACCGCTGCTTGATAAATACTGATTGCAGGTTCTCTTGTGTCTGATGACCTCTGCTTGATAAATACTGACTGCAAGTTCTCTTGTGTCTGATGACCGCTGCTTGATAAATACTGATTGCAGGTTCTCTTGTGTCTGATGACCTCTGCTTGATAAATACTGACTGCAAGTTCTCTTGTGTCTGATGACCGCTGCTTGATAAATACTGATTGCAGGTTCTCTTGTGTCTGATGACCTCTGCTTGATAAATACTGACTGCAAGTTCTCTTGTGTCTGATGACTGCTGCTTGATAAATACTGACTGCAGGTTCTCTTGTGTCTGATGACCTCTGCTTGATAAATACTGACTGCAAGTTCTCTTGTGTCTGATGACCGCTGCTTGATAAATACTGACTGCAAGTTCTCTTGTGTCTGATGACCACTGCTTGATAAATACTGACTGCAGCTTCTCTTGTGTCCGATGACTGCTGCTTGATAAATACTGACTGCATGTTCACTTGTGTCTGATGACCGCTGCTTGATAAATACTGACTGCAAGTTCTCTTGTGTCTGATGACCACTGCTTGATAAATACTGGCTGCAGCTTCTCTTGTGTCCGATGACTGCTGCTTGATAAATACTGACTGCAGGTTCACTTGTGTCTGATGACCATTGCTTGATAAATACTGACTGCAGGTTCTCTTGTGTCTGATGACCGTTGCTTGATAAATACTGACTGCAGGTTCTCTTGTGTCTGATGGCCGCTGCTTGATAAATACTGACTGCAAGTTCTCTTGTGTCTGATGACCACTGCTTGATAAATACTGACTGCAGCTTCTCTTGTGTCCGATGACTGCTGCTTGATAAAAACTGACTGCAAGTTCTCTTGTGTCTGATGACCGCTGCTTGATAAATACTGACTGCAAGTTCTCTTGTGTCTGATGACCACTGCTTGATAAATACTGACTGCAGCTTCTCTTGTGTCCGATGACTGCTGCTTGATAAATACTGACTGCAGGTTCACTTGTGTCTGATGACCATTGCTTGATAAATACTGACTGCAGGTTCTCTTGTGTCTGATGACCGTTGCTTGATAAATACTGACTGCAGGTTCTCTTGTGTCTGATGGCCGCTGCTTGATAAATACTGACTGCAGATTCTCTTGTGTCTGATGACCGCTGCTTGATAAATACTGACTGCAGGTTCTCTTGTGTCTGATGACCGCTGCTTGATAAATACTGACTGCAGGTTCTCTTGTGAGCACCTGCAGTCGTATGAGGGTGAAGAGCTTGATAAATTGAGCCCTTAGTGCTTGTATACCTGGATAATATCTGTACTATACAGTACAATCACATTTTTATCTACTGATTTACACCTCCCCCAAGTTTTATATATATATGTAGATAGAAGGACAGATAGATATATAACTCGATAGAGATAAATAAATAGAAATAGATCGATAGACAAACATAGATAGATAAGATAGATAGAGCTAGATAGATATATAGCGATAAATAGATAGAGAGATAGACATACAGACAGATAGATATAGATAGAAAGAGATGAAGATAGATATATAGATAGATAGATAGATAAAGATAAATAGATAGATAGATAGATAGATAGAGAGAGAGATAGAGATACAGACATATAATTATAGATAGAGATAAATAGAGATAGATAAATATATAGAGATAAATAGAAAGATATATATATATATATAGATAGATATATAGATAGAGATAGATAAATAGATGGAGCTAGATAGATATAGAAATATAGAAATAGATAGACAGACAGATAGAGATAAATAGATATCTAGATAGATAGATGGATAGATAAATATAGATACATTGATAGATAGACAGACAGATAGAGATAGATAGATAGATAATATAGAGATAGATAGATAATATATAGATAGATAGATAAAACAAAATGTATGCTTACCTGATACATTTCTTTCTTTCCAGACATGGAGAATCCACGTCATTCCAATTACTAGTGGGATATTCAACTCCTGGCCAGCAGGAGGAGGCAACGAGCACCCCAGCAAAGCTGTTAAGTGCAACTTCCCTTACCCATAACCCCCAGTCATTCAGATGAAAGAAAATGGAAAAAGAAGAAGCACAAGGGTGAATGGGTGCCTGAGGTTTACTAAAAAAAAAAAAGCCGAATTACAATAAAGAGGAGGGCGGGGTCGTGGACTCTCCATGTCGGGAAAGAAAGAAATTTATCAGGTAAGCATAAACTTTGTTTTCTTTCCTATGACATGGAGAATCCACGATGTCATTCCAATTACTAGTGGGAACCAATACCCAAGCTAGAGGACACGGAATGAACAGGGAGGGAGAACAAGGCAGGAGGACCTAAACAAAAGGCACCACCGCTTGAAGAACGTTTCTCCCAAAAGAGGCCTCAGCCTAGACAAAAGTATCAAATTTGTAGAATTTAGAAAAAGTATGCAAAGAGGACCATGTAGCCGCCTTGCAAATCTGTTCCAGGAGTTGAATATCCCACTAGTAATTGGAATGACGTTGTGGACTCTCCATGTCTTAGGAAAGAAATATTTTTTTCATTCCCTCCCCCATACTACTATAAATGGAGATCAATTCAAGAACTACAAAAATGTCTGTCTCTACAAGCATTATTAGTAGTACAAACTACTAGTATAAACATATAGGCATAATATTAGTATATTCAAAGTAATTTTTGCTTGATATCAGGTGTTTAGTGCAAATTCAGACAGTATATTATTACTGCAAATGTTAATTTAGAGGCAACTTGACCATCATCTACCCACTTTCATTTTTGTGCTTTGAGAAAACTGCAAAAGATACCTGAGAGCTGAGGGGCATGCCTCCGTGTCTAAGAAAAAACAACAACATAATTTATGTAAGAACTTACCTGCTAAATTCATTTCTTTCATATTGGCAAGAGTCCATGAGCTAGTGACGTATGGGATATACAATCCTACCAGGAGGGGCAAAGTTTCCTAAACCTCAAAATGCCTATAAATACACCCCTCACCACACCCACAATTCAGTTTAATGAATAGCCAAGTAGTGGGGTGATAAAGAAAGGAGTAAAAATCATCAACAAAGGAATTTGGAAATAATTGTGCTTTATACAAAAAAATCATAACCACCATAAAAAGGGTGGGCCTCATGGACTCTTGCCAATATGAAAGAAATGAATTTATCAGGTAAGTTCTTACATAAATTATGTTTTCTTTCATGTAATTGGCAAGAGTCCATGAGCTAGTGACGTATGGGATAGCAATACCCAAGATGTGGAACTCCACACAAGAGTCAATAGAGAGGGAGGGATAAAAATAAAAACAGCCAATTTCGCTGAAAAAAATTAATCCACAACCCAAAATATAAGTTTATCCTCAAAAATGAAAAGAAAAACTTAAAACATAAGCAGAGGAATCAAACCATCAAACCAACACAGCTGCCTGAAGAACTTTTCTACCAAAAACTGCTTCCGAAGAAGCTAATACATCAAAATGGTAGAATTTAGTAAATGTATGCAAAGAAGACCAAGTTGCTGCTTTGCAAATCTGATCAACTGAAGCTTCATTCTTAAAAGCCCACGAAGTGGAGACTGATCTCGTAGAATGAGCTGTAATTCTCTGAGGCGGGGCTTGACCCGACTCCAAATAAGCTTGATGAATCAAAAGCTTTAACCACGAAGCCAAGGAAACGGCAGAAGCCTTCTGACCTTTCCTAGAACCAGAAAAGATAACAAATAGACTAGAAGTCTTCCTGAAATCTTTAGTAGCTTCAACATAATATTTCAAAGCTATTACCACATCCAAAGAATATAAGGATCTCTCCAAAGAATTCTTAGGATTAGGACACAAGGAAGGGACAACAATTTCTCTATTAATGTTGTTAGAATTCACAACCTTAGGTAAGAATTTAAATGAAGTCCGCAAAACTGCCTTATCCTGATGAAAAAACAGAAAAGGAGACTCACAAGAAAGAGCAGATAATTCAGAAACTCTTCTAGCAGAAGAGATGGCCAAAAGGAACAACACTTTTCAAGAAAGTAGTTTAATGTCCAAAAAATGCATAGGCTCAAAAGGAGGAGCCTGTAAAGCCTTCAAAACCAAAATAAGACTCCAAGGAGGAGAGATTGATTTAATGACAGGCTTGATACGAACCAAAGCCTGTACAAAACAGTGAATATCAGGAAGCTTAGCAATCTTTCTGTGAAATAAAATAGAAAGAGCAGAGATTTGTCCCTTCAAGGAACTTGCAGACAAACCCTTATCCAAACCATCCTGAAAAAACTGCAAAATTCTAGGAATTCTGAAAGAATGCCAAGAAAATTTATGAGAAGAACACCATGAAATATAAGTCTTCCAAACTCGATAATAAATCTTTCTAGAAACATATTTACAAGCCTGTAACATAGTATTAATCACTGAGTCAGAGAAACCTCTATGACTAAGCACTAGGCGTTCAATTTCCATACCTTCAAATTTAATGATTTGAGATCCTGATGGAAAAACGGACCTTGAGACAGAAGGTCCGGCCTTAATGGAAGTGGCCAAGGTTGGCAACTGGACATCCGAACAAGATCCGCATACCAAAACCTGTGAGGCCATGCTGGAGCAACCAGCAACACAAACGATTGCTCCATGAAGATTTTGGAGATCACTCTTGGAAGAAGAACTAGAGGCGGGAAAATATAAGCAGGTTGATAACACCAAGGAAGTGTAAACACATCCACTGCTTCCGCCTGAGGAACCCTGGACTTGGACAGATACCTGGGAAGTTTCTTGTTTAGATAAGAAGCCATCAGATCTATTTCTGGAAGACCCCAAATCTGAACAACCTGAGAAAACACATCTGGATGGAGGGACCACTCCCCCGGATGTAAAGTCTGACGGCTGAGATAATCCGCCTCCCAATTGTCTATACCTGGGATATGAACCACAGAAATTAGACAGGAGCTGGATTCCGCCCAAGCAAGTATCCGAGATACTTCTTTCATAGCTTGGGGACTGTGTGAGTCCCACCCTGATGATTGACATATGCCACAGTTGTGATATTGTCTGTCTGAAAACAAATTAACGATTCTTTCTTCAGCAGAGGCCAAATCTGAAGAGCCCTGAAAATCGCATGGAGGTCCAAAATATTGATTAGTAATCTCGCCTCTTGAGATTTTCAAACCCCTTGTGCTGTCAGAGATCCCCAAACAGCTCCCCAACCTGAAAGACTTGCATCTGTTGTGATCACAGTCCAGGTTAGATGAACAAAAGAGGCCCCTAGAACTATACGATGGTGATCTAACCACCAAGTCAGAGATAGTCGAACATTGGGATTTAAGGATATTAATTATGATATCCTTGTATAATCCCTGCACCATTGGTTCAGCATACAAAGCTGGAGAGGTTGCATATGAAAACGAGCAAAGGGGATCGCGTCATGGACACTAAATCTATCTGGAAACCTAAAAAGGTGACCCTTGTCTGAGGAATCAAAGAACTTTTTGGTAAATTGATCCTCCAACCATGTTTTTCAAAGAAACAACACTAGTTGATTCGTGAGAGATTCTGCAGAATGTAAAGACTGAGCTAGTACCAAGATATCATCCAAATAAGGAAACACCGCAATACCCCGCTCTCTGATTACAGAGAGTAGGGCACCGAGAACCTTTGAAAAGATTCTTGGAGCTGTCGCCAGGCCAAAAGGAAGAGCAATAAATTGGTAATGCTTGTCTAGAAAAGAGAATCTCAGAAACTGATAATGATCTGGATGAATCGGAATATGAAGATATGCATCCTGTAAGTCTATTGGAGACATATAATGCCCATGCTGAACAACAACAAAAAAATAGTCCGTATAGTCACCATCTTGAAAGTTGGTACTTTTACATAACGATTCAAAATTTTTAGATCCAGAACTGGTCTGAATGAATTTTCTTTCTTGGGGACAATGAATAGATTTGAATAAAACCCCAGACCCTGTTCCTGAAATGGAACTGGCATGATTAGCCCTGAAAGCTCCAGGTCTGAAACACACTTCAGGAAAGCCTGAGCCTTTACCGGATTTGCTGGTATGCGTGAAAGAAAAAATCTTCTCACAGGAGGTCTTACTCTGAATCCTATTCGATACCCCTGAGAGACAATACTCAGAATCCATTGATTTCAGACAGCATTTGTCCAAACATCCTTGAAAAACCTTAATATGCCCCCTACCAGCTGAGCTGGAATGAGGGCCGCACCTTCATGTGGACTTGGGGGCTGGCTTTGGTTTTTTAAAAGGCTTGGATTTATTCCAAACTGAAGAGGGATTCCATTTGGAAACAGATTCCTTGGGGGAAGGATTAGGTTTCTGTTTCTTAATTTGTTGAAAGAAACAAAAGCGGTTACAAACTTTAGATTTACCCTTAGGTCTTTTATCCTGAGGCAAAAAAAAACTCCCTTCCCCCAGTGACAGTTGAAATAATCTAGATTTAGAAGTCATGTCAGCATTCCAAGATTAAAGCCACAAAGCTCTTCTAGCTAAAATAGCTAAAGACATCAATTTTGATGATATCAAAAATGGCATCACAAATAAAATGATTAGCATGTTGAAGCAAGCGAACAATGCTAGACAAATCAGAATCCAATTCTTGTTGCGCTAAATGTTCCAACCAAAAAGTTGATGCAGCTGCAAAATCAGCCAAAGAAATTGCAGGCCTGAGAAAATGACCAGAATATAAATAGGCTTTTCTTAGATAAGATTCAAGTTTCCTATCTAAAGGATCTTTAAAAGTAGTACTATCTTCTATAGGAATAGTAGTACGTTTAGCAAGAGTAGAGATAGCCCCATCAACTTTGGGGATCTTTTCCCAAAACTCCAATGTAACTGCAGGCAAAGGATACAATTTTTTAAACCTTGAAGAAGGAATAAAAGATGTACCAGGCCTATTCCATTCCTTAGAAATTATATCGGAAATAGCATCAGGAACTGGAAAAACTTCTGGAGTAACCACAGGAGGTTTAAAAACAGAATTTAAATGTTTACTAGTTTTAATATCAAGAGGACTAGTTTCCTCAATGTCCAATGTAATCAACACTTCTTTTTTTTTTTTTCCAATCAGCTTTATTTCTGTAAAAGTTCGGTTACAGGGTGGAGATGCAGCTCCTATAGTATAAATAGGCTGATTTATTTTTAAAAGAAAAATAAAACTATGGCATTTTATTCACACCGCATATCTAAATAATAAACTGTCCGTAACTTCTGTGTGCGGATGTGGTTATCCATGGTAAACTATCAATCAACAAACAAATCAACACTTCTTTTAACAAAGAACGAATGTACTCTATTTTAAATAAATAAGTAGATTTGTCAGTGTCAATATCTGAGGAAGAATCTTCTGAATTCGATAGATCCTTATCAGAGGAGGATAATTCAGTATGTTGTCAGTCATTTGGAATTTCATCAATTTTATGAGAAGTTTTAAAAGACCTTTAATGTTTTTTAGAAGGCGGGATGGCAGACAGAGCCTTCTGAATAGAATCAATAATAAAATCTTTTAAATTCACAGGTATATCTTGTGCATTAGATGTTGGAACAACAACAGGCAAAGCACTATTACTGATAGATACATTCTCTGCATGTAAAAGCTTATCATGACAACTATTACAAACCACAGCTGGAGATATAATCTCCACAGGTTTACAACAAATGCACTTAGCTTTGGTAGAACTGTTATCAGACAGCAGGGTTCCATCAGTGATTTCTGAGACAGGATCAGATTGAGAAATCTTGCAAATGTAAGAGAAAAAACAACATATAAAGCAAAATTATCAATTTCCTTAAATGGCAGTTTCAGGAATGGGAACAAATGCAAACAGCATAGCCCTCTGATAGGAATGGGGTTTTAAATAATGAAATATTTGGTGCCAAGAATGACGCACAACACAAACAGAATTTTTTTTATACTTTAGCATTTTGCGCCCTTGCAAGCCTAATTTTGCCCGCGAATTTAAATTGACAGTCAATTGAAAAAAGACTATATCCCAGGTAAGAAATACATTTTATCCTAAAAAATGCATTTCCCAGATATGAAACTGACAGTCTGCAAAAGGAAATAAACTGAAATCTGAATCATGGCAAATATAAGTACAAAACATATATTTAGAACTTTATATAAATACATAAAGTGCCAAACCATAGCTGAGAGTGTCTTAAGTAATGAAAACTTACTTACCAAAAGACACCCATCCACATATAGCACATAGCCAAACCAGTACTGAAACGGTTATCAGTAGAGGTAATGGAATATGAGAGTATATTGTCGATCTGAAAAGGGAGGTAGGAGATGAATCTCTACGACCGATAACAGAGAACCTATGAAATAGATCTCCCGTGAGGAAAACCATTGTATTCAATAGGTGATACTCCCTTCGCATCCCTCTGACATTCACTGTACTCTGAGAGGAATCGGGCTTCAAAAATGCTGAGAAGTGCATGTCAACGTAGAAATCTAGCACAAACTTACTTCACCACCTCCATAGGAGGCAAAGTTTGTAAAACTGAATTGTGGGTGTAGTGAGGGGTGTATTTATAGGCATTTTGAGGTTTGGGAAACTTTGCCCCTCCTGGTAGGAATGTATATCCCATACGTCACTAGCTCATGGACTTTTGCCAATTACATGAAAGAAAAGTATGTTTATTCTGCACTGTAGCACAAAACTGCACTACTTGATAAAATAAACTTTGTAGATGGAACAAAGAGGGGGTAATTATCATTTTGTCCCTTTAAGCCTGGGGACTCTGGTGCATAGATACTAACATCAGCATAAACAAATAATTAGTATTATTATAATAGTTAGTTGACCGCACCCATAGTTCACAAGTTACAAATAGCTCGTATACAACACCCAGCAAATTAACTTTATTGCCTCTATCTCTCCTTGGCCCCATTCCAACCCATCAGAGAAGCCGTGGGAAAACGTCACACAGGGTGATTTGCGATTATTCCAAACTATTTAAAGAGTCATTTAAATTAGTAAAATGACTTGAGTTATGTAAAGTATATTAAACTATATTGTGAATATCTATCCACCTTCTTGAGATAAGAGATTGAACCTTGCTATCAAACTAAAGCTTTCAGGAAAACTGAAAAGAAGGAAAAACAAGTGCCCCGCGTTATCTTGTTTGAGGTTTGGTTTTTAAAGATAAAATAGTAAACAACTCACATATTTGTTGACACTTTTATTGAAAGTGCTAAATCAGGATTTCTGGGTTTCCACATCTCAGCTTACAGGTATTTATGGTAGAATTTATGGTAACAGTAATGTGCTACAGCAGGTTAAATTGCGCTCGTATTACAAGCTGAAAGTAAATGTGAACGTGTGAGCGCAATCGTGATTTACGCTAGAATGATTACAACAACCACAGAACTCTGGTTAACTGTTTTGGGAAACTTAACGGTGTCACAAAACACATCAAAAATACATTTCAAAGTACAGTTACGCTTATGATAACACCATCTAATAAAAATGATTAAAAAAAAATATTGCACACAAAAGATCAAAAGGGCTCAAAGATATGAGGTCTCAATTGTTAGAAAAAAAAGATGTATATGTATGTAATATGTTTATATGTGTGTACATATGTATTTATATATTTATATGTGTACATATGTATTTATATGTGTGTGTATGTATGTATTTATGTATTTATATGTGTATGTATGTATATGTGTACATATGTATTTATGTATTTATATGTGTATGTATGTATGTATTTATGTGTGTATGTATGTATTTATATGTATTTATATGTGTATGTATGTATTTATATGTATTTATATGTGTATGTATTTATGTATTTATATGTGTATGTATGTATTTATGTATTTATATGTGTATGTATGTATGTATGTATGTATGTATGTATTTATATGTGTATGTATGTATTTATATGTGTATGTATGTATTTATACGTGTATGTATGTATGTATTTATATGTATTTATGTATTTATATGTGTATGTATGTATTTATGTATTTATATGTGTATGTATGTATGCATGTATTTATATGTGTATGTATGTATTTATAGGTGTATGTATGTATTTATATGTGTATGTATGTATGTATGTATGTATGTATGTATGTATTTATATGTGTATGTATGTATTTATATGTGTATGTATGTATTTATGTATTAAGAAGATGAAAGAAACAAGAGAGGCGCCTGTATGTGCCAGTAGATAACCAAATTATAATTTTCAAAGAGCCCTAATCAGGGTACTCACATTTGCAAAGAGCTCTCAGACAGTGCTATTGGAAACAGGCTGGATGTTTGACAGCAACCCAGCTCACTGATTGCAGAAACAAAATGACATCAAATCTGGATAAGATAAGACAAAACAGGGCGCCTGTGTGTACCAGTAATAAACCAAAAAGATATCAGTGTAGATTCTCATTCAGTTTACTCACATTTGTGAAAAGCACTCAGACAGTGCTATTAGGCACACGCTGGATATTTAGCAGCAAACTAGCTTACTGATATGATGGTAACACAGGCACTGGAACACAGGGATACAGGAACACAGGTACTCCAAAATATATAGAAGAGTCTCAAAGGATAGACACTATAAACTAAAACTGCAGAATAGACTGCAACAAATGCAGCCTATAACTCCCTAAGGAGTAACAGGTAGGTAGGAAAGGCACGGTTCCAATATATAATGAACAAAACTTAAAATTGATTTATTGTAAATCAAAAATACAAAAAATACAGATAAAAATATAAAACAATGGAACCAGAAGGCAGGGGTTGCTAGCTACCCTCCTTCAAATATGAAATGTTCATATTTTTATATTGGGTTAGCGCACTTGAGAATATGCTTTCGGTTAGCGCACTTGACAATATGCTTTCGGGTTAGCGCACCTGAGAATATGCTTTCGGGTTAGCGCACTTGAGAATATGCTTTCGGGTTAGCGCGAGTGTGGGGTGATTTTTTTCCCACTTTTTATTCTCCATTGACTTTTATGGGGGAATAGGTTATCGCATGTGCGATATTGTAAGTTTGGCTTTATGCGTGCTTCAGAGTAGTGCGCGAGCGAGCCGATAACTATTTACTTTCAACTTATAATACGAGCACAACCCGAAGCACAAAAAAAGTTTATTTCTAGCGCAGTTAAAGCTCGAGCAGGAGCGTTTAATAGCGCTCCACTTGTATTCTGACCCTATATGTTTTTTTTAAATAAAATACTTTTTCCTATGACTTCATTGGTCGGTGCATACACTTTACTTTAGAAATTCTGTTGGGAGAAAGCTGAGCGCAGGATACCAGCAAGCTGTGATGCTGTGAATCTCCAGAAATCCCGATGTGCCACATACCATGCAATATGTATGTAAGTTGCTTACTATTTTCTATTCAAAACAAAAAAAAAAATATATATAATACAACATTGTGGCGCCCTCTGCTGTTCCTTCATGATATAACATCTGTTTAAACACACGGGGAAACAGCTGGTCCAAAGGATTTTCAAGTGGTTCCCAAAAAGCTTTTTTTTGTTTAAAGATATTTATGGGAGCAATCAACTAAATCTCTCTATCTATTATCTATCTATCTATCTATCTATCTATCTATCTATCTATCTATCTATCTATCTATCTATCTATCTATCTATCTATCTATCTATCTATCTATCTATCATCTATCTATTATCTATCTATCTATCTATCTATCTATCTATCTATCTATATATATATCATCTATCTATTATCTATCTATCTATCTATCTATCTATCTATCTATCTATCTATATATACACAAACACAGACACTCATACACACACACACGCACATAAACACACACATACATACACACACTATCATAAACACATACACACAGGAACACTAAACAAAAACACTCGCACACAAACAAAAACACAGACACAAACAAAAAACACATTCATGCCCACTAATGCATATAGAAACACTCCCACACAGAAACACTCAGACACACACAAAAACCACTCACACACACAAAAACATTTTCACAAAAACACAAAAAACACTCACACACAAACAAGAACACAGACACACACAAAAAACACATTCATACCCACTAATGCATACAGAAACACTCTCATAAAGAACCACTCACACACACAAAAACATATAGAAACACTCCCACACAGAAACACTCAGACACACACAAACGCCACTCACACACACAAAAACATTCTCACAAAAACACTCACACACACAGGAACACACAAAAACACTAACACACAAACAAGAACACAGACACAAAACACATTCATACCCACTAATGCATACAGAAACACTCTCACACAGAAGCACTCACACACACACACACAGACATTCCCACAAAAACACTCTCACACACATACACACACAGGAACACACAAAACACTCACACACAAACAAAAACACTCACACACAAACAAAAACTCTCAGACACACACACTTGCACAAACAACACTTTTGTAATAACAATGATCGCATCAGTAAAGAAGACCATGTGGGAATAATGAGGGGAAAACACAGCAATAACCCAGAATGCTCCCTTTGAGATGGCTGAGACTGGACACAGAGCAGTGCTGATGTTGGCAATAGAGTTCCACCTGCTATCCGTGCTCCTCTGCTTATAAGTCCCTACAAGAGAAGCCCCTGAGTGCTGAGCTGACAGACGTGGTGTGTGCAGACTGCACTGCCATTGTTCACATAGATGGGCTCTCATGCCTAGAGTGGCTCCTTATCTCACTCCAGCTATGGAACTAAGCCACCTCTGTCTATCCCGAAGTGGGAACAGAATATGCGAGGAGCATGGACAGTGCTGCCTATACCTGGCACTGCACCTGCATCTACTCTTAACACTGAGGGCTTTTTTTAAAGACATTCAGTGCTCCAACCCCAGGTCCAATTTTACAACGGTTCCCTGTCAACCCAATAAAATCAGTGTCCTAGCTGTCGGGGGCCCTGTTGCTCCCCTGGATCCACAACTGTACACATGACTTACTCTGCTGAGTGGCTCAAAGGCCATTTTCAGCTTTCTCATCCCAAGCAGGCACTATACCTATGTGTTTAACTCCTCCTTTGCACAGGTTTAACACACAGTTATAATATCTAGGGTCATGTTTGCATTGTTTCAATATTAAAATTGACAGAATCATTTTATATTATAAGCTCAAAGTGTTTTGTCTGACTGCAAGTAATGCTCTAAACATATTACTAATTGCATGTATTATTGTGTCCCAATGTTCCTGTAATCTAACTCTAAAATGTGTTAATTTTCTGATTCTGAGAATTGGAAGTGCACACTGCAACCTGTTAAATATCTGTCCCTATTTAATTGGCATAGTAACAAGTGAGGACAAACACCACCGCTGATAAATAAAACTGTATCTTTATTCCAAAAATTTAAAAGTTGTACAGAACAGCAGTACCCAAAAATAGTAGTTAGAACGAGTAGAGCAAAAATGGGCTTACGCGTTTCAGCATATAGCCGTAGTCATAGCCTATTTAATTGGCCTCAGTAGAGGTTATAAGATAAAATCCAAAACAATTTAAGTTTTCCTAACAAATATGGCAAAGCGTGTCTGGAGTGTGGACACAGCAAAACAGATTTAGCTTACATGGTGTTAATGTATTCAGAAGTTTTTTATTCTTCACTGACATGTTCATTTTTTGGAATGCTACAAAAAAGTCTTGTAATTGCAAGATATTTATACTGCTTTAACCAATAATATCAAATCATGGTATGAATTTACAATTTAATTTTTTCCCATCATTTTATAGCTGTCTGTTTGTTTTTAAATGGCCAAACACTTAATTCAGTTTCACCTAGATTAGGAGTTTTGCGTTACGGTTTTAAAGCTGAAAAAATGGCCATTTTAGCGTAAAAACAGTAACGCAGCCATTACGAGTTGTGTTGGCATAGCTGTACCGCAAGCATTTTAGCCTGTAACGCAACGTCAATCCCACGCTCAAAAAATGAGGTTTTTGCATGGGATTTTCCATAGTGCCGGTATTACAAGTTGTGCAGTGAGGCTAAAATTCTTGCGTTACAGCCTATACCGACACAAGCCATTCCGCTATCTGAAAGCAGTTGTTATGAGTTTTATGTCACAAAAATGTTTCACAAAACTCATAACTAAACTGTTACAAAGTACATTAACAACCATAAACTACCTATTAACCCCTATTCCGCCACCCTCCTGCATCGCAAACACTATTTAAAATTTATTAACCCCTAATCTGACGCTCCCAACATCGCCACCACTAATAAAAGTTATTAACCCCTATTCCGCATCTCCCCGACATCGCCGCCACTATAATAAAGTTATTAACCCCTATTCCCCCTGCACCTCAACATCGCTGACACTATAATAAAGTTATTAACCCCTATTCCGCCGCTAGCCGACATCGCTGCCACTAAATAAAGTTATTAACCCCTAATCCTCTGGCCTCCCACATCACCGCCACTAAATAAATCTATTAACCCCTAAACCGCCAGCCCCCCACATCACAAAAAAATAAATTAAACTATTAACCCCTAAACCTAACAACCCCCTAACTTTAAATAAAAATTGCAATATCCCTATCTTAAAATAAATAAAAACTTACCTGCAAAATAAAAAAAAAAAATAAGTTTTAACTAACAATTATGCAAAACAGAATGAGAAGCAGTCTGCCAGGAACGAACAGCAGCATCAATAGCTTGTTCTATGGCCCGGTTGCCACCTGGAAGTAGCTTCTTTCTGCCCAATTGTGCTTTTCACAGAGGAAAACTTTCCTGTAGTATATCAGTCTGATCCCGCCTACATGGTCAGTCCAGCACCGAAATACCAGGCAATTCTCCTCTGAGAATTGGGCAGAAAGAAGCTATTACCAGGTGGCAACCGGGCCATAGAACAAGCTATTGATGCTGCTGTTCGTTCCTGGCAGACTGCTTCTCATTCTGTTTTGCATATGTGAATATGACCCTGGGGATAGTCTACCTAAGGGTGATGGGGGAAACCAGACGTGGACTCCTTGCCCAATGTGCTTAGAGGGATATGGCTGCACCTCACTGACGAGGCCCAAAGGAGGCCGAAACGATCGTCTGGGGTTGTCATGTTCCTTGTTCAGAGGAGAATTGCCTGGTATTTCGGGGCTGGACTGACCATGTCGGCGGGATCAGACTGATATACTACAGGAAAGTTTTCCTCTGTGAAAAGCACAATTGGGCAGAAAGAAGCTACTACCAGGTGGCAACCGGCCATAGAACAAGCTATTGATGCTGCTGTTCGTTCCTGGCAGACTGCTTCTCATTCTGTTTTGCATATGTGAATATGACCCTGGGGATAGTCTCCCTAAGGGTGATGGGGGAAACCAGACGTGGACTCCTTGCCCAATGTGCTTAGAGGGATATGGCTGCACCTCACTGACGAGGCCCAAAGGAGGCCGAAACGATCGTCTGGGGTTGTCATGTTCCTTGTTCAGAGGAGAATTGCCTGGTATTTCGGGGCTGGACTGACCATGTCGGCGGGATCAGACTGATATACTACAGGAAAGTTTTCCTCTGTGAAAAGCACAATTGGGCAGAAAGAAGCTACTACCAGGTGGCAACCGGGCCATAGAACAAGCTATTGATGCTGCTGTTCGTTCCTGGCAGACTGCTTCTCATTCTGTTTTGCATATGTGAATATGACCCTGGGGATAGTCTCCCTAAGGGTGATGGGGGAAACCAGACGTGGACTCCTTGCCCAATGTGCTTAGAGGGATATGGCTGCACCTCACTGACGAGGCCCAAAGGAGGCCGAAACGATCGTCTGGGGTTGTCATGTTCCTTGTTCAGAGGAGAATTGCCTGGTATTTCGGGGCTGGACTGACCATGTCGGCGGGATCAGACTGATATACTACAGGAAAGTTTTCCTCTGTGAAAAGCACAATTGGGCAGAAAGAAGCTACTACCAGGTGGCAACCGGGCCATAGAACAAGCTATTGATGCTGCTGTTCGTTCCTGGCAGACTGCTTCTCATTCTGTTTTGCATATGTGAATATGACCCTGGGGATAGTCTCCCTAAGGGTGATGGGGGAAACCAGACGTGGACTCCTTGCCCAATGTGCTTAGAGGGATATGGCTGCACCTCACTGACGAGGCCCAAAGGAGGCCGAAACGATCGTCTGGGGTTGTCATGTTCCTTGTTCAGAGGAGAATTGCCTGGTATTTCGGGGCTGGACTGACCATGTCGGCGGGATCAGACTGATATACTACAGGAAAGTTTTCCTCTGTGAAAAGCACAATTGGGCAGAAAGAAGCTACTACCAGGTGGCAACCGGGCCATAGAACAAGCTATTGATGCTGCTGTTCGTTCCTGGCAGACTGCTTCTCATTCTGTTTTGCATATGTGAATATGACCCTTGGGATAGTCTCCCTAAGGGTGATGGGGGAAACCAGACGTGGACTCCTTGCCCAATGTGCTTAGAGGGATATGGCTGCACCTCACTGACGAGGCCCAAAGGAGGCCGAAACGATCGTCTGGGGTTGTCATGTTCCTTGTTCAGAGGAGAATTGCCTGGTATTTCGGGGCTGGACTGACCATGTCGGCGGGATCAGACTGATATACTACAGGAAAGTTTTCCTCTGTGAAAAGCACAATTGGGCAGAAAGAAGCTACTACCAGGTGGCAACCGGGCCATAGAACAAGCTATTGATGCTGCTGTTCGTTCCTGGCAGACTGCTTCTCATTCTGTTTTGCATATGTGAATATGACCCTGGGGATAGTCTCCCTAAGGGTGATGGGGGAAACCAGACGTGGACTCCTTGCCCAATGTGCTTAGCGGGATATGGCTGCACCTCACTGACGAGGCCCAAAGGAGGCCGAAACGATCGTCTGGGGTTGTCATGTTCCTTGTTCAGAGGAGAATTGCCTGGTATTTCGGGGCTGGACTGACCATGTCGGCGGGATCAGACTGATATACTACAGGAAAGTTTTCCTCTGTGAAAAGCACAATTGGGCAGAAAGAAGCTACTACCAGGTGGCAACCGGGCCATAGAACAAGCTATTGATGCTGCTGTTCGTTCCTGGCAGACTGCTTCTCATTCTGTTTTGCATATGTGAATATGACCCTGGGGATAGTCTCCCTAAGGGTGATGGGGGAAACCAGACGTGGACTCCTTGCCCAATGTGCTTAGAGGGATATGGCTGCACCTCACTGACGAGGCCCAAAGGAGGCCGAAACGATCGTCTGGGGTTGTCATGTTCCTTGTTCAGAGGAGAATTGCCTGGTATTTCGGGGCTGGACTGACCATGTCGGCGGGATCAGACTGATATACTACAGGAAAGTTTTCCTCTGTGAAAAGCACAATTGGGCAGAAAGAAGCTACTACCAGGTGGCAACCGGGCCATAGAACAAGCTATTGATGCTGCTGTTCGTTCCTGGCAGACTGCTTCTCATTCTGTTTTGCATATGTGAATATGACCCTGGGGATAGTCTCCCTAAGGGTGATGGGGGAAACCAGACGTGGACTCCTTGCCCAATGTGCTTAGAGGGATATGGCTGCACCTCACTGACGAGGCCCAAAGGAGGCCGAAACGATCGTCTGGGGTTGTCATGTTCCTTGTTCAGAGGAGAATTGCCTGGTATTTCGGGGCTGGACTGACCATGTCGGCGGGATCAGACTGATATACTACAGGAAAGTTTTCCTCTGTGAAAAGCACAATTGGGCAGAAAGAAGCTACTACCAGGTGGCAACCGGGCCATAGAACAAGCTATTGATGCTGCTGTTCGTTCCTGGCAGACTGCTTCTCATTCTGTTTTGCATATGTGAATATGACCCTTGGGATAGTCTCCCTAAGGGTGATGGGGGAAACCAGACGTGGACTCCTTGCCCAATGTGCTTAGAGGGATATGGCTGCACCTCACTGACGAGGCCCAAAGGAGGCCGAAACGATCGTCTGGGGTTGTCATGTTCCTTGTTCAGAGGAGAATTGCCTGGTATTTCGGGGCTGGACTGACCATGTCGGCGGGATCAGACTGATATACTACAGGAAAGTTTTCCTCTGTGAAAAGCACAATTGGGCAGAAAGAAGCTACTACCAGGTGGCAACCGGGCCATAGAACAAGCTATTGATGCTGCTGTTCGTTCCTGGCAGACTGCTTCTCATTCTGTTTTGCATATGTGAATATGACCCTGGGGATAGTCTCCCTAAGGGTGATGGGGGAAACCAGACGTGGACTCCTTGCCCAATGTGCTTAGCGGGATATGGCTGCACCTCACTGACGAGGCCCAAAGGAGGCCGAAACGATCGTCTGGGGTTGTCATGTTCCTTGTTCAGAGGAGAATTGCCTGGTATTTCGGGGCTGGACTGACCATGTCGGCGGGATCAGACTGATATACTACAGGAAAGTTTTCCTCTGTGAAAAGCACAATTGGGCAGAAAGAAGCTACTACCAGGTGGCAACCGGGCCATAGAACAAGCTATTGATGCTGCTGTTTGTTCCTGGTAGACTGCTTCTCATTCTGTTTTGCATATGTGAATATGACCCTGGGGATAGTCTCCCTAAGGGTGATGGGGGAAACCAGACGTGGACTCCTTGCCCAATGTGCTTAGAGGGATATGGCTGCACCTCACTGACGAGGCCCAAAGGAGGCCGAAACGATCGTCTGGGGTTGTCATGTTCCTTGTTCAGAGGAGAATTGCCTGGTATTTCGGGGCTGGACTGACCATGTCGGCGGGATCAGACTGATATACTACAGAAAAGTTTTCCTCTGTGAAAAGCACAATTGGGCAGAAAGAAGCTACTACCAGGTGGCAACCGGGCCATAGAACAAGCTATTGATGCTGCTGTTCGTTCCTGGCAGACTGCTTCTCATTCTGTTTTGCATATGTGAATATGACCCTGGGGATAGTCTCCCTAAGGGTGATGGGGGAAACCAGACGTGGACTCCTTGCCCAATGTGCTTAGAGGGATATGGCTGCACCTCACTGACGAGGCCCAAAGGAGGCCGAAACGATCGTCTGGGGTTGTCATGTTCCTTGTTCAGAGGAGAATTGCCTGGTATTTCGGGGCTGGACTGACCATGTCGGCGGGATCAGACTGATATACTACAGGAAAGTTTTCCTCTGTGAAAAGCACAATTGGGCAGAAAGAAGCTACTACCAGGTGGCAACCGGGCCATAGAACAAGCTATTGACGCTGCTGTTCGTTCCTGGCAGACTGCTTCTCATTCTGTTTTGCATATGTGAATATGACCCTGGGGATAGTCTCCCTAAGGGTGATGGGGGAAACCAGACGTGGACTCCTTGCCCAATGTGCTTAGAGGGATATGGCTGCACCTCACTGACGAGGCCCAAAGGAGGCCGAAACGATCGTCTGGGGTTGTCATGTTCCTTGTTCAGAGGAGAATTGCCTGGTATTTCGGGGCTGGACTGACCATGTCGGCGGGATCAGACTGATATACTACAGGAAAGTTTTCCTCTGTGAAAAGCACAATTGGGCAGAAAGAAGCTACTACCAGGTGGCAACCGGGCCATAGAACAAGCTATTGATGCTGCTGTTCGTTCCTGGCAGACTGCTTCTCATTCTGTTTTGCATATGTGAATATGACCCTGGGGATAGTCTCCCTAAGGGTGATGGGGGAAACCAGACGTGGACTCCTTGCCCAATGTGCTTAGAGGGATATGGCTGCACCTCACTGACGAGGCCCAAAGGAGGCCGAAACGATCGTCTGGGGTTGTCATGTTCCTTGTTCAGAGGAGAATTGCCTGGTATTTCGGGGCTGGACTGACCATGTCGGCGGGATCAGACTGATATACTACAGGAAAGTTTTCCTCTGTGAAAAGCACAATTGGGCAGAAAGAAGCTACTACCAGGTGGCAACCGGGCCATAGAACAAGCTATTGATGCTGCTGTTCGTTCCTGGCAGACTGCTTCTCATTATGTTTTGCTTAACTAACAATTAACCTAACATAACTATTATACTAAAATTAAAATAACTACCAATTAAAAAAACTAAATTACACATTAAAAAAAAAGTCTAAAATTACAAGATATAAAAAATACTAAATTGCAAAAAATAACAAACGAAATTATCCAAAATAAAAACAATTACACCTAATCTAACAGCGCTATAAAAATAAAAAAGCCCCCACAAAATAAAAAAACCCTAGCCTACAATAAACTACCAATAGCCCTTAAAAGGGCCTTTTGTAGGGCATTGCCCTAAAAAAATCAGCTCTTTTACCTGTAAACAAATTCAAATACCCCGCAACAGTAAAACCCACCACCCAACCAACCCCCCAAAATAAAAAACCTAACTCTATCAAAAACCTAAGCTACCCATTGCCCTGAAAAGGGTATTTGTATGGGCATTCAGCTCTTTTACATTGCCCTAAAAAAAGCCCAAACCCTAATCTAAAAAAAAAAAAACACCCAAAAAGATTTAAAAAAAAAAACCTAACACTTACCCCCGAAGATCCACTCACAGTTTCTGAAGTCCGGGCATCCAGGCGTTGAGGTCTTCATCTATCCAGGCGGCATCTTCTATCTTCATTCCGGCGGTGCGGAGTGGGTCCATCCTTGAAGACATTTGGCACAGAGCGTCCTTTTCATAAAGTCACCGCCGTACACTGAGTCTTCAATGCAAGGGAGCCTTTTCAAAATGGCGTCCCTTGCATTCCTATTGGCTGATTTGATTTTTGAAATTCAAATCAGTCAAAAGGATGAGAGCTACTGAAATCCTATTGGCTGTTCAAATCAGCCAATAGGATGAGAGCTACTGAAATTCTATTGGCTGATTTGAATATCCAGTGTACAGCAGTGACCGTATGAAGAGGACGCTCCGCGCCGGATGTCTTCAAGGATGGACCCGCTCCGTGCCGCCGGGATGAAGATAGAAGACACCGCCGGGATGAAGATAGAAGACGCCACCGGGATGAAGATAGAAGACGCCGCCTGGCTAAAGATAGAAGACACCGCCTGGATAAAGATAGAAGACGCCGCCTGGATGGATGAAAACCTTGCCGTCTGGATGAAGATTTCTCGCCGCCTGGATGTCCAGACTTTAGAAACTGTGAGTGGATCTTCAGGGGTTAGTGTTAGTTGGGGGTTTTTTTAAATCTTTTTGGGTGTTTTTCTTTTAGATTAGGGTTTGGGCTTTATGTAAAAGGGCTGAATGTCCTTTTAAGGACAATGCCCATACAAATGCCCTTTTCAGGGCAATGGGTAGCTTAGGTTTTTGTTAGAGTTAGGTTTTTTAATTTTGGGGGATTAGTTAGGTGGTGGGTTTTACTGTTTTGAGGTTTATGTATTTTGTTTAAAGGTAAAAGAGCTGATTTCTTTAGGGCAATGCCCTACAAAAGGCTTTTTAAGGGCTTTTGGTAGTTTATTGTAGGCTAGTCTTTTTTTTATTTTGGGGGGCTTTTTAATTTTTATAGGGCTATTAGATTAGGTGTAATTGTTTTTATTTTGAATAATTTAGTTTGTTATTTTTCTTAATTTGGGCCTAGATTTGGAGTTTTGTCGGTAAAGACCCGCGTAGCTAACGCCGGCTTTTTTCTGGCCGCACCATAAAAATAACTCTGGTATTGAGAGTCCACATAAAGGCTGCGTTAGGCTCCAAAAAAGGAGCGTAGAGCATATTTAACGCAGCTTCAACTCTCGATACCAGAGTTGCTTACGCAAGCGGCCAGCCTCAAAAACGTGCTTGTGCACGATTCTCCCATAGAAAACAATGTGGCTTTTTGAGCTGAAAAAAAACACCTGCAAAAAAGCCGCGTTCAGCTCCTAACGCAGCCCCATTGTTTGCTATGGGGAAACACTTCCTACGTCTGCACCTAACACTTTAACTAATCTGCCGCCCCCGCTATCGCTGACCCCTGCATATTATTATTAACCCCTAATCTGCCGCTCCGTAAACCGCCGCTACTTACATTATCCCTATGTACCCCTAATCTGCTGCCCTAACATCGCCGACCCCTATATTATATTTATTAACCCCTAATCTGCCCCCCACAACGTCGCCTCCACCTGCCTACACTTATTAACCCCTAATCTGCCGACCGGACTGCACCGCTATTATTATAAAGTTATTAACCCCTAATCCGCCTCACTAACCCTATAATAAATAGTATTAACCCCTAATCTGCCCTCCCTAACATCGCCGACACCTAACTTCAATTATTAACCCCTAATCTGCCGACCGGAGCTCACCGCTATTCTAATAAATGTATTAACCCCTAAAGCTAAGTCTAACCCTAACACTAACACCCCCCTAAGTTAAATATAATTTAAATCTAACGAAATTAATTAACTCTTATTAAATAAATTATTCCTATTTAAAGCTAAATACTTACCTGTAAAATAAATCCTAATATAGCTACAATATAAATTATTATTATATTATAGCTATTTTAGGATTAATATTTATTTTACAGGTAACTTTGTATTTATTTTAACCAGGTACAATAGCTATTAAATAGTTAAGAACTATTTAATAGCTAAAATAGTTAAAATAATTACAAATTTACCTGTAAAATAAATCCTAACCTAAGTTACAATTAAACCTAACACTACACTATCAATAAATTAATTAAATAAAATACCTACAATTACCTATAATTAAACCTAACACTACACTATCAATAAATACATTAAATACAATACCAACAAATAACTACAATGAAATAAACTAACTAAAGTACAAAAAATAAAAAAGAACTAAGTTACAAAAAATAAAAAAATATTTACAAACATAAGAAAAATATTACAACAATTTTAAACTAATTACACCTACTCTAAGCCCCCTAATAAAATAACAAAGACCCCCAAAATAAAAAAATGCCCTACCCTATTCTAGATTACTAAAGTTCAAAGCTCTTTAACCTTACCAGCCCTGAACAGGGCCCTTTGCGGGGCATGCCCCAAGAAGTTCAGCTCTTTTGCCTGTAAAAAAAAACATACAATACCCCCCCCCCAACATTACAACCCACCACCGACATACCCCTAATCTAACCCAAACCCCCCTTAAATAAACCTAACACTAAGCCCCTGAAGATCTCCCTACCTTGTCTTCACCTCACCGGGTTCAGCGATCGGTCCAGAAGAGGGTCAGAAGTCTTGATCCAAGCGGAGCAAGAAGAGGTCCTCCATCCAGTAGAAGTCTTGATCCAAGCGGGGCAGAAGAGGTCTTCCATCGGATTGAAGTCTTCATCCAAGCGGGATCTTCTATGGTCATCCATCCGGAGCGGCAGGATCCTGAAGACCTCCGACGCGGAACATTCATCCTGGCCGACGACTGAACGACGAATGACGGTTCCTTTAAATGACGTCATCCAAGATGGCGTCCCTCGAATTCCGATTGGCTGATAGGATTCTATCAGCCAATCGGAATTAAGGTAGGAATATTCTGATTGGCTGATGGAATCAGCCAATCAGAATCAAGTTCAATCCGATTAGCTGATCCAATCAGCCAATCAGATTGAGCTCGCATTCTATTGGCTGTTCCGATCAGACAATAGAATGCGAGCTCAATCTGATTGGCTGATTGGATCAGCCAATCGGATTGAACTTGATTCTGATTGGCTGATTCCATCAGCCAATCAGAATATTCCTACCTTAATTCCGATTGGCTGATAGAATCCTATCAGCCAATCGGAATTCGAGGGACGCCATCTTGGATGACGTCATTTAAAGGAACCGTCATTCGTCGTTCAGTCGTTGGCCAGGATGGATGTTCCGCGTCGGAGGTCTTCAGGATCCTGCCGCTCCGCTCCGGATGGATGACCATAGAAGATCCCGCTTGGATGAAGACTTCAATCGGATGGAAGACCTCTTCTGCCCCGCTTGGATCAAGACTTCTACCGGATGGAGGACCTCTTCTTGCTCCGCTTGGATCAAGACTTCGGACCCTCTTCTGGACCGATCGCTGAACCCAGTGAGGTGAAGACAAGGTAGGGAGATCTTCAGGGGCTTAGTGTTAGGTTTATTTAAGGGGGGTTTGGGTTAGATTAGGGGTATGTGGGTGGTGTTTTGTAATGTTGGGGGGGGAGGCATTGTATGTTTTTTTTTACAGGCAAAAGAGCTGAACTTCTTGGGGCATGCCCCGCAAAGGGCCCTGTTCAGGGCTGGTAAGGTAAAAGAGCTTTGAACTTTAGTAATCTAGAATAGGGTAGGGCATTTTTTTATTTTGGGGGTCTTTGTTATTTTATTAGGGGGCTTAGAGTAGGTGTAATTAGTTTAAAATTGTTGTAATATTTTTCTTATGTTTGTAAATATTTTTTTATTTTTTGTAACTTAGTTCTTTTTTATTTTTTGTACTTTAGTTAGTTTATTTCATTGTAGTTATTTGTAGGTATTGTATTTAATTTATTTATTGATAGTGTAGTGTTAGGTTTAATTGTAGGTAATTGTAGGTATTTTATTTAATTAATTTATTGATAGTGTAGTGTTAGGTTTAATTGTAACTTAGGTTAGGATTTATTTTACAGGTAAATTTGTAATTATTTTAACTATTTTAGCTATTAAATAGTTCTTAACGATTTAATAGCTATTGTACCTGGTTAAAATAAATACAAAGTTACCTGTAAAATAAATATTAATCCTAAAATAGCTATAATATAATTATAATTTATATTGTAGCTATATTAGGATTTATTTTACAGGTAAGTATTTAGCTTTAAATAGGAATAATTTATTTAATAAGAGTTAATTAATTTCGTTAGATTTAAATTATATTTAACTTAGGGGGGTGTTAGTGTTAGGGTTAGACTTAGCTTTAGGGGTTACTACATTTATTAGAATAGCGGTGAGCTCCGGTCGGCAGATTAGGGGTTAATAATTGAAGTTAGGTGTCGGCGATGTTAGGGAGGGCAGATTAGGGGTTAATACTATTTATTATAGGGTTAGTGAGGCGGATTTGGGGTTAATAACTTTATTATAGTAGCGGTGCGGTCCGCTCGGCAGATTAGGGGTTAATAAGTGTAGGCAGGTGGAGGCGACGTTGAGGGGGGCAGATTAGGGGTTAATAAATATAATATAGGGGTTGGCGGTGTTAGGGGCAGCAGATTAGGGGTACATAAGGATAACGTAGGTGGCGGCGCGTTGCGGTCGGCAGATTAGGGGTTAATAAGTGTAGGTAGCTGGCAGCGACGTTGTGGGGGGCAGATTAGGGGTTAATAAATATAATATAGGGGTCGGCGGTGTTAGGGGCAGCAGATTAGGGGTACATAAGGATAACGTAGTTGGCGGTCGGCAGATTAGGGGTTAAAAAAAAATAATCGAGTGGCGACGATGTGGGGGGACCTCGGTTTAGGGGTACATAGGTAGTTTATGGGTGTTAGTGTACTTTAGAGTACAGTAGTTAAGAGCTTTATAAACCGGCGTTAGCCCAGAAAGCTCTTAACTACTGACTTTTTTCCTGCGGCTGGAGTTTTGTCGTTAGATGTCTAACGCTCACTTCAGACACGACTCTAAATACCGGAGTTAGAAAGATCCCATTGAAAAGATAGGATACGCAATTTACGTAAGGGGATCTGCGGTATGGAAAAGTCGCGGCTGAAAAGTGAGCGTTAGACCCTATTTTGAGTGACTCCAAATACCGGAGGTAGCCTAAAACCAGCGTTAGGAGCCTCTAACGCTGGTTTTCACGGCTACCGCCAAACTCCAAATCTAGGCCCTAGTGTTTGTTATTTTTTGTTAATTTAGGCCTAGATTTAGAGTTTGGCGTTAGCCGTGAAAACCAGCGTTAGAGGCTCCTAACGCTGGTTTTAGGCTACCTCCGGTATTTGGAGTCACTCAAAAAAGGGTCTAACGCTCACTTTTCAGCCGCGACTTTTCCATACCGCAGATTCCCTTACGTAAATTGCGTATCCTATCTTTTCAATGGGATTTTTCTAACTCCGGTATTTAGAGTCGTGTCTGAAGTGAGCGTTAGAAATCTAACGACAAAACTCCAGCCGCAGGAAAAAAGTCAGTAGTTAAGAGCTTTCTGGGCTAATGCCGGTTTATAAAGCTCTTAACTACTGTACTCTAAAGTACACTAACACCCATAAACTACCTATGTACCCCTAAACTGAGGTCCCCCCACATCGCCGCCACTCGATTAAATTTTTTTAACCCCTAATCTGCCGACCGCCACATACGTTATCCTTATGTACCCCTAATCTGCTGCCCCTAACACCGCCGACCCCTATATTATATTTATTAACCCCTAATCTGCCCCCCACAACGTCGCCGCCAGCTACCTACACTTATTAACCCCTAATCTGCCGATCGCAAAGCGTCGCCACCTACGTTATCCTTATGTACCCCTAATCTGCTGCCCCTAACACCGCCGACCCCTATATTATATTTATTAACCCCTAACCTGCCCCCCTCAACGTCGCCTCCACCTACCTACACTTATTAACCCCTAATCTGCCGAGCGGACCTGAGCGCTACTATAATAAAGTTATTAACCCCTAATCCGCCTCACTAACCCTATAATAAATAGTATTAACCCCTAATCTGCCCTCCCTAACATCGCCGACACCTAACTTCAATTATTAACCCCTAATCTGCCGACCGAAGCTCACCGCTATTCTAATAAATGTATTAACCCCTAAAGCTAAGTCTAACCCTAACACTAACTATATATAATTTTAATCTAACGAAATTAACTAACTCTTATTAAATAAATTATTCCTATTTAAAGCTAAATACTTACCTGTAAAATAAATCCTAATATAGCTACAATATAAATTATAATTACATTGTAGCTATTTTAGGATTAATATTTATTTTACAGGCAACTTTGTAATTATTTTAACCAGGTACAATAGCTATTAAATAGTTAAGAACTATTTAATAGCTACCTAGTTAAAATAATTACAAAATTACCTGTAAAATAAATCCTAACCTAAGTTACAATTAAACCTAACACTACACTATCAATAAATTAATTAAATAAAATACCTATAATTATCTACAATTAAACCTAACACTACACTATCAATAAATAAATACAATACCTACAAATAACTACAATGAAATAAACTATCTAAAGTACAAAAAATAAAAAAGAACTAAGTTACAAAAAATAAAAAAATATTTACAAACATAAGAAAAATACTCTAAGCCCCCTAATAAAATAACAAAGACCCCCAAAATAAAAAAATGCCCTACCCTATTCTAAATTACTAAAGTTCAAAGCTCTTTTACCTTACCAGCCCTGAACAGGGCCCTTTGCGGGGCATGCCCCAAGAAGTTCAGCTCTTTTGCCTGTAAAAAAAAACATACAATACCCCCCCCCAACATTACAACCCACCACCCACATACCCCTAATCTAACCCAAACCCCCCTTAAATAAACCTAACACTAAGCCCCTGAAGATCTTCCTACCTTATCTTCACCATACCAGGTTCACCGATCAATCCAGAAGAGCTCCTCCGATGTCCTGATCCAAGCCCAAGCGGGGGGCTGAAGAGGTCCATGATCCGGCTGAAGTCTTCATCCAAGCGGGGCAGAAGAGATCTTCCATCCAATTGAAGTCTTCATCCAAGCGGGATCTTCTATTGTCATCCATCCGGAGCGGAGCGGCAGGATCCTGAAGACCTCCGACGCGGAACATCCATCCTGGCCGACGACTGAACGACGAATGATGGTTCCTTTAAATGACGTCATCCAAGATGGCGTCCCTCGAATTCCGATTGGCTGATAGGATTCTATCAGCCAATCGGAATTAAGGTAGGAATATTCTGATTGGCTGATGGAATCAGCCAATCAGAATCAAGTTCAATCCGATTGGCTGATCCAATCAGCCAATCAGATTGAGCTCGCATTCTATTGTCTGATCGTAGAATCCTATCAGCCAATCGGAATTCGAGAGACGCCATCTTGGATGGCGTCCCTTAAAGGAACCGTCATTCTTCAGTTGGACGTCGCCGGAAGAAGATGGGTCCGCGGTGGAGGTCTTCAGGATGGAGCCGGTCGTCATCGGATGAAGATAGAAGATGCCGCTTGGATCAAGATGGTTGCCGGTCCGGATCACCTCTTCTTCCCGGATAGGATGAAGACTTTGGAGCCTCTTCTGGACCTCTTCAGCCACCGGATGATGGATAGCCAGCCCCCGCTTGGGTTGGATGAAGATTTTGGAGCCAGGACGGATCGGTGATACCTGGTGAGGTGAAGACAAGGTAGGATGATCTTCAGGGGCTTAGTGTTAGGTTTATTTAAGGGGGGTTTGGGTTAGATTAGGGGTATGTGGGTGGTGAGTTGTAATGTTGGGGGGGGTATTGTATGTTTTTTTTTACAGGCAAAAGAGCTGAACTTCTTGGGGCATGCCCCGCAAAGGGCCCTGTTCAGGGCTGGTAAGGTAAAAGAGCTTTGAACTTTAGTCATTTAGAATAGGGTAGGGCATTTTTTATTTTGGGGGTCTTTGTTATTTTATTAGGGGGCTTAGAGTAGGTGTAATTAGTTTAAAATTGTTGTAATATTTTTCTTATGTTTGTAAATATTTTTTTATTTTTTGTAACTTAGTTCTTTTTTATTTTTTGTACTTTAGTTAGTTTATTTCATTGTAGTTATTTGTAGGAATTGTATTTAATTTATTTATTGATAGTGTAGTGTTAGGTTTAATTGTAGGTAATTGTAGGTATTTTATTTAATTAATTTAATGATAGTATAGTGTTAGGTTTAATTGTAACTTAGGTTAGGATTTATTTTACAGGTAATTTTGTAATTATTTTAACTAGGTAACTATTAAATAGTTATTAACTATTTAATAGCTATTGTACCTGGTTAAAATAATTACAAAGTTGCCTGTAAAATAAATATTAATCCTAAAATAGCTATAATATAATTATAATTTATATTGTAGCTATATTAGGATTTATTTTACAGGTAAGTATTTATCTTTAAATAGGAATAATTTATTTAATAAGAGATAATTAATTTCGTTAGATGTAAATTATATTTAATTTAGGGGGGTGTTAGTGTTAGGGTTAGACTTAGCTTTAGGGGTTAATACATTTATTAGAATAGCGGTGAGCTCCGGTCGGCAGATTAGGGGTTAATAATTGAAGTTAGGTGTCGGCGATGTTAAGGAGGGCAGATTAGGGGTTAATACTATTTATTATAGGGTTAGTGAGGCGGATTAGGGGTTAATAACTTTATTATAATAGTGGTGCGGTCCGCTCGGCAGATTAGGGGTTAATAAGTGTAGGCAGGTGGAGGCGACGTTGGGGGGGGGGGCAGATTAGGGGTTAATAAATATAATATAGGGGTCGGCGATGTTAGGGCAGCAGATTAGGGGTGCATAGGGATAATGTAAGTAGCAGCGGTTTACAGAGCGGCAGATTAGGGGTTAATAAATATAATATAGGGGTCGACGATGTTAGGGCAGCAGATTAGGGGTACATAGGGATAATGTAAGTAGCGGCGGTTTACGGAGCGGCAGATTAGGGGTTAATAATAATATGCAGGGGTCAGCGATAGCGGGGCCGGCAGATTAGGGGTTAATAAGTGTAAGGTTAGGGGTGTTTAGACTCGGGGTACATGTTAGGTGCAGACGTAGTAAGTGTTTCCCCCTAGCAAACAATGGGGCTGCGTTAGGAGCTGAACGCGGCTTTTTTGCAGGTGTTAGGTTTTTTTTCAGCTCAAACAGCCCCATTGTTTTCTATGGGGGAATCGTGCACGAGCACGTTTTTGAGGCTGGCCGCTTGCGTAAGCAACTCTGGTATCGAGAGTTGAAGCTGCGTTAAATATGCTCTACGATCCTTTTTTGGAGCCTAACGCAGCCTTTATATGGACTCTCAATACCAGTTATTTTTATGGTGCGGCCAGAAAAAAGCCAGTGTTAGCTTTTCGGCTCGTTACCGACAAAACTCTAAATCTAGCCGTTAGTATTTTTTATTTGTTATAATTTTAGTCTTAATCTTTTTTAGTAGTGTTAGGTTTTTTTAATGTGTAATTTAATTTTTTTTAATGGGAAGTTATTTTAATTTTAGTATAATAGTTATGTTAGGTTAATAGTTAGTTTAAACTTAGGTTTTTTTAATTTCACAGGTAAGTTTTTATTTATTTTAAGATAGGGATACTGCAATTTTAATTTAAAGTTAGGGGGTTGTTAGGTGTAGGGGTTAATAGTTTAATTTAGTTTTTTGCGATGTGGGGGGTTAGCGGTTTAGGGTTTAATAGGTTTATTTAGTGGCTGTGATGTGGGAGGCCAGAGGTTTAAGGGTTAATAACTTTTTTATAGTGGCGGCGATGTCGGGAGCGGCAGAATAGGGGTAAATAACTTTTATTAGTGGCGGCGATGTCGGCAAGCGGCAAATTAGGGGTTAATAACTGTATTTCAGTGTCGGCGATGCCGGGGGGTGGCGGATATGGGGCGTTTAGACTTGGGGTTTATGTCCGGGTATTAGGTTTAAACGTAACTTTTTTCCCCCATAGACATCAATGGGGTTGCGTTACGGAGCTTTTCATTCCGCGATCACAGGTGTTAGTTTTTTTTCTAACGCTCTCTTCCCATTGATGTCTATGGGGAAAGCGTGCACGAGCACGTATTTTCATCTCTTAGATTTTGTGCAGTATGGAGCTTATCGCCACCATATCGCTCACGCACAAGGCGGCTTTTCAGAAACTTGTAATGGCAGCGCTATGGAGGGTGGAATAAAGCAACATTTGTTGCGTTCGTTTCGCACCCTCTATAGTGCAAAACTTGTAATCTATGCATATGTAAGTTGTGTACAAGTTGTATAGTTTAAAATCACAATATTTTTTTATTAAACAAACACTGAGCATGTGCAAAGACATCATAAAAGCAGCCACAAATGCAGCTTGAAACAAGCAATAAAAGGACTTAAAGACTGTAAAGTTATATACTGATGAACTGGAAAACCCCTGTCTAATTCTCACAAATAAAACGTATAAGTGAAGCTGCCATGGTGCAAATTCACTGGAAAAACTCATTTTCTAGTGGATTAGACTGGTGTAAAATATTGAGCATAAGAAACTGTTACACCCCTTGTAACAGATGGGAATACTGTTTTTTAATTGTATTTAGTTTTATTTTCAGATATTCCTTTAATTTCTTATATAAACAAACTTTGTAAATAAAGATGTGATGTGATTATAAAAACAGTTTATGTAGCATTTATCTTTCTATTACAATTTTCAAAAATTTCTTCAAAACATCACCATTTCCAGATTACGGATAGAGCGCAACATTTGGGCTCCACTTGTAATACCAGTGCACACAAATGTTTGCTTGTATTATAGGTAAAGTGCAATACAAACGCAACCTCACATTCGCATTGCATGGAAGCTTTGCGCTCACAAGCGTACGCTTCAATAGGTTCCAATGGGAGCCTCGTTCTGACGCCGTAAGACACGGAACAAAACCTAGCGCAGCGAAGGGGGTAAGTCACGCAGCGATGGGCAGCAAAGTTTAAATATATATGTATATGAATATATACAAATATATGTATGAGTTAATATGTGTATATACACATATTAACACATAAATATATATTGTATATAAGCATATACATATATATTTACTGGTAATGCACAGTCCCCATAGACCGCTATGTAAAGGCATTTTTCAGTGACAGTTTTTTACTACCACTCCACATCTGCAAACTTTAAGCCTTTAAATTGCTTTGTGCAGTTATATTAAACAAAATTAAAAATGCTAATATATTTGATTATAAAAAAATAACACAACACTATATTTTGGGGGCAATTAAGGGACATTTTTCAAATAAACCAGAGGTCTGACCTCTGGTTAATTTTTAAACATTGATTGCTCCCGCAAGCTTGTGGTAGCATTAACCAGGCACTTGCAATGGCTGGTTATTTAACGTGCACCTGTAAATTTGCCTGTTTACGGTAGCACGTTAAATTAGCACTCCACTTGTAATCTAGCCCAAGTGATTAGATTGGCATTCATTCTCATCCAAAATTGAAGGAGCATTCCTCTTAACAAATAACCAATTGCTCTGTTCTACTACTTGGGTCTGTCTTTCTGACTCCTTATAGATTTTATGCTACTATGAGCAGGGTTTGTGCTATGCTGATTTATTGTATTGAGAACTGTTGGCATTTATTGCATCTTCACAAACCCAGTCAGTTGTGGGGGAAACTAAGACTCACCGGAGGGGGCAAATGATCCTTGTCGTGTAGGGCCAATACCCCCACCACCCTTCATGCGTCTGTATAGGCTCTCCGACCTCTCTAAATCCTGTATGGAAGCAGAGCATAGGAATACTTAGTGGGATACAGAGAGAGAGAGAAGTAAGATCATACTGACCAAGGTATAGTAAGGGTTATGCCCACTGAGCAACAGGAAGGAACAGAGGCGTCACTTATACACCATAAAGAAAATGAAGTACTGGTCCCAAAAGAAATGCAACTGTACAAAGCAAAATCTCACCATTGGCGAAGACAACACAGGGTCAAACAAATTATCTACGTAGTTGTCAAGCCTCTGGGGAGTATCACGACCTGGAAACAGAGAGTTGAGAATATGTAGATTAGAAAGTGCTTCCCAGAAGTGAGAGGACATAAGGGACAAACCACAACAGATTGGGAGAGACAGAGAGAGAAGAAATGCATCAGAAGGAAAGAAGTACAAAGGTGTCATTGGCAACAATATTGGTTAGCTGAGAAAGTGAGGTTAAAAGTATGAAGGATATGAGTGTTAGTAAAGGTTTGTGAGTGTACAGGGGAGCAAAAGTTATAATTACACAGGTTTGTACATTAGCTTTAATGTTTATACATATCTTCTCACCTCCATTTGACAGTAAAGGGGCTGGCATTGAGGGAGCTGGTGGTATTGGAAGACTGCCTCTGTAACATGGTAAAAGAAAGGAACACATCGTTTATCAAGCTTGCATTCAGTCAGACATCCAATCTCTAGGCCTATATTAAAAACAATATCCTACCTCCTAGGCCCATATTCAAAACACCCAGTCCCTAATCCTACCTCCTAGAACCAAATCCAACCCAAAAGATATTAGTTCCAAACCCAACATCATAGGCACCTAACTCAATCACTTAGGCCAATATCCATCCTTTCAATCCAATACCTACAGCTCTTAGGCCTCCCAGTGGTGTTTCCGAAAACATCAGGTACACATTGAATCCCCTAAGCTTGTAACAAAATTTCTCAGTATTGTATTCCATGTAATTGACTTAATCAAATCTCCTAGGTCCATATCCAAAACTATTGACCCAATATCTATCCTCCCAGGTCTGCATTTAAAAAAAAACAGACCCATAGCTATATTTAATAACAAAGACTATTATTCAACCTTCTATACTTGCATCTGAGCCCCCAAGCCAATACCACTTTACACTTCCTATCAAGCCCAGGCTTGTCTTAAAATACTGAAGCTCAACACTCAAACCATTTCACAATACTCAGCTCTGTCTTAAAAACCTCAAGCTATCTCTTCAGTTTTCGTCAGATCTTAAACCACTAACAACTCTCTATCCAAATACCAAACATCAGTAGTGATTTGCAAGTGAACACCAGAGTACAGAAAAAAGAATACTGCTTGAGAATTATAGCAGATCATATAGCTCTTGAGAGTATCTGCAGGACCGAGAAACTGTCTGTCAGTAACAGTGTACATTGGCATATAAAGAATGCTTTTGTAGATATAATAGATTGCATCAGAGTGAGAGAGTGATAAGCAAAACCAGTCTCAATATGACCACCTCATCAAGGTCAACTTATGGTTAAAGACACATAGAAATAAAAATTGGATTTTTAATTTTTTTATTTGTTTAAAAATATTTGGAATCCTTGGTATCCTGTCATGGGAAGGTTCTAAGTGTCAAGAAAGTATATCAAGCAAAAGAGGTAAATTTGATAATAAAAATAAATTGGATTTTGTTTGTATGTTGAAACTTTGATTTTGACTATCATGGCCGTTTAAGATTATCCGTTTCGATGTGCAAGACGAGCTACTGTTCTTGTCATGCAGGGGGGGATCGCCAATCAGGAGCTGTTTGTTAGTGATCTCCTGCACTACAGGCCATTGTAGGCTTGGGAGTGCCACCCATTAGACCACTAACAATCCCTGGTCTGGAATGTGGTGGATCAGTAAAAAAAGCTTCTTATTGATGATCTCTCTGCATCACGAGAATGTCTCGTCATGTGAATTGTATCGTTTAATATTAAGTGGTGATGTCACAAAGGGGTGTGGTTAATGTAACTGCAAGGCAGTTAGATGGGGGGAGGTGATTGAAAACTCTCAATCTCAGCTCACTTAGTAGCTACAGAGAATAGCCTCTTTTGAAAAGCAACAAGCCCCCCAAAATAAAAAAGGTTAAAAAATTTAAAAAACATGGGGGTAGCTGTTATTTTGATCATTATTGTTATTAATATTTAAAGTTTATCGTATCTACAAGTCCCTTTTTAAAAAAACTAAACCTAGGTCAGTGATGCCCAACATCCTAACACAACGAGGTCCAGAGCAATAAATTAGTCCTAGATCTTAAGGACCACATATCAATTTCTGGGTATTAAACACATAATAATATATTTCCTAAACAAACTTCCGGAGTTCAGCTGCTTCTGAACCTACCTAAGTATGCTTTTCAACAAAGGATACTAGGAGTACAAAGCAAATTAGATAATACAAGTAGATTGGGATGTTGTTTAAAATTGTATGCTGTATCTGATCCAAGTAAGGAAAATTTTGGGTTTCATGTCCCTTAAACAATCCATTAATTGACATAAAAGCCAACAAAACCCAACTCATCAGAATATTTTCCTCCAAAACTGTTTCTTAAGAAAAAAGGAGAAACTTTACTCACCTGTTCAATAAAGGTGGAGCAGGTGGTGGTAGTGGTGCATATGATGGAGCAAGAGGTGGTGGAGGTGGAACTGAAGGGGGAGGAGGAGGAGGTGGGATCCCCGGAGCAGGGAAGGATGGATAATCAGGTGCAAATGTTGGAGCAAAGACAGGAGGGGGCTCTGGGATGTTCCTTTCCTCTCCAAAGGGATAATCAGCTGATTCAGAAAAAGGAGGTGGAGCTCCATCCTCAACTTCTGCTATCACATCCAGCAAGAAGTCACTTCCACACAAATCAATCCACTGATCTCTATCCAGTATGGAGACTGTCCAACCCCGGTTGAGATCTCCTGTTCCTCTGGTGCACAATAATACACAACAAATGAAAAAGAGTCACAACTGTATATGCAGACAGATACGCAGCCCAAAGAAAAACATACTGTGTTACCTCGATTGCAGAAGCCATCCAGCAATTTGCTCTCCTGTTGTCCAAGAATCCACTTCAGTGGAATATCGTTCACCTGTGAGACAACAGTGGAAATAAAGATCAGGAAGAGATAGAAGAGGACAGATATTGGAATTATCACTAGGATTTCCTCAGGGAAGCAAAATTTAGTGAGGATCAGCAACTTTTGTTGAGTAGTTTTATGGTATATTTGCCTTCCTATGCACTACTAATGCTTTCATTCTTCCCCTGGTGTCTAGTGAGTTTACATGACTCCTCCATGCATCACTGGGCTCCAGCTATGTGAAATGTACAAATCTGAGCTAAAATTATTGGCACTGGTTTGGAGGGCAGTGAATTTATCAGTGCCTAGGGCAACACAAAAATAAATACACGACTGCTTATCCTAGAAACAAAGTATTATAGAGAATACAAGGAGGGATGGGACAGTGAAGTTTTATAGAGATTTTCCTAGCTTGATAGGATGATAGATCAACACAAAAAGTAGTTTTGTTGGGGGTAGCCATATGAGGCATCGTAAATGTAAGAGGAAGAAAATAAAGACAGAGCAAAAGCAGATGTATCTTATCATGGGATTGATGCAAAGCAAATAACAGGTATCCTGCTGTGAGAGGGTTTAGTGAATAGAAATATCTTCTTACTTTACTACTTACCGCTGAAAGTCAACAAATCTACCACCATCTTCCCTCTCCTTTCATTGGCTGTCCACTCCAATATAGTTGGTGCATGGGAGCGTAAATAGTCAAGGCTTCCATGTTGTCCAGCCCGCAGCATTTTATGTTGGCAAGTAGCTTTGTAACCATCTGGAGCTCTGTCTGAGACATACCTGGAGAAAACATGAAGCTGAGTTCAGCAGACTGGCATCAGTTTCTCACTAATGTAAATTCCTCCACCTGAAGAGCATAATTGTACAAATGCCCATCATATCACTTACTTAAGAAGGGGTTTCTCAAGGGTGGGTGATGGTATAAGACAACTGAGTAATGCTGAAAGGAGAAGCCAGGCTCGCTGGCATTGTCCATCACTGTCATTTTGCACGGTCAGGCTCACCACTTGACAAAGCAGTTCATCCCTCAGCGAGGGCTGGCATAGGCACCGCTCTGCTATGTAATTACCCACAATCCTCTGCTGCCAGCTTGGCATCATTGCATCTCCCACAAACCTCAAAATCTAAAGTAAGCAAAGCAAAGTGTGAGGTGTTTGTCCAGGGAACAAGGTACAACTCTTGGGCTTTGACCACTTCTCACCTTTATTAGTGCATGTTTCTTCATCTACTTTTGGATGTCTACCCAGTAGACAGTACCCAAAACCAAACTTTTCAAGGCTAGGCTTCTAACAATTTCCAATAATGGAAATCACACTCCACCATTTTACAAAGCACACCGTATTCTGAGTTTGCTCATATATCTTGGCACTGCCTGATCACTGCAAAATACTTCTGGCCAACAATTTTGAACTTCATCTACTGAAATCGTTTTTTATTCATAACTACTCCTTTCTTTTATCCCCAGGAAAGAACCACACAGTTTCCACAATCACATTTAAATCCTAAACCTCACTTAATTACTCTACCACTAAACAATACCCCACACTATATATAGTATGTTACGTTTTCAAATCTTCTCTGAATCAGCTTCTTCTTGCTACCCATAAGCTATAGCTCTTGCAGTGATTAACTTCTCACGCTAACATCTAAATGATACTGTCAGACTTTTCCCCATTTTTTAATAAGATCATCTATTTCTAGAAATCTTAAACCTAGCCAAGGCTTATTTTAAAGCTCTTCTCATTCACTGTCCAGTGACCAATTTCTTCTACCATATATTTATTAGAATTGTCAAATGAAAATTCAGAGCTAATAAGAATGAACCCTCACATTTTATGAGGAAAGCATTAATACTTGTTTTATATGTAGCATTTTTTTTAAATTTCTTTCTGAGTCTGCCTCCATTAAGTCAATATATAAGTATGGTGGAATGCCCTGACTTTATCATATCTTTACTTAACATTACTATCTTCTCTTATGGATTCTGCCTAGTCCTTCAAGAAATCATCTCATATTTTTGCTCTGTAATTGTTCTGCATCAATTTGTATAGTTATGTCATGTTCTGTTATTAGATGTTTTTATTAATTGTTGGCCTCTTATAGCAATACAAGCTATGGCTGGATATTAAACCAACACATAATAATAAGGATGTGCCTCTCACCAGTTTGTACAGCTCAAGAGCAGCTCTATGATCATGCTGAGCCACACGAGTGAGTGGATGCTGTAATGGCTGGTCCAGAGGGGGGAGGACATAGTCCTAGAAAATAAGAATAGTATTTATTTAGCAAGGAACCAATAAGGGACATAAATGCCAAATGACAGGCATAAAATAAAATGTCACAGTGTGCGTGCCTATGGCTTCACAGGTAGCCCCACAAATCCTCATTAGTGCTTCTACTCCGTAAAGGGATATGAAACCCAAATGTTTTCTTTCATGATTCTGATAGAGCATGTGATATTAAACAACTTTCTAATTTACTGCTTTTATACATTTGTCTTAATTCTCTTGGCATCTTTTGTTGAAAAAAAGGATGTATTCCTAGGAGCCAGACAATTTCTAGAGCACTATATGGCAGCAGTTTTACAAGAATGCTATCCATCTAGATAGCTGAACTATTTCCTGCTATTTAGTGCTCCAGGCACCTACCTAGGTGTCTCTTCAACACAGAATATCATGGGAATGAAACAAATTTAAGAATAGAAGTAAAGTGGACACTTTTTAAAAATGCTATGTTCTGTCTAAATCACAAAAGAAATTATTTGGCTTTCATAACCCTTTAAATTCATAATGAATTCTCCACATTTTTGTGTGTATTTATCAGGCCTGCCCTTTGGGCAGGGCGAGAGGGGCACTCGCCCTGGGCCCCGCGCTTTGGGTGGGCCCGCACTGTTAGGGGTGAGGGTATGAGAAGGTGCAATGTACATCCTGTATTTAGTTTATGAATTGTTTATGGTATCAGGAGGTGTAATATATAGTATTATTCTTTATATAAATAACACTGAATGTTGGGACAGGGGTGGGCCATGCAGGGGGTAGAACATACGTGGGAGGGAAAAAAGAGCTCTGAGCTGTGGGGCCCCACAAATTTGTCTTGCCCAGGACCCGGCAAATACTAAGGGTGTCCCTGGTATTTATGAACTGTGGAGCTTATTATGTCTTTTGGGTGAAAAATAAGCCAGTGTCCCATAATACCTGTGTAGGTCCAACAGGGCATGCTATATGTGAACTTCAGGACATGTTCATTCTGACATGTGTAAATCCTAAAATCTATGGCTCTATATTATCCCATGTGTATCCTCATAAATGCAAGATATGTATGTGTCACTTGTTCCTTGTCAGTATGATACACACCTTAAAATATGACTGGATAAATGCAGAGAGTGGATAGTTGTCGATATCAGGAGGGAGTATTAGGGTGGACTGAGCCTTCACCTGGGGCGGTGAGACTTCTGTAATATGCGCACTCTGGGCATTGGACTGAACTGTTGAAGAAAAGAAAAATCACTCACAGATTAATCTTCTTAGAGATACATCAAAGACATAGGTTTTTATAAAGAGGGCCCAAACAACGTCTACCCTTATAAATAGAGGAAGGTAATGTAGAGAATATAGAGAATGTATACATGACAAAGAGAGAGCTCAAGAGAACCCCTAGGCAATGTTACCTCTTGCTTTACTATAAACAACTCAGACATAGACCAACACTTAGTAGTCTCAGGGACATAACCTGGTCCACCTGACTCTGGCAATTAGAGAATTTTAGCAGATATTTTAAAAATGCTTAGAAAACAAAGGTCCCATACAACACTACTTTAAGATATCAAACAGATTTATCATCTTGTTCAATGAGGAGTTATTTTATTTCTTAAACAAAAAACAAAACAAAATGCTGTCTGTGGCATAAGATCGTCAACCACTAACCTCACGGTTTAGATGTAATCTATAAATACTATTTTAAATGTTAAAGTGTTCAAAAATAAATGAAAAATAATTTAATTAGGTTTCCAAATGAATAGCATGAGATCACTGCTTTACCAATTAAACAATTTTAAATACCTTAAAGGGGCATAAAAAAAACATGGGCTAGTTTACAAGTGGTGTGCTAACTGTTGCGCATGGCCGATGTTGGGTTTTACGTGCGGATTAGAAATAGTGTGCGTATTACAAGTTTAAAGTAAATGTGACTGCGAGACAGCAATCAGATTTTACGCCCGTCGGGTTAACTTGACTGAAAACATCACGTAAAGGGTAGTGCATTAAAAAAGTTACACTAAACACAACATAAATACATTTAAAAATACAGTTACACTCATATAAACACTATCTGATACAATATATTCATATGATTATTAAAACAAATAAATAAATAAATAAATAGGTTAAAAGCTATATGGTATATGACAAAGTGTTTTACTGCAAAGGGCTATAATGGGCTTGATTTATCAAGCAAGGGTAGACAGGGGGGTACATATTCGGCCCCTATCCACCCCAGCTCTCCTTTGGTGGGCAGAAATCCGCTGTCGGAATTTAACATTTCACGAGAGCAATTTTTTGTGCTTGCGTGAAATCCCGCCCCCTGCCTGCGTACAGCCAATCACACCCGGGCAGGAGCTGTCAATCTCTCCGGTCGGATGAGACCAGGGAGATTTAAATTCTCTATCTAAGAGGTGGAAAAGAGGGTAGGGAAGCAGCGGTCATAGGGGAGGAGAAGGCTTGAAAAATCAAGCCCAATGTATATAAACATACATATTCATGTCTAAATATATATGTGTGTGTATGTATATATATTATTAAATATATATGTGAAAAACATAGGCATGTAAAATATGCATAACACGCATTATTGAAATATTAAAAATAAAATATTTAATAATTATTATTAAAATTATTATAGATACTGTAGAAAATGCTAAATAATCCATAGAATATATGTATATTTTTTACAGTATCTATAATATTTTCTAATAATTATTATTCATTTTTTTTGTATTTTTTTCAAATACACCCCTCACCACACCCACAAATCAGTTTAACGAATAGCCAAGAAGTGGGGTGATAAGAAAAAAGTGCGAAAGCATAAAAAATAAGGAATTGGAATAATTGTGCTTTATACAAAAAAATCATAACCACCACAAAAAGGGTGGGCCTCATGGACTCTTGCTAATATGAAAGAAATTAATTTATCAGGTAAGTTCTTACATAAATTATGTTTTCTTTCATGTAATTAGCAAGAGTCCATGAGCTAGTGACGTATGGGATAATGACTACCCAAGATGTGGATCTTTCCACGCAAGAGTCACTAGAGAGGGAGGGATAAAATAAAGACAGCCAATTCCGCTGAAAAATAATCCACACCCAAAATAAAGTTTAAATTTTATAATGAAAAAAACTGAAAATATAAGCAGACGATTCAAACTGAAACAGCTGCCTGAAGTACTTTTCTACCAAAAACAGCTTCAGAAGAAGAAAACACATCAAAATGGTAGAATTTAGTAAAAGTATGCAAAGAAGACCAAGTTGCTGCTTTGCAAATCTGATCAACCGAAGCTTCATTCCTAAACGCCCAGGAAGTAGAAACTGACCTAGTAGAATGAGCTGTAATCCTTTGAGGCGGAGTTTTACCCGACTCGACATAAGCATGATGAATTAAAGATTTCAACCAAGATGCCAAAGAAATGGCAGAGGCCTTCTGACCTTTCCTAGAACCGGAAAAAAAGATAACAAATAGACTAGAAGTCTTTCGGAAAGTCTTAGTAGCTTCAACATAATATTTCAAAGCTCTAACTACATCCAAAGAATGCAATGATTTCTCCTTAGAATTCTTAGGATTAGGACATAATGAAGGAACCACAATTTCTCTACTAATGTTGTTGGAATTCACAACCTTAGGTAAAAATTCAAAAGAAGTTCGGAACACCGCCTTATCCTGGTGAAAAATCAGAAAAGGAGACTCACAAGAAAGAGCAGATAATTCAGAAACTCTTCTGGCAGAAGAGATGGCCAAAAGGAACAAAACGTTCCAAGAAAGTAATTTAATGTCCAATGAATGCATAGGTTCAAACGGAGGAGCTTGAAGAGCCCCCAGAACCAAATTCAAACTCCAAGGAGGAGAAATTGACTTAATAACAGGTTTTATACGAACCAAAGCTTGTACAAAACAATGAATATCAGGAAGATTAGCAATCTTTCTGTGAAAAAGAACAGAAAGAGCAGAGATTTGTCCTTTCAAGGAACTTGCAGACAAACCTTTATCCAAACCATCCTGAAGAAACTGTAAAATTCTTGGAATTCTAAAAGAATAACAGAAAAAATGATGAGAAAGACACCAAGAAATATAAGTCTTCCAGACTCTATAATATATCTCCCTAGATACAGATTTACGAGCCTGTAACATAGTATTAATCACAGAGTCAGAGAAACCTCTTTGACTAAGAATCAAGCGTTCAATCTCCATACCTTTAAATTTAAGGATTTGAGATCCTGATGGAAAAAAGGACCTTGCGACAGAAGGTCTGGTCTTAACGGAAGAGTCCACAGTTGGCAAGAAGCCATCCGGACAAGATCCGCATACCAAAACCTGTGAGGCCATGCTGGAGCTACCAGCAGAACAAACGAGCATTCCTTCAGAATCTTGGAGATCACTCTTGGAAGAAGAACTAGAGGCGGAAAGATATAGGCAGGATGATACTTCCAAGGAAGTGACAATGCATCCACTGCTTCCGCTTGAGGATCCCTGGATCTGGACAGATACCTGGGAAGTTTCTTGTTTAGATGAGAGGCCATCAGATCTATTTCTGGAAGTCCCCACATTCGAACAATCTGAAGAAATACCTCTGGGTGAAGAGACCATTCGCCCGGATGCAACGTTTGGCGACTGAGATAATCCGCTTCCCAATTGTCTATACCTGGGATAAGAACCGCAGAAACTAGACAGGAGCTGGATTCCACCCAAACCAGAATTCGAGATACTTCTTTCATAGCTAGAGGACTGTGAGTCCCTCCTTGATGATTGATGTATGCCACAGTTGTGACATTGTCTGTCTGAAAACAAATGAACGATTCTCTCTTTAGAAGAGGCCAAGACTGAAGAGCTCTGAAAATTGCACGGAGTTCCAAAATATTGATCGGTAATCTCACCTCCTGAGATTCCCAAACCCCTTGTGCCGTCAGAGACCCCCACACATCTCCCCAACCTGTAAGACTTGCATCTGTTGAAATTACAGTCCAGGTCGGAAGAACAAAAGAAGCCCCCTGAACTAAACGATGGTGATCTGTCCACCACGTCAGAGAGTGTCGTACAATCGGTTTTAAAGATATTAATTGAGATATCTTTGTGTAATCCCTGCACCATTGGTTCAGGATACAGAGCTGAAGAGGTCGCATGTGAAAACGAGCAAAGGGGATCGCGTCCGATGCAGCAGTCATAAGACCTAGAATTTCCATGCATAAGGCTACCGAAGGGAATGATTGTGACTGAAGGTTTCGACAAGCTGATATCAATTTTAGACGTCTCTTGTCTGTCAAAGATAGAGTCATGGACACTGAATCTATCTGGAAACCCAAAAAGGTTACCCTTGTCTGAGGAATCAATGAACTTTTTAGTAAATTGATCCTCCAACCATGATCTTGAAGAAACAGCACAAGTCGATTCGTATGATATTCTGCTAAATGTGAAGACTGAGCAAGTACCAAGATATCGTCCAAATAAAGAAATACCACAATACCCTGTTCTCTGATTACAGACAGAAGGGCACCGAGAACCTTTGTAAAAATTCTTGGAGCTGTTGCTAGGCCAAACGGCAGAGCCACAAACTGGTAATGCTTGTCTAGGAAAGAGAATCTCAGAAACTGATAGTGATCTGGATGAATCGGAATATGCAGATATGCATCCTGTAAATCTATTGTAGACATATAATGCCCTTGCTGAACAAAAGGCAGGATAGTCCTTACAGTTACCATTTTGAATGCTGGTATCCTTACATAACGATTCAATATTTTTAGATCCAGAACTGGTCTGAAGGAATTCTCCTTCTTTGGTACAATGAAGAGATTTGAATAAAACCCCAGCCCCTGTTCCAGAACTGGAACTGGCATAATTACTCCAGCCAACTCTAGATCTGAAACACATTTCAGAAATGCTTGAGCCTTCGCTGGATTTACTGGGACACGGGAAAGAAAAAATCTCTTTGCAGGAGGTCTTATCTTGAAACCAATTCTGTACCCTTCTGAAGCAATGTTCTGAATCCAAAGATTGTGAACGGAATTGATCCAAATTTCTTTGAAAAAACGTAATCTGCCCCCTACCAGCTGAGCTGGAATGAGGGCCGCACCTTCATGTGGACTTAGGAGCTGGCTTTGATTTTCTAAAAGGCTTGGATTTATTCCAGACTGGAAATGGTTTCCAAACTGATACCGCTCCTGAGGATGAAGGATCAGGCTTTTGTTCCTTGTTGTGACGAAAGGAACGAAAACGATTATTAGACCTGAATTTACCTTTAGATTTTTTATCCTGTGGTAAAAAAGTTCCTTTCCCTCCAGTAACAGTTGAGATAATAGAATCCAACTGAGAACCAAATAATTTATTACCCTGGAAAGAAAGGGAAAGCAGAGTAGACTTAGAAGACATATCAGCATTCCAAGTTTTAAGCCATAAAGCTCTTCTAGCTAAAATAGCTAGAGACATATACCTGACATCAACTCTAATGATATCAAAGATGGCATCACAAATAAAATTATTAGCATGTTGAAGAAGAATAATAATGCTATGAGAATTATGATCTATTACTTGTTGCGCTAAAGCTTCCAACCAAAAAGTTGAAGCTGCAGCAACATCCGCCAAAGATATAGCAGGTCTAAGAAGATTACCTGAACACAAATAAGCTTTTCTTAGAAAGGATTCAATTTTCCTATCTAAAGGATCCTTAAAGGAAGTACCATCTGCCGTAGGAATAGTAGTACGCTTAGCAAGAGTAGAGACAGCCCCATCAACCTTAGGGATTTTGTCCCAAAACTCTAATCTGTCAGATGGCACAGGATATAATTGCTTAAAACGTTTAGAAGGAGTAAATGAATTACCCAAATTATTCCATTCCCTGGAAATTACTTCAGAAATAGCACCAGGAACAGGAAAAACTTCTGGAATAACTACAGGAGATTTAAAAACCTTATCTAAACGTTTAGATTTAGTATCAAGAGGACCAGAATCCTCAATTTCTAATGCAATTAGGACTTCTTTAAGTAAAGAACGAATAAATTCCATTTTAAATAAATATGAAGATTTATCAGCATCAACCTCTGAAACAGAATCCTCTGAACCAGAAGAATCATTAGAATCAGAATGATGATGTTCATTTAAAAATTCATCTGGATAAAGAGAAGTTTTAAAAGACTTTTTATGTTTACTAGAAGGAGGAATAACAGACATAGCCTTCTTAATGGATTTAGAAACAAAATCTCTTATGTTATCAGGAACACTCTGAGTATTAGATGTTGACGGAACAGCAACAGGTAATGGAACTTTACTAAAGGAAATATTATCTGCATTAACAAGTTTGTCATGACATTCAATACAAACAACAGCTGGAGGAACAGCTACCAAAAGTTTACAGCAGATACACTTAGCTTTGGTAGCTCCAGCACCAGGCAGCGATTTTCCAGAAGTATCTTCTGACTCAGTTGCAACGTGGGACATCTTGCAATATGTAATAGAAAAAACAACATATAAAGCAAAATTGATCAATTTCCTTAAATGACAGTTTCAGGAATGGGAAAAAATGCCAGTGAACAAGCTTCTAGCAACCAGAAGCAATAAATAATGAGACTTAAATAATGTGGAGACAAAAGTGACGCCCATATTTTTTTTAGCGCCAAATACGACGCCCACATTATTTGGCGCCTAAATGCTTTTGGCGCCAAAAATGACGCCACATCCGGAACGCCGATACTTTTGGCGCAAAAGAACGTCAAAAATGACGCAACTTCCGGCGACACGTATGACGCCGGAAACAGAAAAAAAATTTTGCACCAAAAAAGTCTGCGCCAAGAATGACGCAATAAAATGAAGCATTTTCAGCCCCCGCGAGCCTAACAGCCCAGAGGGAAAAAGTCAAATTTTAAGGTAAGAAAAAAATGATTGATTCAAATGCATTATCCCAAATATGAAACTGACTGTCTGGAAATAAGGAAAGTTGAACATCCTGAGTCAAGGCAAATAAATGTTTGAATACATATATTTAGAACTTTATAAAAAAGTGCCCAACCATAGCTTAGAGTGTCACAGAAAATAAGACTTACATACCCCAGGACAGCGCACGAGAGATAGGTGTTGCACTATTTCTTACGCACTCTCCATTGACTTCTATGGGGAGAATATATTTAACGCGGTCATAATATTTGGATAGCATTCACAAGCAAACTTTTTACTTTCAACTTGTAATATACGCACAACCTGACACATGCAAAAATATTACTTCTAGCGAAGTTTACGCTTGGGAGAGAACACTAAATAGCACCCACTTGTAATCTGGCCCCATGTATTTACAATGTTTTTCTGAAGTTGTGCAATAAATTTACATACTGGGTGATTGTGAAATGTTTTTGAATGCATTAACACAAACATTTTCACTAGCCAAAATCCCCCAAAACTTGCCTAATTCAGAGTAGTTAATTGAGAAGGCACAGATAACCATTGTCATTTTGTTAGCAAAAGTTTCATTGTTTTGCAGTTCCTTAACTGATCATCTCTGCTGAGGCCAGTTAGGTACAGACATGTAGCAGGGTTAGGCTTATCTGAAGGATTGTTCTCAAAATTGGAAAACCTAGAATTTGTAGGTTTTAAATAGAATTATAAAGTGCATAAATTTAATTTTGTATAGAAGCATTTTTCAATATAGTTGAATTTTAAAATATTCTAGTAAAAGGTAATAATGCTGAAGCATGTATATACACCTGCATATAAGAGAATGAGACAAAGGACCCGATATTCCAAAAAAGGGCACTAACCAACGAAGTGCCAAGGAGTGGTGATGTATCTCCCATAGGAAATAATAGGGATCATGGCATCAGTCGATATCGCCACTTGTCGGCACTATCATCGGAAGGGGGGGGCTGTATTTGAAGTGTTCCTACACAGCACAGACTGAAACAAAAAGAGATTCTGTGTAGGAACATTTCAAATAATACATACACTTCCCTAACTGTAACTACCTGCCTCACACTGGAAAATCTCGCCACAAATATGGCTGAAACCGTATACCTAACCTGCAGGGCAGTGCTTTGAATATATGTTAACCCATTAAAATGCAGGTTACTACCATGAAAAGCCCAGCTAATTCCCACAGAACGCTTACATCTACGTCATATCCGCGATCTACCTTACTAATAAGGCAAAAAAAAAAAAAAACACCTTCCTAGTATAACTATAGGAACTATGTTGATACATTTATATACAATGTATCATTTATATGTATCCTATTGTATAATGCGATACTATGTATTTTAAGTAATGTAGCAGGGGGGGTTTCGTGTTCTTTTAATTTTCAACATTAATATTATTTTATTTTTCTAAACATAATTATGTTATAAAAGACAGAAGCCTCAACTTTATAGTGTTGCATAACTGAAAACTCTTTAACTTTGCAAAGTTAAACAAATGTTAGGTAACAATTTAAAGTTGTGGCTACTGATTTTTCTAACATAATTGTGTTTAGAAAAATAAATATTAATGTTTAAAATAAAAAAAAAGAACACAAAAAACGCTTTTTAAAATATATAAAATAATAAGCATTATACAAGAAAATGCATATAATTTAAACATGGTATAAACATAGAATGCTCCTATAAACTATTAACTCCTTATGTACCCACACCCCTAGCGCATCCTAACACCGCTATAATATTAAGACCTAATCTGCCATAACCTGTTAACCTAATCACCCCTAACTTATTAACCCCTAAACCACCACAACCTCCCATCACAATAAACCCCCTTATCTATTAACCGCTAAACCGACACAGCCGGGCCCCCCCATCGCAAACTACCCATAAACTACCTAACTTCCTAACAGCTAATCCCCCAAGACCCCTAACCAACACCTCTAAGTTACAAAAAATAAAAAACACATTACCAAAAAAAACACTATCAAAAAACAAACAAACAAACAGTAAGGCCTATTCTTAAACTAATGTCCAGCTAAAAAAAAGTCCACCCCAAAATAAAAACCCTATGCTAACACTAAAACCTACTCTAAAATGTTCCCTTAAAAGGGCATTTGTCTGGCAGTGCCCTAGTTGAAGTGAATAGTTCTTTTCATTAAAAACACCTATAATAAAAACAAATTACCCCCCCCCCCCCAAAAAAAAAACTCCAACAACAACCTATCTTTAAAAAAAAAAACTACACTAAAAAAATGCCCTAAAGGGATCAGGTAATTTGCCTGTGAAAAAAAATTAACCCCCTATTCTAAAACATACACACACTGATTTAAAATCATATCAAGTACATCTTAGGGGGCGGGGCCAGCTGCTGAATGGAATGGCCACACATTGAAATGAGCTCTGCATACCTGGTCCTTAAAAGCAGATCCAAAACTCTTTGACATCAAGCAACACTTTACAGGACTCGATCACCACCCACTTTGGAGATGAATACCCACCCTCACTTTACTGCCAGGAGCGCAGAAGGCCATTGTCCTCAGAACCTTGGTGCTTACCGCATGACAACACATGCTGCAGAACGAAAAGGATTTCCCGCCATACAGACAGATCTCTCTCCTCTAGCAAGAGGATTACACTTTACAATGTCCTAAGCTTTGTAGTGGGCTTTGGTAGCCGTACAGCACCATCTTTATCACGGTAACAGCCGAGACTGAACACACACTGCAGAGTGCTCTGACTACAGCTTTTAACTAAGCAACCCTCTCTCTTCTCATGTGCGGAGCCATACACTAAACCAGGCTGGGTCTCATTTTGAGCACAGTGTAGAAAAATGGTGCCATTCAACTGGTACAACTGGGCTGATTCCTATATACAGCTGGACTTTCTCACTGGGGCCTGTACAATCAGCCGGTACAATCTGAATGTGTTGCATATAGTCATCCCCCTTTTGTTCTACCCCTTCCTTCTGCTATGATTAAGGGGCTCAGTTTAAGAAAAATGAATATCCTTATGTCTCCTGCTATTCCCAGCACAAGTACCACATCATTTACCATACTTCTACTGAACTGTATTTACTTCTACGCTTGTCAGCATGTTACTTGTATCTGTTGATCTTCAGTTTACTAGAAGCAGGATACAATCCAGTCTCCCTATTTCCAACTAGGCAGCTTAAGCCCTGCACAAAATCCTGCTGCCTCCACTATTGATGCTGGCAACTAAATATCATCTGATTATCATTTCCTCTTGAGCTGTAGTATTTATTTTTTATGTACAATCATTGTAATATCTCCATTACTCTTTAGAGACTTTCTGCAGTATCATACCTATCAAACTCAGCAGAGAACTACAGGCATTTTCCTACATTTCAGGAGATCACGTCCACTACTATTATACGTCACCTAAAAAGCCGAAACCCTCAGACAAATTGGTGAAAATCCCAATGCCACATAAATCTTCAGTGATTACTTTTTTCCAGGTTATCTGACACACCTGCTACTCCAACACTTCCTGTCTTACCTAAACAAAGTAGCTTATCAGCTCATTCTTCATACAATAAAGAAGCATCTGATATTCTATAAATATGCCAGTCCATAGCCTCTATTCCTTCTAATCAAGACTTTAATAATCTCCTGGTCCAAGTCCAACTGTATAAAGGAAGAGATTTGTGAAATAGGCAATCGTGTGGAATATCTGGAGCAAGAGACTGAAACCAACCAATCTTATCTTGCAGATGTACAACATGTCCAGGGTCAAGATCTAATTATCCTGCAACTTCAGGACAAACTTAAAGACCTGTAAAACGGGTAATATAGGCAGAAATTATTAGGAAATTTTATTTTATTTCCCATTCCCAGAATGCAAAACGGTTAAATATACCGCATAAATGCTCTATAGCAATATTGGATTGCAAATGTAAATCTAGAGACATATTTTTGCTCCAGGAAACCCATTTCTCCCGTACCTATCCAACTCACTTCTATAGCAGCAATCCTGATATAAAAAAAAGTCAATGGAGATAGCATAATAATTCGCAACTCCATTCCATTTCAACTACTAGATACATAAAATGACACAGAGGGAAGATACCTGGGGATTCAGGATTTATTATTTGGTTGCCCAGTTACTTTAATTAATATATATGCCCCCATCTCACATTTAGCTCCCTTTTTCCGCAAAATTACAGAATTTATACTAGCACTCACCAAAGGTACCTTAAGCAGGTGACTCTAACCTTCCATTAAATGCTACCCTTGACAGCTCTAACACACAATTACAAGTAGCTAAACAAACCCTTTAAAACGGTATGGAGCATTCTCCATTTACTAAGACTCCATGACACTTGAACATATAGACATTCACAAATTCGGGATTACACCTTTTTCTCCTACCCTAAAACCACACATTCCCGTATTGATTACATACTTGTGTGTCATCATACTCTGGGGAACCTGGTAGACTCTAAAATCATTCAGACAGCTTGATCTAACCATGCATCAGTCAGCAGTGTAATCATTTGGCCCTCTGCCACTCTTAAAACGTTTAGCTGGCATCTTAATGAGTCCATACGTTCTGATCCTTTAGTAATGGAATGCCTGGTAAAATGCATGGTCTCCTTTTTCCAAGAAAATGTCTCTCAAGATGTCAACCCTTTTATGATTTGGGAGCCTCACAAATCTTATTTTAGAGGTGAACTAATAAAAACAACAGATGTACACTGATTTGACCAACCAACTCTTACAATTTGACCACACTCACAACCTTCCCAGTTACACAAACATTTTAAAACCGATTATCCAGACGAAAAAAGCCATCCGTACGTTATCAGACAAATCCCATAAACAAGCACATTTCCTTAAGAAAAAAAACTTTATTGAGGGAAGCAAACCAGGACAGCTTCTAGCAAAGGCCCTGTCATGAGCGCTTCCGTTCATCGCCGTGTCGCCGCGGCTCCCGGAACTCCTCTGTGTCTCTGACGTCATGTTGCTTAGCAACATGACGCTTTCTCTCACACCCCTCTGATGACGGTTACGCTCCTGCCCTTTAAATCTCGGCGGGAGATCTGAATCTGGGCCCGTTTGTTTGTTTCCCTGGATCGTGAGTACCATATCAGTTTTGTTCTTCTGTGTACCGACTTCTGCCTGCCTGACCAAGCCTCTTGCCTAATCCCTACTTGCTGATATTTGGACATTGACTTCTGCCTGCCTGACCTTGCCTGTTGCTATTACCCTTTTGCTGATACTTTGATGCCGACTTCTGCTTGCCTGACCCTGTCTTTTGCCTATACCTTTTGCTGATATTTGGATGCCGACTTCTGCCTGCCTGACCTTGCTTTGGCCTTTACCTTTAAACCTATTCTGTTTGTTATACACCTGCTTAAAAGGGACATTTACTTTTACAAGCTGCAAAAGAGAACTTTGCCTGCTTAAAGGGACATTATACTTTTACAAGCTGCAAAAGAGAACTTTTCCTTTGTTTTACAAGCCTGCTAAAGAGGACCTTTTTCAGAAGCTTCAAGTAAGAGCATTTCCTTTTTGTTCTTTGTACTACTTAAAGGGACGTTTTAACCTTTGTGGCTTTCCTGCATTCTGGAACAATATTCATTTTTGTTATCTTCTAATCTGCTTCCTGAGTGGGTCACGTCCTGGATATTTCTCAGTGTGCTAGCGTGTGCTTTCAATTCACGCTAGCAGTTGGGTTACATCCCGGATTGATTCCAGAGCGGCTGACATTACAAACGGGCCATAAAAATGGACCCCACTGAATTATCTATGGCCGTGGCTCACCAGGGACAGCTCTTGGGTTCTCATGCCACTCACTTGCAGTCTCTGGACACTAAACTTGATCAAATTACTGCTCTATTACAAAATTTGGTTGCTACCGCACCTCCCAATCCTAATCCCAATCCAAATCCGATTGAGGCATTACCTCCTCCGATTCCTAACAATCAGTCTCAGGTACAACTAAGTCCCAGGATTCCTCTTCCGGATAAATATGATGGGAATCCTGAAGAATGTAGAGGCTTTTTGAATCAATGCCGTCTTCATTTCCGAAATAGCCCTACTCTCTTTGCTACTGCCTCTTCTAGAATCACGTTTCTTATTTCCTTAATGAAAGGAAAAGCCTTGGCTTGGGTGTCACCTTTGCTAGAAAAGAATGATCCTATACTGTTGGATGTTGATACATTTCTATCTACATTCTCAAACGTATTCGATAAACCTGGAAGGTCATCCGCTGCTGAAGCAACTCTCCTGGATTTACGTCAAGGAAATCAACCAGTCTCTCAATATGCAATTGAGTTCCGCACCCTTGCCTCTGAAACCACTTGGAATCAGGGAGCACTCAGAGCCGCTTTCCGTAAAGGACTTTCTGAGCGTCTCAAGGATGAATTGGTGTATCGTGAACTTCCAGAGTCCTTAGAAGCCTTAATAAATCTCTGTATCAGTCTCGACGCCAGGTTTCATGAACGCCAACAAGAAAAGGATAGAACACAGAGGACTTCCACTCGAACTCCTTTTCGTTTAGCTCCTCGTTTTTCTAATCCAGTCACTCCAGCCTCTCCTACTACTGATCAGGCTGAACCCATGGAAGTAGGAAGTATAAAATTAACTGAGACTGAACGCTTAAGAAGACGGACTCTTGGCTTATGTCTGTACTGTGGCCTTAAAGGACATTTATTAAGGGATTGTCCTACTAGGCCAGTAAAAGCCAGGGCTTAACTCTAGTCCAGGGAACTGAGTTAAGCCAAAATAGTGGTCATTCCCTATACAAGAAACTCTTTGTTCCAGTAACTCTTCTAATTGGACATAAGAAGATCTATACCCAAGCTCTAATTGATTCTGGTGCTGGAGGTGTGTTCATTGACTCTACATTTGTTTCTACTCATTCTATACCCTTACTAAAGAAGGAGTATTCCATTTCAGTCTCTACGGTCAGTGGAGATCCTTTGGGTTCTGGATACATTCAGTTTTCTACTCAACCCTTAATCCTCACCGTAGGAATACTTCATTCTGAGACAATTTGTTTCGATGTCATTCCCACTCCGCAATTTCCCATTATCTTGGGATTACCCTGGCTCCAGATTCACAATCCCATTTTTTCTTGGACTTTCGGTGAACTCACTTCCTGGGGATCTACATTCCAGACTAAATGTCTTCAAAAGATTACTAAGTTACCACTCACTATTGCTCTCACAGTTGAAACTCCGGAATCCTTACCTATGCATTACCATGACTTTGTGGATGTCTTCTCCAAAAAAGAAGCGGAACGTCTTCCTCCTCATCGCCCTTTTGATTGTCCCATTGACCTCCTTCCTGGGGCTGCCTATCCTCGAGGCAAGACATATCCACTTTCTAAACCAGAAAACATGGCTCTGGAAGAATATATAAAAGACAATCTGGCTAGAGGATTTATTCGACCCTCCTCTTCCCCTGTAGGGGCTGGTTTCTTTTTTGTGGGAAAAAAGGATGGCGGATTAAGACCCTGTATTGATTATCGTGGATTGAATCAGATTACCATCAAGAACAGTTATCCTCTGCCCCTTATTCCTGAACTTTTTACTTATCTTCAGGGAGCCACCATTTTCACCAAACTCGACCTACGTGGTGCATACAACTTGATCCGTATACGCAAAGGAGATGAGTGGAAGACTGCCTTTAACACTCGATTTGGGCATTATGAATATTTGGTCATGCCCTTCGGGCTATGCAATGCTCCGGCGGTTTTCCAGCATTTTGTAAATGAGATCTTTCGTGATTTTTTGAATATTTTTGTTATCATATACCTGGACGACATCTTAATTTTTTCTCAGAACCACCAAGATCATGTGCACCACGTCAAGAAAGTACTTCAACGTCTAAGAGAATTCCATCTGTTTGCTAAACTGGAGAAATGTTCTTTCCATCAAAAATCCATACCCTTTCTGGGTTATGTAATATCGGCATCTGGATTCGAAATGGACCCTACTAAACTTTCTGCCATTTTGGATTGGCCTAGACCTGATTCTTTGAAGGCTTTACAACGTTTCCTAGGCTTCGCCAATTATTACAGAAAGTTCATCAAGAATTTTGCTACTATTACTTCTCCTCTTACTTCTCTCACAAGAAAAGGACAAAACTGTAAAGTATGGCCGTCTGAGGCTATAGAAGCTTTTGAATCTCTCAAAGAAGCTTTTTCCTCAGCTCCTATCCTTCGTCATCCAAATCCTGAGTTTCAATTTATTCTGGAGGTGGATGCTTCCTCTGTTGCTGCTGGAGCGGTTCTGTCTCAACGAATACCAGAGACTGGAAGGATTCATCCTGTTGCTTTTTTCTCTAAAAAATTCACTCCTTCCGAATTTAACTATGACGTAGGGAATAAAGAGTTGCTTGCCATCAAGATGGCATTGGATGAATGGAGACATTGGCTGGAAGGTACTTCTTTGCCATTTACTATACTTACTGATCATAAGAACCTTCTGTATCTCCAAACAGCCAAACAACTAAATTCCAGGCAAGCACGCTGGTCCTTATTCTTCTCTCGGTTTCACTATAATTTGTCTTACATACCTGGTTCAAAAAATATTAAAGCAGACGCACTTTCCAGACAATTTCAAGATACCCCAGTTCCTGAGTCTGGTACCATTCTCCAACCTCATGAAGTCATTGCCCAGTTAACAACTTCTTGGTTACAAGAATTACAGTCCGCTCAAGAGCATCTTCCTTTGTCCTGTAAACCTCCCAATGGTTTACTCTTTGTTCCTGAACGCCTTCGTTCCAAGATTTTATTTTGGGCTCATGATAGTCCCCTTTCTGGACATCCTGGCATCAGTATTACCACTCGAAACCTCAAACAACATGTCTGATGGCCTACACTCTCTCAAGATGTGAAGGATTACGTCTCAGTATGCACACAATGTGCCATGAACAAAACTCCACGCCAACTTCCTTCAGGATTACTCCAACCATTGCCTATACCTCACCAGCCTTGGACTCATGTATCCATGGACTTTATTACCGATCTTCCCTTGTCCACTGGGAACAATACTATCTGGGTGGTGGTCGACAGGTTCACTAAGACGGCTCATTTTGTACCCTTGCCAGGATTACCATCTGCCAAAAGACTCTCTGAACTTTTTATTCTACATATTGTAAGAATCCATGGATTTCCTCTAGATATTGTTTCAGATAGAGGGGTACAATTCGTTTCTCGATTTTGGAGGTCACTTTGTAAACATTTTGGTACTACTATATCTCTCTCTACTTCTCACCACCCACAATCGAATGGTCAGACTGAAAGAGTAAACCAGTGTCTTGAAACATATCTTAGACATTATGTGGATCATTATCATTCTAACTGGACTTCTTACCTTCCTTTGGCTGAATTGGCCCATAATGCCCGGTACAATTCCTCCCTTCAGACTTCTCCTTTTCATGCAGCTTACGGATATCAGCCTAGGACATTCCCTTTGCATACTTCCTCCACAGTGAATCCTGCTTCTGATCTTACAGCCCGAAGATTAACTCGACATTGGCAGAAGATACATCGTATTCTTTCTGTAACTTCTAGACGTTACAAGTTCTTTTCGGATCTTCGACGGAAAAGGGCTCCCAAATATCGCCCTGGTGATAAAGTTTGGATTTCCTCTCGATTTCTTCGCCTGAAACAACCTTCTAACAAATTGGGACCACGATATGTGGGTCCTTTCCGAATACTGGGTCAGGTATGTTCCACTGCTTATCGGGTAGCTTTACCCAAGTCTCTCAAAGTCCATCCGGTATTCCATGTTTCTCTTTTAAAACCTGTGATGATTAACAGGTATTCTAAGCCTTTTTCTAAACCTCCACCGTTATTGGTGCATGGACATCCTGAGTTTGAGATCAGCCATATTCTAGATTCCAAATTGCGGGGCAAGAAATTGTATTATCTCATTCATTGGAAGGGTTATCCAGTCACGGAACGTTCTTGGGAACCTGCTCATCAAGTAAATGCTCCTATATTGGTCAAGACCTTCCACAAGACTCATCCTGATAGACCTGGTCCTGTCCCCCGGAGGGGTCCTTGAGGAGGGGGTGCTGTCATGAGCGCTTCCGTTCATCGCCGTGTCGCCGCGGCTCCCGGAACTCCTCTGTGTCTCTGACGTCATGTTGCTTAGCAACATGACGCTTTCTCTCACACCCCTCTGATGACGGTTACGCTCCTGCCCTTTAAATCTCGGCGGGAGATCTGAATCTGGGCCCGTTTGTTTGTTTCCCTGGATCGTGAGTACCATATCAGTTTTGTTCTTCTGTGTACCGACTTCTGCCTGCCTGACCAAGCCTCTTGCCTAATCCCTACTTGCTGATATTTGGACATTGACTTCTGCCTGCCTGACCTTGCCTGTTGCTATTACCCTTTTGCTGATACTTTGATGCCGACTTCTGCTTGCCTGACCCTGTCTTTTGCCTATACCTTTTGCTGATATTTGGATGCCGACTTCTGCCTGCCTGACCTTGCTTTGGCCTTTACCTTTAAACCTATTCTGTTTGTTATACACCTGCTTAAAAGGGACATTTACTTTTACAAGCTGCAAAAGAGAACTTTGCCTGCTTAAAGGGACATTATACTTTTACAAGCTGCAAAAGAGAACTTTTCCTTTGTTTTACAAGCCTGCTAAAGAGGACCTTTTTCAGAAGCTTCAAGTAAGAGCATTTCCTTTTTGTTCTTTGTACTACTTAAAGGGACGTTTTAACCTTTGTGGCTTTCCTGCATTCTGGAACAATATTCATTTTTGTTATCTTCTAATCTGCTTCCTGAGTGGGTCACGTCCTGGATATTTCTCAGTGTGCTAGCGTGTGCTTTCAATTCACGCTAGCAGTTGGGTTACATCCCGGATTGATTCCAGAGCGGCTGACAGGCCCTTAAAATGCAACCAGCGTAATCTTCTGTCCCTTCTTTAGATTCTTCCTTTCGTATTAAGCTAGAGGATTTTAACCAAATTGCTGAGGAATTCCGAGATTATTATACCAAACGATACAATTTATTTCCAAAGAGAAATACCACAGAATACACAATTTGTTGGCGTTAGCCGTCAAAACCAGCGTTAGAGGCTCCTAACGCTGGTTTTGGGCTACCGCTGGTATTTAGAGTCAGTCAGGAAAGGGTCCAACGCTCACTTTGCAGCCGCGACTTTTCCATACCGCAGATTCCCCCCACGCCATTTGCGTATCCTATCTTTTCAATGGGATCTTTCTAACGCCGGTATTTAGAGTCGTGGCTGAAGTGAGCGTTAGAAATCTAACGACAAAACTCCAGCCGCAGAAAAAAGTCAGGAGTTAAGAGCTTTCTGGGCTAACGCCGGTTCATAAAGCTCTTAACTACTGTGCTCTAAAGTACACTAACACTCATAAACTACCTATGTACCCCTAAACCGAGGCCCCCCCACATCGCCGCCACTCTAATAAAAATTTTTAACCCCTAATCTGCCGACCGCACACCGCCGCAACCTACGTTATACCTATGTACCCCTAATCTGCTGCCCCTAACACCGCCGACCCCTATATTATATTTATTAACCCCTAATCTGCCGCCCCCAACGTCGCCGCCACCTACCTACAATTATTAACCCCTAATCTGCCGACCGGACCTCACCGCTACTATAATAAATGTATTAACCCCTAATCCGCCTCACTAACCCTATAATAAATAGTATTAACCCCTAATCTGCCGACCGGACCTCACCGCTACTATAATAAATGTATTAACCCCTAAAGCTAAGTCTAACCCTAACACTAACACCCCCCTAAATTAAATATAATTTTATTCTAACGAAATAAATTAACTCTTATTAAATAAAGTATTCCTATTTAAAGCTAAATACTTACCTGTAAAATAAACCCTAATATAGCTACAATATAAATTATAATTATATTGTAGCTATTTTAGGGTTTATATTTATTTTACAGGTAACTTTGTATTTATTTTAACCAGGTACAATAGCTATTAAATAGTTAAGAACTATTTAATAGCTACCTAGTTAAAATAAGTACAAAATTACCTGTAAAATAAATCCTAACCTAAGTTACAATTAAACCTAACACTACACTATCAATAAATAAATTAAATAAAATACCTACAAATAAATACAATTAAATAAACTAACTAAAGTACAAAAAATAAAAAAAAGCTAAGTTACAAAAAATAAAAAAATTAATTACAAACATAATAAAAATATTAAAACAATTTTAAGCTAATTACACCTACTCTAAGCCCCCTAATAAAATAACAAAGCCCCCCAAAATAAAAAAAATGCCCTAACCTATTCTAAAATTAAAATAGAAAAGCTCTTTTACCTTACCAGCCCTTAAAAGGGCCTTTTGCGGGGCATGCCCCAAAGAATTCAGCTCTTTTGTCTGTAAAAAAAACATACAATACCCCCCCCAACATTACAACCCACCACCCACATACCCCTAATCTAACCCAAACCCCCCTTAAATAAACCTAACACTAAGCCCCTGAAGATCTTCCTACCTTGTCTTCACCATGCCAGGTATCACCGATCGCTCCAGGCTCCGAAGTCTTCATCCAAGCCCAAGCGGGGTACATGTTAGGGTGTTAGGTGCAGACATAGGAAGTGTTTCCCCATAGGAAACAATGGGGCTGCGTTAGGAGCTGAACGCTGCTTTTTTGCAGGTGTTAGGTTTTTTTTCAGCTCAAACAGCCCCATTGTTTTCTATGGGGGAATCGTGCACGAGCACGTTTTTGAAGCTGGCCGCGTCCGTAAGCACCGCTGGTATTGAGAGTTGCAGTGGCGGTAAATATGCTCTACGCTCCCTTTTTGGAACCTAACGCATCCCTTCTGTGAACTCTAAATACCAGCGGTATTTAAAAGGTGCGGTGGGAAAAAAAGCCAGCGTTAGCTACGCGGGTCGTTACCGACAAAACCCGATGTTTTGATAAAATCCAAATCCATTCTATATCTTACAACTCCTATCACTGCTATAGAAACTGACACTGCCATCAACTCAGTGAAATTAGGGAAAAGCCTAGGTCCAGACGGATTTACAGGTTCCTATTATAAAAAAATTTAAAAAATCTCCTTATCCCACATGTGATGGCAATTTTTAACTACATTGATGGAGGGAAAACTTTTCCTCCATCTATGTTAGACACAACTGTAATGGTTATCCCAAAGTCAGGAAAACCAACTACTCTCCCCTCCAATTTTGCTCAATCTCACTCTTGAATGTAGATTTAAAAATATTATACACCATTAACAGGTGGGGTTTGTACCCCGGAGAGGGGCCTGCAATAATACTGTTAAAGTACTTCAGCTGATGCACTATGTCCATCAACACCTGTTTCTCACTATCCTCCAGTCGATGGATGCTGAAAAGGCCTTCAACTGGTTGGACTGGACTTTCATAAACTCACTCTTCAAAGATTCGGGTTTCCTGATAAATCTTTACATATTTTCACTATACAGCGCCCCATTAGCAAATATCAAGGTTAATGGGATTCTCTCGCATTATTTCCCAATACAACGGGACAGGGCTGTCCTCTATCTCCACTGCAGTTTGTTCTTTTAGCAATTCAATTAAGCTCCCCTCCCCTAATAGAGGGAACTGTTGGTGATTCGAAATACAAACTGGCTCTTTTTGCTGATAATCTCCTTTAACCCCCTTACCTCTCTCTCCGGGGCACAGGCTTTTCTCTCTGGGTATAGCAGGGCCAATAATTATACAATTACCGAAGGTAAATCAGATCTACTCCATATAGGACTCCTCCTGAACGTCATACATTTTTTAAAAACCTATCTTACTTTATCAATCATGTATCACTCAATAATATCCTTAACTGTAAACTTTCTTTGAATCCTCTACCTTTCCTTTTTGATAAGACCCCTAAACTTAACTCAAAAGCTCACATGTAACTCATGAAGCTTGCTCTAAATAGTACTCGACAACTAATTCCCAAACTCTGAAAAAAAGATACACACCCTACACTAGCTATGTGGACAAACCAACTACAAACTAATTTGTCACTTGAACAATACTTTTATTTCACCACTGACAATCTCGAATTTACTATGACATGATATTTCTCTGGAAATCTATACAACGTTAGCTCATAAAAAGCAATGGTTCAGAGGATGATAAAAAGTTAAGTACATTTATTTCAAATGACAAATAACACCAATTAAAATCACTCAAACAGAACCAACTCAAATGAGCATATATAAGTTAAAACAATGCAATGCGTTTCTTGGCTCTTATGCTCATTTGAGTTGGTTCTATTTGAGTGATTTTAATTGGTGTTATTTGTCATTTTAAATAAATGTACTTCACTTTTTATCATCTTCTGCACCATTGCCTTTTATGAGCTAACGTTACCTATCGGAGCCTAAACATTGTTTGGTTATTGATGAAGATCCAGTGTTCCTGCTCAGAAGATTTAGGAGTTCAGCTAGCTGGGTTGCTGCAAACATCCAGCCGGCATCATATGGCACACTAGGGTGCCGCTCATAAATGTGAGTACCCTGTGCTTATTGGATTTGTGGTGTCTATAGATACACACATGCGGCGCCTCTCTTGTTGTATCGCTGTTCCTTAGATTCTACACACACCGGTGGGAGAGGAGAGTGCAGCCATCATCGGACATATGAGGATCACCTTATTCCGATTTCATTGGATTGAAGTGTTTATTTCAACCTTCTTTGGACTTGAATTTGGTGACAAGATTTGATGTTATTTTATATATATATATATATATTTATATATATATATATATATATATATATATATATATATATATATATATATATATATATATATATATATATATATGTATATATATATATATATATATATATATATATATATATATATATATATATATATATATATATGTATATGTAACATTCTATTTGTATTATCAATTGATTGTTGCTCTAGCACTTTAAGAAGGACATAGGAGCGCCCCTTATTGATAGTGAGTTTCACTATCATCCATTTAGAAAGCAATGTGATAGCATATCTCATCTAAAAAAAAATACAGTTTATTTGGTTTTGCCAAATGATATGCAAATCCAAATTGTGCACTATGAATTATACTAATTGTTTTATACTGTTGTCATTTTTTCCTAGTACTGTAAATGCTTCCTGCATATTAATACATTTTCTTATTAACAAAATGCTTTACACAAACACTTCAACAGCTTTCTTCTACATTTGCTTTGCATATTAAAAAAATAGAATAATAGGTTTTTTTATATACAATGATTTGTCATTATTACTGTTTTATTACTACTGCTGAATGAATCCAATAATGTGTTCAATATTGCTAATAAATTGTATTAATAATTGTAAATTAATAATAAAAATGTCAATTTATTGACAGGCTTTAATTATCCTAAATTAAACTTTGGGGCACATACAAAACAGTTTGGAAACAATTTATTCAGGGTGTTTATATATGTAATTATTATATTACTAATTGTTAAATTAGTTGAAAATCCCCTGACAAACAAAAGTTATAGATTTTTTATAAAAGACCTCAGCCACAGAACAGCCTTCCAAATCATACCCAATCCAAATGCATGCAGGGTGTTAAAGAGCATAACATTTAAAAAAACAAACAAAAAAACAAACAATGTTTATCATATTTTCTTCTCTATATCCTTTGTTGAAGAAGCAGCAATGCACTACTGGGAGCTACCTGAAAAATTTGGATGAGCCAATGACAAGAGGAATATATGTGCAGCCACAAATCAGTAGCTATCTCCCAGAAGCGTAGTGCTGCTACTGAGCATACCTAGGTATGCTTTCCAATAAAGGTTACCACAGAGCAAAGAAAATTAAATAATAGAAATAAATTGGAAAGCTGTTTAAAATTGTATACTGAATAATGAAAGTTTAAATTTGAATTTATTGCCCCTTCAACTAGTTCACAATAATTTTAATCACATCTTCCTGTGATATAGATAGAGCTTACCCTGAGGAGAACGCAGCACAGCAGCCAGCTCTGCCGGGACATCCAGCTGAGTCAGGTCCTGTCCAACAGAAGCAAGAATTAATACTAAAAAATACATCTACAGGTATATCCCGAGGATCACCATTACACAGAGATAAAGTATGGTATACAGAGGACTGCTATAAATATATTATACAGAGGCCTGCTATAGATATGGTATACAGAGGCCTGCTATAGATATGGTATACAGAGGCCTGCTATAAATATGTTATACAGAGGACTGCTATAAATATGGTAAACAGAGGCCTGCTATAAATATGTTATACAGAGGCCTGCTATAAATATGTTATACAGAGGCCTGCTATTAATATGGTATACAGAGGCCTGCTATAAATATGTTATACAGAGGCCTGCTATTAATATGGTATACAGAGGCCTGCTATAAATATGTTATACAGAGGCCTGCTATTAATATGGTATACAGAGGCCTGCTATAAATATGTTATACAGAGGCCTGCTATTAATATGGTATACAGAGGCCTGCTATAAATATGTTATACAGAGGACTGCTATAAATATGTTATACAGAGGCCTGCTATAGATATGGTATACAGAGGACTGCTATAAATATGGTATACAGAGGCCTGCTATAGATATGGTATACAGAGGCCTGCTATAAATATGTTATACAGAGGCCTGTTATAAGTATGATATACAGAGGACTGCTATAAATACTGTATACAGAGGCCTGCTATAGATATGGTATACAGAGGCCTGCTATAAATATATTATACAGAGGAGGACTGCTATAAATATATTATACACAGGACTGTTATAGGTATGTTATACAGAGGACTGCTATAAATATATTATACACAGGACTGTTATAAGTATGTTATACAGAGGACTGCTATAAATACTGTATACAGAGGACTGCTATAAATATATTACACAGAGGACTGTTATAAGTATGTTATACAGAGGACTGTTATAAGTATGTTATACAGAGGACTGTTATAAGTATGTTATACAGAGGACTGTTATAAGTATGTTATACAGAGGACTGCTATAAATACTGTATACAGAGGACTGCTATAAATATATTATACACAGGACTGTTATAGGTATGTTATACAGAGGACTGCTATAAATATGTTACACAGAGGACTGTTATAAGTATGTTATACAGATTACAGAGGACTGCTATAAATACTGTATACAGAGGACTGCTATAAATATGTTACACAGAGGACTGTTATAAGTATGTTATACAGAGGACTGCTATAAATACTGTATACAGAGGACTGCTATAAATATGTTATACAGAGGACTGTTATAAGTATGGTATACAGAGGACTGCTATAAATACTGTATACAGAGGCCTGCTATAAGTATGGTATACAGATGCCTGCTATAAATATATTATACACTGGACTGTTATAAGTATGATATACAGAGGACTGCTATAAAAACTGTATACAGAGGCCTGCTAGAAATATGATATAAAGAGGACTGCTATAAATATGGTATACAGAGGACTGCTATAAATATGTTATACAGAGGCCTTCTATAAATATGTTATACAGAGGCCTGCTATAAATATATTATACAGAGGCCTGCTATAAATATGGTATACAGAGGCCTGCTATTAATATGGTATACAGAGGCCTGCTATAAATATGTTATACAGAGGCCTGCTATAAATATGGTATACAGAAGCCTGCTATAAATAGATATAGAGAGGCCTGCTATAAATATGGTATACAGAAGCCTGCTATAAATAGATATAGAGAGGCCTGCTATAGATATGTTATACAGAGGCCTGCTATAAATATGGTATACAGAGGCCTGCTATAGATATGGTATACAGAGGCCTGCTATAGATATGGTATACAGAGGCCTGCTATAGATATGGTATACAGAGGCCTGCTATAGATATGGTATACAGAGGCCTGCTATAAATAGATATACAGAGGCCTGCTATAGATATGGTATACAGAGGCCTGCTATAGATATGGTATACAGAGGCCTGCTATAGATATGGTATACAGAGGCCTGCTATAAATAAATAGATATGCAGAGGACTGCTATAAATATGTTATACAGAGGACTGTTATAAGTATGGTATACAGAGGACTGCTATAAATACTGTATACAGAGGCCTGCTATAAGTATGGTATACAGAGGCCTGCTATAAATATATTATACACTGGACTGTTATAAGTATGATATACAGAGGACTGCTATAAATACTGTATACAGAGGACTGCTAGAAATATGATATAAAGAGGCCTTCTATAAATATGGTATACAGAGGACTGCTATAAATATGTTATACAGAGGCCTTCTATAAATATGTTATACAGAGGCCTGCTATAAATACTGTATACAGAGGACTGCTATAAATATATTATACAGAGGCCTGCTATAAATATGGTATACAGAGGCCTGCTATTAATATGGTATACAGAGGCCTGCTATAAATATGTTATACAGAGGCCTGCTATTAATATGGTATACAGAGGCCTGCTATAAATATGTTATACAGAGGCCTGCTATAAATATGGTATACAGAAGCCTGCTATAAATAGATATAGAGAGGCCTGCTATAGATATGTTATACAGAGGCCTGCTATAAATATGGTATACAGAGGCCTGCTATAGATATGGTATACAGAGGCCTGCTATAGATATGGTATACAGAGGCCTGCTATAGATATGGTATACAGAGGCCTGCTATAGATATGGTATACAGAGGCCTGCTATAGATATGGTATACAGAGGCCTGCTATAGATATGGTATACAGAGGCCTGCTATAAATAGATATACAGAGGCCTGCTATAGATATGGTATACAGAGGCCTGCTATAGATATGGTATACAGAGGCCTGCTATAAATAGATATACAGAGGCCTGCTATAGATATGGTATACAGAGGCCTGCTATAAATAGATATACAGAGGCCTGCTATAGATATGGTATACAGAGGCCTGCTATAAATAGATATACAGAGGCCTGCTATAGATATGGTATACAGAGGCCTGCTATAGATATGGTATACAGAGGCCTGCTATAGATATGGTATACAGAGGCCTGCTATAAATAGATATACAGAGGCCTGCTATAGATATGGTATACAGAGGCCTGCTATAAATAGATATACAGAGGCCTGCTATAGATATGGTATACAGAGGCCTGCTATAGATACTGTATACAGAGGCCTGCTATAAATAGATATACAGAGGCCTGTTATAGATATGGTATACAGAGGCCTGATATAGATATGTTATACAGAGGCCTGCTATAGATATGGTATACAGAGGTCTGCTATAGATATGGTATACAGAGGTCTGCTATAGATATGTTATACAGAGGCCTGCTATAGATATGGTATACAGAGGCCAGCTATATATATGGTATACAGAGGCCTGCTATAGATATGGTATACAGAGGCCTGCTATAGATATGGTATACAGAGGCCTACTATAAATAGATATACAGAGGCCTGCTATCGATATGGTATACAGAGGCCTGCTATAGATATGGTATACAGAGGCCTGCTATAAATATGGTATACAGAGGCCTGCTATAGATATGGTATACAGAGGCCTGCTATAAATATGGTATACAGAGGCCTGCTATAGATATGATATACAGAGGCCTGCTATAGATATGGTATACAGAGGTCTGCTATAGATATGATATACAGAGGCCTGCTATAGATATGGTATACAGAGGCCTGCTATAGATATGGTATACAGAGGCCTGCTATAGATATGGTATACAGAGGCCTGCTATAGATATGGTATACAGAGGCCTGCTATAGATATGGTATACAGAGGCCTGCTATAAATATGGTATACAGAGGCCTGCTATAGATATGGTATACAGAGGCCTGCTATAGATATGGTATACAGAGGCCTGCTATAGATATGGTATTCAGAGGTCTGCTATAGATATGGTATACAGAGGCCTGCTATAGATATGGTATACAGAGGCCTGCTATAAATAGATATACAGAGGCCTGCTATAGATATGATATACAGAGGCCTGCTATAGATATGGTTTACAGATGCCTGCTATAGATATGGTATACAGAGGCCTGCTATAAATATGGTATACAGAGGCCTGCTATAGATATGGTATACAGAGGCCTGCTATAGATATGGTATACAGAGGCCTGCTATAAATATAGTATACAGAGGCCTGCTATAGATATGGTATACAGAGGCCTGCTATAAATAGATATACAGAGGCCTGCTATAGATATGGTATACAGAGGCCTGCTATAGATATGGTATACAGAGGCCTGCTATAGATATGGTATACAGAGGCCTGCTATAGATATGATATACAGAGGCCTGCTATAGATATGGTATACAGAGGCCTGCTATAAATAGATATACAGAGGCCTGCTATAGATATGGTATACAGAGGCCTGCTATAGATATGGTATACAGAGGCCTGCTATAGATATGATATACAGAGGCCTGCTATAGATATGGTATACAGAGGCCTGCTATAGATATGGTATACAGAGGCCTGCTATAGATATGGTATACAGAGGCCTGCTATAGATATGGTATACAGAGGCCTGCTATAGATATGGTATACAGAGGCCTGCTATAGATATGGTATACAGAGGCCTGCTATAAATATGGTATACAGAGGCCTGCTATAGATATGATATACAGAGGCCTGCTATAGATATGGTATACAGAGGTCTGCTATAGATATGATATACAGAGGCCTGCTATAGATATGGTATACAGAGGCCTGCTATAGATATGGTATACAGAGGCCTGCTATAGATATGGTATACAGAGGCCTGCTATAGATATGGTATACAGAGGCCTGCTATAAATATGGTATACAGAGGCCTGCTATAGATATGGTATACAGAGGCCTGCTATAGATATGGTATACAGAGGCCTGCTATAGATATGGTATACAGAGGTCTGCTATAGATATGGTATACAGAGGCCTGCTATAAATAGATATACAGAGGCCTGCTATAGATATGATATACAGAGGCCTGCTATAGATATGGTATACAGATGCCTGCTATAGATATGGTATACAGAGGCCTGCTATAAATATGGTATACAGAGGCCTGCTATAGATATGGTATACAGAGGCCTGCTATAGATATGGTATACAGAGGCCTGCTATAAATATAGTATACAGAGGCCTGCTATAGATATGGTATACAGAGGCCTGCTATAAATAGATATACAGAGGCCTGCTATAGATATGGTATACAGAGGCCTGCTATAGATATGGTATACAGAGGCCTGCTATAGATATGGTATACAGAGGCCTGCTATAAATATGTTATACAGAGGACTGCTATAAATATGTTATACAGAGGACTGCTATAAATATGGTAAACAGAGGCCTGCTATAAATATGTTATACAGAGGCCTGCTATAAATATGTTATACAGAGGCCTGCTATTAATATGGTATACAGAGGCCTGCTATAAATATGTTATACAGAGGCCTGCTATTAATATGGTATACAGAGGCCTGCTATAAATATGTTATACAGAGGCCTGCTATAAATATGTTATACAGAGGCCTGCTATAGATATGGTATACAGAGGCCTGCTATAAATATGTTATACAGAGGACTGCTATAAATATGTTATACAGAGGCCTGCTATAGATATGTTATACAGAGGACTGCTATAAATATGTTATACAGAGGACTGCTATAAATATATTATACACAGGACTGTTATAAGTATGATATACAGAGGACTGCTACAAATACTGTATACAGAGGCCTGCTATAAATATGGTATACAGAGGCCTTCTATAAATACTGTATACAGAGGCCTGCTATAGATATGGTATACAGAGGCCTGCTATAAATATATTATACAGAGGAGGACTGCTATAAATATATTATACACAGGACTGTTATAAGTATGTTATACAGAGGACTGCTATAAATATGTTATACAGAGGACTGTTATAAGTATGTTATACAGAGGACTGCTATAAATACTGTATACAGAGGACTGCTATAAATATGTTACACAGAGGACTGTTATAAGTATGTTATACAGAGGACTGCTATAAATACTGTATACAGAGGACTGCTATAAATATGTTACACAGAGGACTGTTATAAGTATGTTATACAGAGGACTGCTATAAATACTGTATACAGAGGACTGCTATAAATATGTTATACAGAGGACTGTTATAAGTATGTTATACAGAGGACTGTTATAAGTATGGTATACAGAGGACTGCTATAAATACTGTATACAGAGGACTGCTAGAAATATGATATAAAGAGGACTGCTATAAATATGGAATACAGAGGCCTGCTATAAATATGTTATACAGAGGCCTTCTATAAATATGTTATACAGAGGCCTGCTATAAATACTGTATACAGAGGACTGCTATAAATATTTTATACAGAGGCCTGCTATAAATATGGTATACAGAGGCCTGCTATTAATATGGTATACAGAGGCCTGCTATAAATATGGTATACAGAAGCCTGCTATAAATAGATATAGAGAGGCCTGCTATAGATATGTTATACAGAGGCCTGCTATAAATATGGTATACAGAGGCCTGCTATAGATATGGTATACAGAGGCCTGCTATAGATATGGTATACAGAGGCCTGCTATAGATATGGTATACAGAGGCCTGCTATAGATATGGTATACAGAGGCCTGCTATAGATATGGTATACAGAGGCCTGCTATAAATAGATATACAGAGGCCTGCTATAGATATGGTATACAGAGGCCTGCTATAGATATGGTATACAGAGGCCTGCTATAAATAGATATACAAAGGCCTGCTATAGATATGGTATACAGAGGCCTGCTATAAATAGATATACAGAGGCCTGCTATAGATATGGTATACAGAGGCCTGCTATAAATAGATATACAGAGGCCTGCTATAGATATGGTATACAGAGGCCTGCTATAGATATGGTATACAGAGGCCTGCTATAAATAGATATACAGAGGCCTGCTATAGATATGGTATACAGAGGCCTGCTATAAATAGATATACAGAGGCCTGCTATAGATATGGTATACAGAGGCCTGCTATAGATACTGTATACAGAGGCCTGCTATAAATAGATATACAGAGGCCTGCTATAGATATGGTATACAGAGGCCTGATATAGATATGTTATACAGAGGCCTGCTATAGATATGGTATACAGAGGTCTGCTATTGATATGGTATACAGAGGTCTGCTATAGATATGTTATACAGAGGCCTGCTATAGATATGGTATACAGAGGCCAGCTATAGATATGGTATACAGAGGCCTGCTATAGATATGGTATACAGAGGCCTGCTATAGATATGGTATACAGAGGCCTACTATAAATAGATATACAGAGGCCTGCTATCGATATGGTATACAGAGGCCTGCTATAGATATGGTATACAGAGGCCTGCTATAAATATGGTATACAGAGGCCTGCTATAGATATGGTATACAGAGGCCTGCTATAAATATGGTATACAGAGGCCTGCTATAAATATGGTATACAGAGGCCTGCTATAGATATGATATACAGAGGCCTGCTATAGATATGGTATACAGAGGTCTGCTATAGATATGATATACAGAGGCCTGCTATAGATATGGTATACAGAGGCCTGCTATAGATATGGTATACAGAGGCCTGCTATAGATATGGTATACAGAGGCCTGCTATAGATATGGTATACAGAGGCCTGCTATAAATATGGTATACAGAGGCCTGCTATAGATATGGTATACAGAGGCCTGCTATAGATATGGTATACAGAGGCCTGCTATAGATATGGTATACAGAGGTCTGCTATAGATATGGTATACAGAGGCCTGCTATAGATATGGTATACAGAGGCCTGCTATAAATAGATATACAGAGGCCTGCTATAGATATGATATACAGAGGCCTGCTATAGATATGGTTTACAGATGCCTGCTATAGATATGGTATACAGAGGCCTGCTATAAATATGGTATACAGAGGCCTGCTATAGATATGGTATACAGAGGCCTGCTATAGATATGGTATACAGAGGCCTGCTATAAATATAGTATACAGAGGCCTGCTATAGATATGGTATACAGAGGCCTGCTATAAATAGATATACAGAGGCCTGCTATAGATATGGTATACAGAGGCCTGCTATAGATATGGTATACAGAGGCCTGCTATAGATATGGTATACAGAGGCCTGCTATAGATATGATATACAGAGGCCTGCTATAGATATGGTATACAGAGGCCTGCTATAAATAGATATACAGAGGCCTGCTATAGATATGGTATACAGAGGCCTGCTATAGATATGGTATACAGAGGCCTGCTATAGATATGGTATACAGAGGCCTGCTATAGATATGATATACAGAGGCCTGCTATAGATATGGTATACAGAGGCCTGCTATAAATAGATATACAGAGGCCTGCTATAGATATGGTATACAGAGGCCTGCTATAGATATGGTATACAGAGGCCTGCTATAGATATGGTATACAGAGGCCTGCTATAGATATGGTATACAGAGGCCTGCTATAGATATGGTATACAGAGGCCTGCTATAGATATGGTATACAGAGGCCTGCTATAGATATGATATACAGAGGCCTGCTATAGATATGGTATACAGAGGTCTGCTATAGATATGATATACAGAGGCCTGCTATAGATATGGTATACAGAGGCCTGCTATAGATATGGTATACAGAGGCCTGCTATAGATATGGTATACAGAGGCCTGCTATAGATATGGTATACAGAGGCCTGCTATAGATATGGTATACAGAGGCCTGCTATAAATATGGTATACAGAGGCCTGCTATAGATATGGTATACAGAGGCCTGCTATAGATATGGTATACAGAGGCCTGCTATAGATATGGTATACAGAGGTCTGCTATAGATATGGTATACAGAGGCCTGCTATAGATATGGTATACAGAGGCCTGCTATAAATAGATATACAGAGGCCTGCTATAGATATGATATACAGAGGCCTGCTATAGATATGGTATACAGATGCCTGCTATAGATATGGTATACAGAGGCCTGCTATAAATATGGTATACAGAGGCCTGCTATAGATATGGTATACAGAGGCCTGCTATAGATATGGTATACAGAGGCCTGCTATAGATATGGTATACAGAGGCCTGCTATAAATAGATATACAGAGGCCTGCTATAGATATGGTATACAGAGGCCTGCTATAAATATGGTATACAGAGGCCTGCTATAAATATATTATACAGAGGAGGACTGCTATAAATATATTATACACAGGACTGTTATAAGTATGGTATACAGAGGACTGCTATAAATACTGTATACAGAGGACTGCTATAAATATATTATACAGAGGACTGTTATAAGTATGTTATACAGAGGACTGCTATAAATACTGTATACAGAGGACTGCTATAAATATATTACACAGAGGACTGTTATAAGTATGTTATACAGAGGACTGTTATAAGTATGTTATACAGAGGACTGTTATAAGTATGTTATACAGAGGACTGTTATAAGTATGTTATACAGAGGACTGCTATAAATACTGTATACAGAGGACTGCTATAAATATATTATACACAGGACTGTTATAGGTATGTTATACAGAGGACTGCTATAAATATGTTATACAGAGGACTGTTATAAGTATGTTATACAGAGGACTGCTATAAATACTGTATACAGAGACTGCTATAAATATGTTATACAGAGGACTGTTATAAGTATGGTATACAGAGGACTGCTATAAATATGTTACACAGAGGACTGTTATAAGTATGTTATACAGAGGACTGCTATAAATACTGTATACAGAGGACTGCTATAAATATGTTATACAGAGGACTGTTATAAGTATGGTATACAGAGGACTGCTATAAATACTGTATACAGAGGCCTGCTATAAGTATGGTATACAGATGCCTGCTATAAATATATTATACACTGGACTGTTATAAGTATGATATACAGAGGACTGCTATAAAAACTGTATACAGAGGACTGCTAGAAATATGATATAAAGAGGCCTTCTATAAATATGGTATACAGAGGCCTGCTATAAATATGTTATACAGAGGCCTTCTATAAATATGTTATACAGAGGCCTGCTATAAATATATTATACAGAGGCCTGCTATAAATATGGTATACAGAGGCCTGCTATTAATATGGTATACAGAGGCCTGCTATAAATATGTTATACAGAGGCCTGCTATAAATATGGTATACAGAAGCCTGCTATAAATAGATATAGAGAGGCCTGCTATAAATATGGTATACAGAAGCCTGCTATAAATAGATATAGAGAGGCCTGCTATAGATATGTTATACAGAGGCCTGCTATAAATATGGTATACAGAGGCCTGCTATAGATATGGTATACAGAGGCCTGCTATAGATATGGTATACAGAGGCCTGCTATAGATATGGTATACAGAGGCCTGCTATAGATATGGTATACAGAGGCCTGCTATAGATATGGTATACAGAGGCCTGCTATAGATATGGTATACAGAGGCCTGCTATAGATATGGTATACAGAGGCCTGCTATAGATATGGTATACAGAGGCCTGCTATAGATATGGTATACAGAGGCCTGCTATAAATAGATATACAGAGGCCTGCTATAGATATGGTATACAGAGGCCTGCTATAGATATGGTATACAGAGGCCTGCTATAGATATGTTATACAGAGGCCTGCTATAGATATGGTATACAGAGGCCTGCTATAAATAAATAGATATGCAGAGGACTGCTATAAATATGTTATACAGAGGACTGTTATAAGTATGGTATACAGAGGACTGCTATAAATACTGTATACAGAGGCCTGCTATAAGTATGGTATACAGAGGCCTGCTATAAATATATTATACACTGGACTGTTATAAGTATGATATACAGAGGACTGCTATAAATACTGTATACAGAGGACTGCTAGAAATATGATATAAAGAGGACTGCTATAAATATGGTATACAGAGGACTGCTATAAATATGTTATACAGAGGCCTTCTATAAATATGTTATACAGAGGCCTGCTATAAATACTGTATACAGAGGACTGCTATAAATATATTATACAGAGGCCTGCTATAAATATGGTATACAGAGGCCTGCTATTAATATGGTATACAGAGGCCTGCTATAAATATGTTATACAGAGGCCTGCTATTAATATGGTATACAGAGGCCTGCTATAAATATGGTATACAGAAGCCTGCTATAAATAGATATAGAGAGGCCTGCTATAGATATGTTATACAGAGGCCTGCTATAAATATGGTATACAGAGGCCTGCTATAGATATGGTATACAGAGGCCTGCTATAGATATGGTATACAGAGGCCTGCTATAGATATGGTATACAGAGGCCTGCTATAGATATGGTATACAGAGGCCTGCTATAGATATGGTATACAGAGGCCTGCTATAGATATGGTATACAGAGGCCTGCTATAGATATGGTATACAGAGGCCTGCTATAAATAGATATACAGAGGCCTGCTATAGATATGGTATACAGAGGCCTGCTATAGATATGGTATACAGAGGCCTGCTATAAATAGATATACAGAGGCCTGCTATAGATATGGTATACAGAGGCCTGCTATAAATAGATATACAGAGGCCTGCTATAGATATGGTATACAGAGGCCTGCTATAAATAGATATACAGAGGCCTGCTATAGATATGGTATACAGAGGCCTGCTATAGATATGGTATACAGAGGCCTGCTATAGATATGATATACAGAGGCCTGCTATAGATATGGTATACAGAGGCCTGCTATAAATAGATATACAGAGGCCTGCTATAGATATGGTATACAGAGGCCTGCTATAGATATGGTATACAGAGGCCTGCTATAGATATGGTATACAGAGGCCTGCTATAGATATGGTATACAGAGGCCTGCTATAGATATGGTATACAGAGGCCTGCTATAGATATGGTATACAGAGGCCTGCTATAGATATGGTATACAGAGGCCTGCTATAGATATGGTATACAGAGGCCTGCTATAAATAGATATACAGAGGCCTGCTATAAATAGATATACAGAGGCCTGCTATAAATAGATATACAGAGGCCTGCTATAGATATGGTATACAGAGGCCTGCTATAGATATGGTATACAGAGGCCTGCTATAGATATGGTATACAGAGGCCTGCTATAGATATGGTATACAGAGGCCTGCTATAGATATGATATACAGAGGCCTGCTATAGATATGGTATACAGAGGCCTGCTATAAATAGATATACAGAGGCCTGCTATAGATATGGTATACAGAGGCCTGCTATAGATATGGTATACAGAGGCCTGCTATAGATATGATATACAGAGGCCTGCTATAGATATGGTATACAGAGGCCTGCTATAAATAGATATACAGAGGCCTGCTATAGATATGGTATACAGAGGCCTGCTATAGATATGGTATACAGAGGCCTGCTATAGATATGGTATACAGAGGCCTGCTATAGATATGGTATACAGAGGCCTGCTATAGATATGGTATACAGAGGCCTGCTATAAATAGATATACAGAGGCCTGCTATAAATAGATATACAGAGGCCTGCTATAAATAGATATACAGAGGCCTGCTATAGATATGGTATACAGAGGCCTGCTATAAATAGATATACAGAGGCCTGCTATAAATAGATATACAGAGGCCTGCTATAGATATGGTATACAGAGGCCTGCTATAAATAGATATACAGAGGCCTGCTATAGATATGGTATACAGAGGCCTGCTATAAATAGATATACAGAGGCCTGCTATAAATAGATATACAGAGGCCTGCTATAAATAGATATACAGAGGCCTGCTATAAATAGATATACAGAGGCCTGCTATAGATATGGTATACAGAGGCCTGCTATAAATAGATATACAGAGGCCTGCTATAAATAGATATACAGAGGCCTGCTATAGATATGGTATACAGAGGCCTGCTATAAATAGATATACAGAGGCCTGCTATAGATATGGTATACAGAGGCCTGCTATAAATAGATATACAGAGGCCTGCTATAAATATGGTATACAGAGGCCTGCTATAAATATGGTATACAGAGGCTTGCTATAAATAGATATACAGAGGCCTGCTATAGATATGGTATACAGAGGCCTGCTATAGATATGGTATACAGAGGCCTGCTATAAATATGGTATACAGAGGCCTGCTATAAATATGGTATACAGAGGCCTGCTATAAATATGGTATACAGAGGCTTGCTATAAATAGATATACAGAGGCCTGCTATAGATATGGTATACAGAGGCCTGCTATAGATATGGTATACAGAGGCCTGCTATAGATATGGTATACAGAGGCCTGCTATAGATATGGTATACAGATGCCTGCTATAGATATGGTATACAGAGGCCTGCTATAAATAGATATACAGAGGCCTGCTATAGATATGGTATACAGAGGCCTGCTATAGATATGGTATACAGAGGCCTGCTATAGATATGGTATACAGAGGCCTGCTATAAATAGATATACAGAGGCCTGCTATAGATATGGTATACAGAGGCCTGCTATAGATATGGTATACAGAGGCCTGCTATAGATATGGTATACAGAGGCCTGCTATAGATATGGTATACAGAGGTCTGCTATAGATATGGTATACAGAGGCCTGCTATAGATATGGTATACAGAGGCCTGCTATAGATATGGTATACAGAGGCCTGCTATAGATATGGTATACAGAGGCCTGCTATAGATATGGTATACAGAGGCCTGCTATAGATATGGTATACAGAGGCCTGCTATAGATATGGTATACAGAGGCCTGCTATAGATATGGTATACAGAGGCCTGCTATAGATATGGTATACAGAGGCCTGCTATAGATATGGTATACAGAAGCCTGCTATAGATATGGTATACAGAGGCCTGCTATAGATATGGTATACAGAGGCCTGCTATAGATATGGTATACAGAGGCCTGCTATAGATATGGTATACAGAGGTCTGCTATAGATATGGTATACAGAGGCCTGCTATAGATATGGTATACAGAGGCCTGCTATAGATATGGTATACAGAGGCCTGCTATAGATATGGTATACAGAGGCCTGCTATAGATATGGTATACAGAGGCCTGCTATAGATATGGTATACAGAGGCCTGCTATAGATATGGTATACAGAGGCCTGCTATAGATATGGTATACAGAGGCCTGCTATAGATATGGTATACAGAGGCCTGCTATAGATATGGTATACAGAGGCCTGCTATAGATATGGTATACAGAGGCCTGCTATAGATATGGTATACAGAGGCCTGCTATAGATATGGTATACAGAGGCCTGCTATAGATATGGTATACAGAGGCCTGCTATAGATATGGTATACAGAGGCCTGCTATAGATATGGTATACAGAGGCCTGCTATAGATATGGTATACAGAGGCCTGCTATAGATATGGTATACAGAGGCCTGCTATAGATATGGTATACAGAGGCCTGCTATAGATATGGTATACAGAGGCCTGCTATAGATATGGTATACAGAGGCCTGCTATAGATATGGTATACAGAGGCCTGTTATGATTTAGGGTAAATTTATCAAATTTGCATAATTTACAACTTCCCCCTCCCAAAAGAACAACAGAATATTTTTAAAATAAATAAATAATAATAATATTTATAAGCAATGACAACTCATAGGAATAAATCATTAGCCACAATATATTATATGAAAAGGATATGCTTTATGAAATGTGCAAACAATAAATAAATAAATGCTGCCGTTAACAGCAGCCACTGGAACATAAATTGCTGCCAGTTTGTAAAAAAACACACATTATTATTGTTATTATAGAAATAATAATAATATTTATGGTTATTATCTTGCAAATGGCCACCTAATTTCGTAATACCTATTGCAGAATCTAATAGTTCGGCAACATCTAATAATCCCATCCTGGTCACCATAAGCTTTTCTAGTATTTTTGAGGCGCAGAGCTGGCAACCCTCGTACAAACAGATCTATTTTACACAGTATCAGACTATACATGCAAAGACACTAGAGAGAATGAAGATAAGGGGGAGCGGCTATTGTAACTTACCATGTTAGTCACAGGCTCCTGACGGCTGTCCCTGAACTGCAATAGAGTAAAATAGTCATTTTTAGACTTTATTACACAGAAACATGTCCCAGCAACAGAAAGGTTTTGTTTCTTTGGCTGACACATATCTGATGATGTCACAAAATAGGTCCATAAAAAAATCTACTGATGTATAAAGATTCCAAACTAACTTCATTTACAGGTGACACCTTAGTTACATATTATAAAAAACAGTTGTTAAAGTTTACTCTTTTCTTCTACTATTACTTATTTGTTTCCATTGTTAAAGGGACAGTAAAGTTATCATGATTTAGACAGAGAATACAATTTTAAACAACTTTCAAATTTACTTCTATTATTTAATTTGTTTCCTTCTCTTGTTATCCTTTGCTGAAAGGTTTATCTAGGTAAGCTCAGGAGCAGCAAAGAACCTAGGTTCTAGCTGCTGATTGGTGGCTGCATATATGTACCGATTGTCATTGGCTCACCCATGTTCTACCTAAATCATGAAAGAAACATTTTGGGTTTCATGTCCCTTTAATGTCAATATTCATTTACAATAGCTTAAAAGCTTGAAGATCACTTAACAAACAATCAAATACAACATTTGATGCATAAGTCATTTTAAAATATTATACAATTATAACTTTTTACTGTTTTATTGTAAAGACTTTTAAAATAGAATCATAAGTAGATTTTGTATTTTTTCTTCTTCTTAAAGGGATATGAAAGCCAAATTTTTTATTTCATGATTTAGAAAGAGCATGCAGTTATTAACAACTTTCTAATTTACTTCTATTACCTAATTTGATTCATTCTTTTGATATCCTTTGCTAAAAAGCAT